>NC_136793.1:5765876-5993376 GCF_951216825.1 Electrona antarctica
GGACACCTCTGAGTGCAATCTCCTTGCCACTGTGTTGAGGGAGGATGTGTGAAACACTTGCTTTTGGTAGTGAAACTGAAACTACATTGAGCTGCAGGGACGTGCACACATAGACATCAAAGGGGGCTTCAGCCCCCTGCCCTTTTACCCGTCTGTAAAACAACTGCCCTCTCCAGACCATGAATGAATGTAGCATTTACTACATGGTGAAAGAAATGCTAAATGCCCTTCTCTCCTCTCCTCTCCTCTCCTCTCCTCTCCTCTCCTCTCCATGCCATACCAGAAGGAAGGCCGCATTCAGGAGAACTGCTTTTTTTGGAACATTTTGCGTTGAACAAATGTGTTTCTAATTCCATGTCGTTACACATCATCGCATCTCCAGTAGATAAAGAGTGTTGGGTTGCGCCCCGAAAATAGCAGATCTACAAGCTCTCAATGTGATCAAGACGGATGTGTCTGATATTTCATATTCCATCCTAATTGGATTGGCTTCCAAAGTTTGCAGGATTGGTCCGTTGTGAAAAAAAAAAACTCAAATCATGAACGCAGCTTGCAATTTACCGTATGTGAAAGATTTCACACACTTTCCTACTATAGGCTGAGGAATATTAATCCCACCCTTTTCACATTGGCCTGTTATAGCGCCACCAACAGGTGGATTTATTTTGCGAAACACATATTATTTGGAACAAAGTGCCTCAAATTAATTTGAACGTCCAATTGCCATCAAACCCCCAAACTCCCAGCCCACCACTTACAGTATTTCTGTGTTCCATTTTTAACCCATTTTGACCTGAGGATGATTTTTAAAAAATGTCTTCTAACAGTTTTCTGAAAAACCTATGTTTCTATGTCAGTGGTTTTCAAACTATTTCACGTCAAGGACCCCAAAAATTATATGTAATTGGCCACCGACCCCCATCTGAGAATATGTTCTTCCAGGGACCCCCCAGAAGCAGAACATTTGACTTAAAAACGTTCGCTCTGAAAGCATATACTCAAACATTTGCGCCACATTTTCACGATTTTTCAAAAATAGCAGATCTACAAGCTCGTAGCGCAGCACCGAGTGCCGCACTACGAGCTTGTAGATCTGCTATTTTTCAACAGCTAAAGCATAACATAATGCTTAAAAACACCAAAAGGGGTTCCCGTCCCAAAATGGGTAAAACCTAGAATCTGCGATTACACTCCCAGTTTCCACAAAAAATAAGGGAGGGGGTTCTATTTCTGTGTCTCTTTAAGTTAAAGCTGGAGGGAGTTCTATTTCTGTGTCTCTTTAAGTTAAAGCTGGAGGGAGTTCTATTTCTGTGTCTCTTTAAGTTAAAGCTGGAGGGAGTTCTATTTCTGTGTCTCTTTAAGTTAAAGCTGGAGGGAGTTCTATTTCTGTGTCTCTTTAAGTTAAAGCTGGAGGGAGTTCTATTTCTGTGTCTCTTTAAGTTAAAGCTGGAGGGAGTTCTATTTCTGTGTCTCTTTAAGTTAAAGCTGGAGGGAGTTCTATTTCTGTGTCTCTTTAAGTTAAAGCTGGAGGGAGTTCTATTTCTGTGTCTCTTTAAGTTAAAGCTGGAGGGAGTTCTATTTCTGTGTCTCTTTAAGTTAAAGCTGGAGGGAGTTCTATTTATGTGTCTCTTTAAGTTAAAGCTGGAGGGAGTTCTATTTCTGTGTCTCTAAGTTAAAGCTGGAGGGAGTTCTATTTCTGTGTCTCTTTAAGTTAAAGCTGGAGGGAGTTCTATTTCTGTGTCTCTTTAAGTTAAAGCTGGAGGGAGTTCTATTTCTGTGTCTCTTTAAGTTAAAGCTGGAGGGAGTTCTATTTCTGTGTCTCTTTAAGTTAAAGCTGGAGGGAGTTCTATTTCTGTGTCTCTTTAAGTTAAAGCTGGAGGGAGTTCTATTTCTGTGTCTCTTTAAGTTAAAGCTGGAGGGAGTTCTATTTCTGTGTCTCTTTAAGTTAAAGCTGGAGGGAGTTCTATTTCTGTGTCTCTTTCTGTGGCTTCCATGACCGTCAGCATAGTAAACAGCACAGGGGGATGAAAGTTCAGTGTTTTGCATAGTTGGCGCACGCACGCACACACACACACACGCGCACGCACGCACGCACGCACGCACGCACGCACGCACGCACGCACGCACGCACGCACGCAGCCACGCACGCACGCACGCACGCACGCAGCCACGCACGCACGCACGCACGCACAAGGTGCATGAGGGTGAATGAATTTAGACGGAAAAGAAAAGGCCACACTCCCTGAAAATAGCCAACCTGGCAACCGCTGAACTTTCCACCCTCGTGATATCTTTTGTGTGTAGCTTGAAAACCCCCAAGGACACCCCCCCCCCCCCCCCCCACCCACCCCCTCGCAACGCAAGAGAAGCTACACTTTGCTCATCAGCAAAATCCTCACAGTCACACAAAGCCGACTTTTTACCAGACACAGTACAGTTAAACAGTCATTTATTGCCCAACTCCTCAGATTTCTAGTTGGAATGGATGCCTGTACTACTGGGAGTTGGAATTCTGGGTTGTGGGGGCGGGCTATGAGAGCATAAACACTTAAAAAACATCTCTATTCTTAGTAAAATAACTGACCCGAGTTGCAACTGAAGGTCAGGCTGAAGGCTTTTTTTTGGGGGGTGGTAGTTCTGCTATTTCTGGCTGATTGTTCCTTCCACCCAGAATATGAATTCTTGGATTCACGTATATGTGCTTTAATGGCAGGGTGTATGAATCCGAATGTGGATAATCACAGGGTTAACAGGAGGTGAGCCATAAAGCTGACCCAGGGTCAGTCAACATGGAATGGCTAAACCAACACAGTCTCTCTATTGTATGATCCAACTAGAAAAAGTGCCCTTCTGGGCACAGGTCTCCACCAGGAGGATAGGACTGTGGGCACAGGTCTCCACCAGGAGGATAGGACTGTGGGCACAGGTCTCCACCAGGAGGATAGGACTGTGGGGCACAGGTCTCCACCAGGAGGATAGGACTGTGTGAACAGGTCTCCACCAGGAGGATAGGACCGTGGGAACAGGTCTCCAACAGGAGGATAGGACTGTGGGCACAGGTCTCCACCAGGAGGATAGGACTGTGGGCACAGGTCTCCACCAGGAGGATAGGACCGTGGGAACAGGTCTCCAACAGGAGGATAGGACTGTGGGCACAGGTCTCCACCAGGAGGATAGGACTGTGGGCACAGGTCTCCACCAGGAGGATAGGACAGTGGGCACAGGGTCTCCACCAGGAGGATAGGACTGTGGGCACAGGTCTCCACCAGGAGGATAGGACTGTGGGCACAGGTCTCCACCAGGAGGATAGGACTGTGGGCACAGGTCTCCACCAGGAGGATAGGACTGTGGGCACAGGTCTCCACCAGGAGGATAGGACTGTGGGCACAGGTCTCCACCAGGAGGATAGGACTGTGTGAGATGTTTGGGAAAATGCTTAGGAGTAATATAAACATGTTTTTTTGTTTGTTTGTTTTTTGCAACCATTTTCTTCATTTTGTTGAGGAAATGCAGAGCCAGATCACTCATAGCATCTCTGAGGATAGAATTCTGGATGAGCAGGACATGTGCAGCATTTTGAATGAAACGGGCCACTCCTGAAAACTCATCGGTACACTCATGTGTACCGATTTGCGTGAGATTTGGATGAAATCTGTGCGACTAACATAAGCAATGTGTTTTGCAGAAATTGGCCTCATGGTGGAGCTATAACCGGCAGATGTGGAGGGATGCAGGGACAATGTTTTTCCATGGCTCTAGGGAGTGTGCATACATAAGTTGTATACAGATCGATGCAGTTATAGCTAAAAACAGGAATTGGCCTGTTATAGCGCCACCATGAGGCTGTTTTGGAAAATTTGGCATGTCGTCCTCGGCCTAGTGGAAATGTATAATTTCACGGAAATTGCACATTGTGTTTGTGATTTGTGGCATTTTGTTCGAAACGGACCAATCATGTGAGCTTTGGAAGCCATAGCCAATCAGGATGGAAGATGGGAAATGGTGCAGATCTGTGTGATCACATGACTATGGAGATAGTGTATACCGAATTGTGTGATGTATGGATAAAATGTGTACGAGTAATCTACAGAAATGTGTTTTGCCTAAATCGGCCTCATGGTGGCCTCATACTCTCTCCCCATGCCTTCGGCCTGGTGGAGACAACAAAACATACTCTCTACCCCATGCCTTCGGCCTGGTGGAGACAACAAAACATACTCTCTACCCCATGCCTTCGGCCTGGTGGAGACAACAAAACATACTCTCTCCCCATGCCTTCGGCCTGGTGGAGACAACAAAACATACTCTCTACCCCATGCCTTCGGCCTGGTGGAGACAACAAAACATACTCTCTACCCCATGCCTTCGGCCTGGTGGAGACAACAAAACATACTCTCTACCCCATGCATTCGGCCTGGTGGAGACAACAAAACATACTCTCTCCCCATGCCTTCGGCCTGGTGGAGACAACAAAACATACTCTCTCCCCATGCCTTCGGCCTGGTGGAGACAACAAAACATACTCTCTCCCCATGCCTTCGGCCTGGTGGAGACAACAAAACATACTCTCTCCCCATGCCTTCGGCCTGGTGGAGACAACAAAACATACTCTCTACCCCATGCCTTCGGCCTGGTGGAGACAACAAAACATACTCTCTCCCCATGCCTTCGGCCTGGTGGAGACAACAAAACATACTCTCTACCCATGCCTTCGGCCTGGTGGAGACAACAAAACATACTCTCTCCCCATGCCTTCGGCCTGGTGGAGACAACAAAACATACTCTCTCCCCATGCCTTCGGCCTGGTGGAGACAACTAAACATACTCTCTCCCCATGCCTTCGGCCTGGTGGAGACAACAAAACATACTCTCTCCCCATGCCTTCGGCCTGGTGGAGACAACAAAACATACTCTCTCCCCATGCCTTCATGGTGCATGGAGACAATAAAACATACTCTCTCCCCATGCCTTCATGGTGGAGACAATAAAACATACTCTCTCCCCATGCCTTCGGCCTGGTGGAGACAACAAAACATACTCTCTCCTCATGCCTTCGGCCTGGTGGAGACTAATTAGAATCCGCCAGACAATGGGCCTTTTTTTTGGCCAAAGTGGGAAGTTTGGTATCGTTCTTTTTGCCTAAATATTGTCTATATACATACATACATACATACAGGGCAAGCGACGGCAACTTCACTTTTATACCGTGGTCCTGCATGGGACTTGTTGAGGCTATAGTCAGCTGTATACCGTGGTCCTGGGGACTTGTTGAGGCTATAGTCAGCTGTATACCGTGGTCCTGGGGACTTGTTGAGGCTATAGTCAGCTGTATACCGTGGTCCTGGGGACTTGTTGAGGCTATAGTCAGCTGTATACCGTGGTCCTGGGGACTTGTTGAGGCTATAGTCAGCTGTATACCGTGGTCCTGGGGACTTGTTGAGGCTATAGTCAGCTGTATACCGTGGTCCTGGGGACTTGTTGAGGCTATAGTCAGCTGTATACCGTGGTCCTGGGGACTTGTTGAGGCTATAGTCAGCTGTATACCGTGGTCCTGGGGACTTGTTGAGGCTATAGTCAGCTGTATACCGTGGTCCTGGGGACTTGTTGAGGCTATAGTCAGCTGTATACCGTGGTCCTGGGGACTTGTTGAGGCTATAGTCAGCTGTATACCGTGGTCCTGGGGACTTGTTGAGGCTATAGTCAGCTGTATACCGTGGTCCTGGGGACTTGTTGATGCTATAGTCAGCTGTATACCGTGGTCCTGGGGACTTGTTGAGGCTATAGTCAGCTGTATACCGTGGTCCTGGGGACTTGTTGAGGCTATAGTCAGCTGTATACCGTGGTCCTGGGGACTTGTTGAGGCTATAGTCAGCTGTATACCGTGGTCCTGGGGACTTGTTGAGGCTATAGTCAGCTGTATACCGTGGTCCTGGGGACTTGTTGAGGCTATAGTCAGCTGTATACCGTGGTCCTGGGGACTTGTTGAGGCTATAGTCAGCTGTATACCGTGGTCCTGGGGACTTGTTGAGGCTATAGTCAGCTGTATACCGTGGTCCTGGGGACTTGTTGAGGCTATAGTCAGCTGCATACCGTGGTCCTGGGGACTTGTTGAGGCTATAGTCAGCTGCATACCGTGGTCCTGGGGACTTGTTGAGGCTATAGTCAGCTGCATACCGTGGTCCTGGGGACTTGTTGAGGCTATAGTCAGCTGCTTGGAACTCAAAACAGCACTTCAAAACAATCATTGTAGGCTGTAGGGGGTCAAAAATGTGTCTATTTACTTAATGGAAATTTAACAAAATGCTCCTCGGTCGGTTGTTGGTGCAAATGACATTTCCATGACATACAAGCAATCTGTCAATAAAAGGGCAGGTGTTTGGAAACAGCGTCACGTCGTCCACCCCAGACACAGCTCTGAATAAAAGAAAAAAGAAATAGCCTCTTTGCTGAACGGATGTTATTATGGCTAAGCCTCTATAGTCTAACCTCACAAGTGAGAGTAGGTCAAAGACAACACTGTTAATGCTTAACAAGTAGCCGTACGCCAGGGGTGGGCAACTTTGACGATGGAGAGGGCCACTATATTTCCACACTCACTCCGTAGGGCCATATATTACTGACGTCGCAAAAATAGCCGATCTACAAGCTCAAAACGCGTCGTGTTGCGACGCGTTTTGAGCTTGTAGATCGGCTATTTTTGCTATATTCGAATTGAAATGTTGATTTTTTTTTTGCTATTTTTGAATTGGAATCCTGAAAAGTAAAATTTGTATGTAATTTCAAATGCCTTTAATTATACTTGTGTTGAGCAATGAGCTACTAATTTAGACTGAAGTAATTAAAGCGGGTCATGTTTGCATGTTGTGGGCCCAGGCGGTGGCGTAACCGTCACCCGACTGGTAATCCGCGCTTTGTGGCCTTGACATTTCAACTGGTACTATATGGGCTTAAACCATTTAGGCCCGACGTCGAAATTTTAAAAAATGTCTTCTAAATTCTGACAGTTTTCTGAAATACCTCATGTTTCTGTATCAGTGGTGCTCAATATTTCATGTCAAGGACCCCAAAAACTAGATGACATTGGCCACCGACCCCCCCATCTGAAAATATGTTGTTCCAGGGACCCCTCCCCAGTAGCAAAGATTTGAGTTAAAAACTCGCTCTGTAACAATATATATTCAAAGATTTCAGGCACATTTTCACGATTTTTCAAAAATAGCAGACCTACAAGCTCATAGCGCGGCACTCTGTGCCACGCTATGAGCTTGTAGATCTGCTATTTTTCAACAGCTAAAGTATAACATAATGCTTTAAAACACCAAAAGGGGTTCCCGCCCAAAATGGCTTAATTGCGACATCAGGTCGCATTTACTATGATCCCTGATTTATTATCATCCCTGATGATGTCACTTCCGCATTCCATTGTTACAATTCAGTATTTTAGCCGTGACGTGAGCGGCTGAGCGCCCCCTCCAGAGATACTTCAGTATTTTAGCCGTGACGTGAGCGCCCCCTCCAGAGATACTTCAGTATTTTAGCCGTGACGTGAGCGCCCCCTCCAGAGATACTTCAGTATTTTAGCCGTGACGTGAGCGGCTGAGCGCCCCCTCCAGAGATACTTCAGTATTTTAGCCGTGACGTGAGCGCCCCCTCCAGAGATACTTCAGTATTGTAGCCGTGACGTGAGCGCCCCCTCCAGAGATACTTCAGTATTGTAGCCGTGACGTGAGCGCCCTCTCCAGAGATACTTCAGTATTTTAGCCGTGACGTGAGCGCCCCCTCCAGAGATACTTCCGGGTATTTTAGCCGTGACGTGAGCGCCCCCTCTAGAGATACTTCAGTATTTTAGCCGTGACGTGAGCGCCCCCTCCAGAGATACTTCAGTATTGTAGCCGTGACGTGAGCGCCCCCTCCAGAGATACTTCATTATTGTAGCCGTGACGTGAGCGCCCCCTCCAGAGATACTTCAGTATTTTAGCCGTGACGTGAGCGCCCCCTCCAGTGATACTTTAGTATTTTAGCTGTGACGTGAGCGCCCCCTCCAGAGATACTTCATTATTGTAGCCGTGACGTGAGCGCCCCCTCCAGTGATACTTTAGTATTTTAGCTGTGACGTGAGCGCCCCCTCCAGAGATACTTCATTATTGTAGCCGTGACGTGAGCGCCCCCTCCAGAGATACTTCAGTATTTTAGCTGTGACGTGAGCGCTCCAGAGATACTTCCGGGTCCTACTTTTGTGTCGCTTTTGTGTCCCCATAGAGTTATACTGTGACGCTCCGTCGGACTACATCTGAGACGAAAACAACCACGAAAATCTAATTTTACCGCTTTCCTTGCAACAACAAAGCTGCTGTTCTCCTAAATCTGTCTGCCCCACACGGAATACTATCGCCATTTTATTTCATTGTGTCAACTAAATCCTCATTAATTGCAAACTTCAACATACTCAAGCCTGCACACATTCTAAATATGCCCCCGAAATATTGTACTGAGCAAATGGACTGTTACCACCTTCAATAATAATGATATTGATAATAATAGTCTTTATTGTCTCCACATCATATATTTTCTTTGTCATGGACACAAGATTCACACGTTTAGATATTCTATTTACAATGAGATGCGGACGGGAGCTGGTGCCACTTGGACCCGGACGTAACGTAGCACTACAAAATGACGTCGGACTTAATACTGAATGTGAGTCAACGCTAGTGTCGCCACTCTCTTACTAGAGGACTCTGGGAGAAGCGAAGCACACTCCTGTGGTTGACTCACCCACAGTGCTACAGGGCAGATAACAAACAGGGTTAAGTGACAGTTAACCCAGACGGAAACCCTATTTGGTGTTGTAAGCATTATGTTATACTTTAGCTATTGAAAAATAGCAGATCTACAAGCGAGTGCCGCGCTACGAGCCGGTAGATCCGCTATTTTTTTTTAAATCGTGAAAACGTGGCGCAAATCTTTGAATATATATATTCTTTCAGAGCCAACGTTTTTAACTCAAATCTTTGCTTCTGCAGATGGGGGTCCGTGGCCAAATACAGATCATTCTGGGGGTCCTTGACATGAAAAGGTTTGAGAACCACTGACATAGAAACATGAGGTTTTTCAGAAAACTATTTTCTTTTAGAATCGGTCTCAGGTCTAAATGGGTTAACCCATTTTGGGTGGGAACCCCTTTTGGTGTCAGCATTATGTTATGCTTTAGCTATTGAAAAATAGCAGACCTACAAACATTTTTTGAAAAATCGAAGAACGACTGACATAGAAACATAGCTTTTTTTACAGAAAAATCAGGATGTAGAAGACATTTTTAGAATCTGATCCCAGGTCTAAATGGATTTAGGTCCCTGCCTGAACACACTGCTGCGGTTTTATGATTTTTAGCAGCGTTCTTTCCGCCGGTTTTCCGAAAAAAAAACTTGTCCAGTCTGCGAGGACGTTTAGGCTACGTTTTTAGGCTTTAATATAAAGACTTATTGACGAAAGGGGGCTGTCTGTAACAGTGGTTCCCAAAGTGGGGTCCGTGGACCCCTAGGGGTCCTTGAGGAAGTTCCAGGGGGTCCCCAGCTAAATGATAGTTAGGAGCCAAATGGACCATTATGGGTCTGTAACTTTGAGAGTGTACAAATGGAACCAAAATGGACTCCATTTGGTTCCATTTGCAGGTGGCCATGTTCACATAAAAATGACATTTTAACAAATACTGTACCCTTTAAAAAAAAAAAAAACGTCCTCATTATATATAATAATAATACCCGATGATTATATTTTAGAGTGGGAAAAAAATCACGGCAGAAGGGGGCCTTTTCTGCTGAACGGATACGAATGCCTAGTAGACCAGGACCATTCGATAAGGGTTGAGCTACTCATCAGCGCATGTTAAACCATTTTGACCTGAGATCAGATTCTAAAAATGTCTTTATACATCCTGACAGTTTTCTGAAAAAGCTATGTTTCTATGTCAGTCGTTCTTCGATTTAAAAAAAATAGCAGACCTACAAGCTCGTAGCGCGCCACTCGGTGGCGCGCTATGAGCTTGTAGATCTGCTATTTTTCAATAGCTAAAGCATAACATAACACCAAAAGGGGTTCCCGCCCAAAATGGGTTAAACACTGAGCGATCTCCCATTGGCCAGAGCGAGCGAGGCTAATAAAAACGTCTGGGTTTCCGAGGCTAGTATAGAGCGAGGCAGGCTCAGCTGGGCCCGTTGTCGTAGCAAGTGGACGAGACCCCCCCCCCCCCCCCCCATCGACTATACAGGCAATAACCTGCAGGGCCTGTTTATATGACACCATCAATTCTCTGCAGCATTGATTTTTCAACACGCTCCGTGAAAACACGCTTCTATACACACACGCACACACACACACACACACAAACACACACACACACAAGCACACACGATAATAGTGTGCCCGTAGTGCACACCACACACAATGATAAACGAATGAGTGTCGACTCGTGTGCAAACAGAGAACTGTAGACTTAGATATCATTTGATACAGACTTATAGCATGTTATGTAGACAGCACTATAATTGCATTGTATGTAGTCATAGCATGACTTTCATGATAAATGCTTTTTATGTGATGTATTCCCATGCTTTTTTGTTCTTGCTTAATGTAAGTCGCTCTGGATCAAGAGCGTCTGCTAAATGCCTAAATTATAAATTGTAAATTGTAGAGAACCACACTCTATAACCCATTCTGGGTGGGAACCCCTTTTGGTGTTTTAACTAAGCATTATGTTATACTTTAGCTATTGAAAAATAGCAGATCTACAAGCTCTTAGCGCGCCACCGAGTGGCGCGCTAAGAGCTTGTAGGTCTGCTATTTTTGAAAAATCGTGAAAATGCGCCACAAAAACGACGTCAGGCCTAAACGGGATAAGGGGCGTGCGCCATGCGCACATTCAACGATAAAAGACTCATATGGTGTACAGTACTACTGTAGGAGAAGCATATTCAGAAGCACACGCCGCCATGTCTAAAAGTGCGTGTGTCCGTGCGCGTTGTGTGGCATGGCCGTGAGAGTAATGAGAGAGACCAGTGCACGTGTGAAGATGAGCCCCACGTGACGAGTCGACGTGACACAACCAGGATGGATCAACTGTGATTTACGCCCACTGTGCCATGTCCACATGGCGAAGGGTTTCTGCAGATCCAGTGCAACCGCTGTGCCATGCACCAGTTTGTGTATGTATATCCTCTAGCCCAGGGGTGCCCACACTTTCTAGACTTGAGAGCTACTTTCAAAATGACCAGCTCAACCAGATCTACCCACCAAAAATATATACATATATTATCCCATTGCTGAAAATACAAATGCACTTCTTTTCCTTTTTTGTAATATTGATGTTTGTGCGAACACTTTTGAAAACACGGTAAGCCTGTTGCATTGTGGGTTTGCGTTGCCCTTTTTTGATGTCGATCAATCAAGTGCAGTCACCTTAATGTGTGGCAGATGCCAAAAATAGTTTATTTATTTGTAATTGTATATTTTTAGTCATGTGTTCTACCTGCACAGCCTGTGTGATCTACTGGTAGATCACAATCTACCTTTTGGGCACCCCTGTTCTATACATTCAGTGTGGGTATGAGGCTGTGTGTGTATTTGCGTGGGGGATGTTCATGCCCCCCCCCCCGACACTGTGGTAACAAGTGGCGATGGTGAAATGTCTACCCCAGGTGGTGAAATGTCTACCCCAGGTGGTGAAATGTCTACCCCAGGTGGTGAAATGTGTACCCCAGGTGGTGAGTCATCCTACTGCCGTGTAGCTCCAGCCCATTATTTCCCCCCACAAGGCCTGCATGTAAAATTCATGAGCGTGCCAGCGATGGGGAGCACGCAATTGTGTGCACGTGCATTTGAATGTGCCCAAGAAGACACACACACACACACACACACACACACACACACACACACACACACACACACACACACACACACACACACACACACACACACACACACACACACACACACACACACACACACACACACACACACACACACACACACACACACACACACACACACGATGGACGTGCATAGTGTTCATTCACGGACATATTACACACAGACTGAAGACTTCTGACTGCTCTAGCCTAAGCTGAACGTCCGTGTGCATACGCAGCGCACGTGCGTGCATGCGTGCGTGTGCGCGTGCGTGGATGTGTGAGTCTGAGTGGTGCAAGGTCTTATATAGCCTGATCAGCTGTGGTCTGACATAATGTCAGTGACCATAGTAACCATGCTCATTCTTTTGAGGGACAGGTACACAAACACACACACACGGGTACTAACAAAGCCAGTTGTTGGAGTGGTTTGCACCACTCAAAAAGGGCTATACTTGAAAATCCCAACAGGACTTTACAATCAAGGGTGAGCAGGATATTATGAGTAGATGCCATACTGTTGTGGTGACATTATGAGTAGATGCCATACTGTTGTGGTGATATTATGAGTAGATGCCATACTGTTGTGGTGATATTATGAGTAGATGCCATACTGTTGTGGTGATATTATGAGTAGATGCCATACTGTTGTGGTGACATTATGAGTAGATGCCATACTGTTGTGGTGATATTATGAGTAGATGCCATACTGTTGTGGTGATATTATGAGTAGATGCCATCCTGTCGTGGTGTGAGCAGGGAGTAGATGCCATACTGTCGTGGTGTGAGCAGGGAGTAGATGCCATACTGTCGTGGTGGCATCGTGTGTCGCTCAACAGAAGAACAACAACAAAAGACAACAACCGCTTTGGCTAGAATAGGCCGTGTGAACACTTGCTCGAGCAAGTTGAGCATTATGCCATCAAATATTAAAGAGGGGGAAATTAACAGATATGGGCTGACATGGGAGAGACCGTCCTCCCTCATCTTGTTCCTCCTTTTCCAGTCGTCAGGGCCAAAAAGTAGGGCAGGTCGGGGCTGGTGGTGGAGTCAAGTTTCTCCCCATTCAGTGATCCAACCGCAGGTCGGCCATGAGGGGAGGCGAGACGAGAGAGAGAGAGAGGGTGGAATTATAGCAACCGCTGATCATGAGGAAGTGTCTCAATCTGCCAGACAGGGCCATGGGTCCCAATATGGGCTGTGCCTCTGTACAACTACTGTCTACTGTGCAAAGACCTATCAAATACTGTCTACTGTACAAAGACCATATCAACTACTGTCTACTACCTCTGTGCAAAGACCTATCAAATACTGTCTACTGTACAAAGACCATATCAACTACTGTCTACTACCTCTGTACAAAGACCTATCAAATACTTTCTACTGTACAAAGACCATATCAACTACTGTCTACTACCTCTGTACAAAGACCATATCAACTACTGTCTACTACCTCTGTACAAAGACCTATCAACTACTGTCTACTGTGCAAAGACCATATCAACTACTGTCTACTACCTCTGTACAAAGACCTATCAAATACTGTCTACTGTACAAAGACCATATCAACTACTGTCTACTGTGCAAAGACCATATCAAATACTGTCTACTGTACAAAGACCATATCAACTACTGTCTACTACCTCTGTACAAAGACCTATCAAATACTGTCTACTGTACAAAGACCATATCAACTACTGTCTACTACCTCTGTACAAAGACCTATCAAATACTGTCTACTGTACAAAGACCATATCAACTACTGTCTACTACCTCTGTACAAAGACCTATCAAATACTGTCTACTGTACAAAGACCATATCAACTACTGTCTACTACCTCTGTACAAAGACCTATCAAATACTGTCTACTGTACAAAGACCATATCAACTACTGTCTACTGTACAAAGACCTATCAAATACTGTCTACTGTACAAAGACCATATCAACTACTGTCTACTGTACAAAGACCTATCAACTACTTACTGTCTACTGTACAAAGACCTATCAACTACTGTCTACTCGCCAAGAGCCTCATTCACATGCAGTCGCCGTTGGTTTGTGTGGCGACATGCAAATGGCTCAGCGAAAGAAAGGCGAGCTTGGACGACACACCCTTCCTGACTTTCTTCAAGGTATAACGCTCTTGGATGGATGGAGGGAGCCGGGAGGCGATTTGCTGCAGTGTTGGGTCAGACTTGCTCCCGTTGCATTCGTTCAGCCAAGTGTCAATTGGATGTCTTGGTACTCGGGTCAGAGTATCGAGGGCGGGTTCCGAGTACTTGAGGGTGGTATCGCCCCAAGTAACCGATACCAGTATCGGTACAACTCTAGATTATATGCTACATTACTGGCATAACAGTACCATATAAATCATCATCAGTCTGGCAATGCCATGCCAGACTTCCCGGTCCTTCATTACCATCCCCAGTTCCTGCTTACTGATGCATGTGTCCCTATAGCGATGACATCAGGGAACCACAGTTTTCTACCTCTGGTCTGCTTTGAGGCAGGACTCCAGAGAAGAAGGAAAGATATAACCTCATTGTCAGCTCTGTAGCAGTGGCCGGCAAACTGTGTTCTTCTGGATCGGACCAGTAAAGAAACACAGGGAAGGTTGCCGTATATTAGATCAGTCGATGGGTCTTCCAAGACAGATTTTGCGCTCTCATTAGAAGGCGGGTGTATAAGTGCCATCCAACCGTTTCTCTCATTTCTTTGAAAGTGTCCATGTCTCGGAGCCATAGAGTAGAATCGGCTCAACGGTCATCCTAAATATTACAGAATACATGGCTTCATACTTCATAGTAGGGCATTCACTTCTAGTCATTTTTACTAGTTGACTAGTTGCCTAGTTTACTAGTCGACTAGTTGTTTAACTACCTATTGTGTAAAAAATAAAATAAATTAAAAAAATTAACTTTTATTTTATTTATTTTTTAATACATATTTGTACATTGAAAAACTGTGTACATGGTGACTACAACTATACTCTACCT
This sequence comes from Electrona antarctica, assembly GCF_951216825.1. Classification (NCBI taxonomy): domain Eukaryota; kingdom Metazoa; phylum Chordata; class Actinopteri; order Myctophiformes; family Myctophidae; genus Electrona; species Electrona antarctica. The sequence goes on from NC_136793.1 coordinate 5,780,778, forward strand.
GATCTGGAGGCCTACAAAATCGGGAAAAAAATAAAAAAAATAAACTGTTTTTTTTTCTTCTTATCAACTAGTCAACTAGTACCAACAAGGTCGACTAGTGGATTTACTAGTCGACTAGTAAACTAGTCGACTAGTTGCTTAATGCCCTACTTCATACTTCATAGTAGGCTAAATGAAAGGTCCTACAGCTTCACCACAGCTAGGGGGGGCACTTGTATTTAGCAGTGAAAGCAGACGAGGGTCGTACGTTACGTACTACCGCCGACAGGGAAGGCCTACCGAGCAGACGAGGGTCGTTCGTACTACCGCCGACAGGGAAGGCCTACCGAGCAGACGAGGGTCGTTCGTACTACCGCCGACAGGGAAGACGAGGGTCGTACGTACTACCGCCGACAGGGAAGGCCTACCGAGCAGACGAGGGTCGTTCGTACTACCGCCGACAGGGAAGACGAGGGTCGTACGTACTACCGCCGACAGGGAAGGCCTACCGAGCAGACGAGGGTCGTTCGTACTACCGCCGACAGGGAAGACGAGGGTCGTACGTACTACCGCCGACAGGGAAGCCCTACCGAGCAGACGAGGGTCGTTCGTACTACCGCCGACAGGGAAGGCCTACCGAGCAGACGAGGGTCGTTCGTACTACCGCCGACAGGGAAGGCCTACCGAGCAGACGAGGGTCGTTCGTACTACCGCCGACAGGGAAGACGAGGGTCGTTCGTACTACCGCCGACAGGGAAGACGAGGGTCGTACGTACTACCGCCGACAGGGAAGACGAGGGTCGTACGTACTACCGCCGACAGGGAAGACGAGGGTCGTACGTACTACCGCCGACAGGGAAGGCCTACCGAGCAGACGAGGGTCGTTCGTACTACCGCCGACAGGGAAGACGAGGGTCGTTCGTACTACCGCCGACAGGGAAGACGAGGGTCGTACGTACTACCGCCGACAGGGAAGACGAGGGTCGTACGTACTACCGCCGACAGGGAAGCCCTACCGACTTTCTCTCATGTCGTCAAAAAGGGAATGGTGATTTAGTATTCCCATCTAATCAGTCAAATGTACGCCTCGTCCTCCAGGGAGCATGAAGACATGCATATCGAATTCCACTCAGTGCTTTTTTGTTGACGATATCTTGTTTGGGACCAAAGTGTTGGACTGAGAATGATGGATTGACGGACATTACCATCCCTTAAGGCCCCGCCCCCGCCACTAACGAAAAGAAGAAAAAAGATCAACCAGTATGAAACGGAGGAGGGTGGGTGGGTGGGGGGGGGGGGGGGGGGGGGGCATCAAGCAGAGGAAACCCCCAAAAAGGAAACATGCATCTAGGCCATGAGTCATTTCCCCTGTGCTTCGATGCTTCTTCTTCTTCCTCAAATACACACTGACAGCATAAATTATGTACGTCGTCATCATCACTGGAGTTTACAGGGAGCGAGAGAGAGCGAGAGAGAGAGAGAGAGAGAGAGAGAGAGAGAGAGAGAGAGAGAGAGAGAGAGAGAGAGAGAGATAGAGGGCCCATGGGTTTTAGGCCCCAGGATTTCTTCCTCTTTTTATCCCCTGTAAAGTCTGCCCGCAAATTAATTTTGGAAATAATTCAGGGCACAGATCTCAGTCATCCTCCCCCAGCCCCTTTTTCTTTTTACAGGGAGTGAGAACTCTTTCTTTTATAGCTCAACCATTTCATCCAAGCCCCTTAGAAAGGAAGGTAGAGTAAAAACATAAAAGACGAGCCACTCCTAATATTTAGCCCCAAACAAATGATTTCTACAGTACGTAACATGAGTGCTGTGTTACATTGCAGCCAAAGTGCCCTTTGTCAGCCAAATATGACCCACTGTGGGTGTTTGGTAAAGTCATACCAGAGGCCTGTGTGGGACATTATGGCCATGCCCAGAGCCTTAGATATAGACATTATGGCCATGCCCAGAGCCTTAGATATAGACATTATGGCCATGCCCAGAGCCTTAGATATAGACATTATGGCCATGCCCAGAGCCTTAGATATAGACATTATGGCCATGCCCAGAGCCTTAGATATAGACATTATGGCCATGCCCAGAGCCTTAGATAGACAAGAGTTACGCAAACTGCGTTCACTTCATGGGGCTTCAGTCCAATGGCGGCTCTCCTACATAGACTTCTATTGAGAATGGGGACAACCAACTGGGACAAGTCCTGGACCGGAAGTATGCATTGGACTCAGGCAACAGCCCAGCTTTAATGATCTTAAATCCCTTTATTTTAGATTGTTTTGTAGTAATAGTACAACATAAACATTACAGAGACTTTAGTTGTTACTGCACAATACTTTAAAACAGTTGTCATGTTGCACACATGCCTAAAATAGCTCTTATTTGCGCCACCCTCGTTTGAAAACAATGTATTTCCAACTCCAGCTTCAGTTCAGGCTACATGAACAGCGCTCGGTTTCTGCCCCCTCGATATCGTAACTCTTCTATTAGATGGCTCTCTGGCCGTGCCATAGTCGTCTCCTCTATACATAAAACTAATCCAAGTGCATCAAATATGCATTCATTGCAAACTGAATCTAAAGTGTGAGGTCTTCAAGGCCCCCAGGCAGGCACTGAGATATTGATGGTTGGTTGCGGTTAAATCCTTGCTGCTGACATTAGACTGAACAAACACGGGCGTGCTGTGGCCACAGCCACAGGCAGGACCTAGTATATGTTATACTTTAGCTATTGAAAAATAGCAGATCTACAAGCTCGTAGCGCGGCACAGGTCTGCTATTTTTTTTTAAATCGTGAAAATGTGGCGCAAATCTTTGAATATAATATGATTTCAGAGCCAAAGGTTTTAACTCAAATCTTTGCTTCTGGGGGGGGGGGGGGTCCCTGGAACAACACATTTTCAGATGGGGGTCCTTGACATGAAAATGTTTGAGAACGACTGACATAGAAACATGGGGTTTTTCAGAAAACTGTCATGATTTAGAAGACATTTGTAGAATCGTTCCCAGGTCAAAATGGGTTAAAACAGCACTCTGCTGTATGACCACGATTCCTACTGCAACAACCGATGTGTCATATCGCAACGTGTGTGTGTCAGTCAAGTAAGAGAGATAACCAACTAGTAAACCATAGAAGGGAGAAGAGCTCTTAGACTAGATGAATACCAGGGAGATAGATCTCTCAGACTAGATGAATACCAGGGAGAGATAGATCTCTCAGACTAGATGAATACCAGGGAGATATAGATCTCTCAGACTAGATGAATACCAGGGAGATAGAGCTCTCAGACTAGATGAATACCAGGGAGATAGAGCTCTCAGACTAGATGAATACCAGTGAGATAGAGCTCTCAGAATAGATGAATACCAGGGAGATAGATCTCTCAGACTAGATGAATACCAGGGAGATAGAGCTCTCAGACTAGATGAATACCAGGGAGATAGAGCTCTCAGACTAGATGAATACCAGGGAGATAGAGCTCTCAGACTAGATGAATACCAGCCTGCTGATCATTATGGCCCCCAATCATCGTTTATTATTTTGACACATGGTCCTAAAATGAAATCTAGTAAGAATAATTAACCGTTAACCAATCTCAGTGTCCATCTCCTCTCTTTAAGATCTCCTCGCTTTAAGACAATGCTAAAAGGAAGTGTGGAGATCTGGCAATGCAAGACTAGTAGTATGAAATCTAGAACAGTGGTTCCCAAACGTTTACCCAAATCATTTGTAGTTAAGACTTTTTTTGTTGGTATACTGGCTTGTCAAAACTTGGGACACCAGAGTTAAAGACAATTAAGTCGTGAAGGAATCAGCCAATGAGCAAATAGGAGTGCATAATATCTCCACTCCTTGACCCTTGGCCTGTTGGCCAGGTCTTGTTTCCTGGTGTGATAACAGGTGTAATGCTGGGGAGGAAAGTCTATAGAGCGTCGCAGTCCTAGCCTGGCTAATAAGCCAGACTCAAATCACACTGTCGTGTGGTATTTGAGTCTGGAGTATGGATCTTGTTTCCCGGGGGGCAGGTTCAAACATTTTTTGACGCAATTGGTCAGAAATACTGATCAAAGATCTCAAGCATTGAACGTCACTGTACCAAAGCCCGCCCACATTGCATACCGTGACCCGATTGGCCACACCAGTTCTCTGGTGTAGGAAATGGGCGTACAATTGAACCTCTCCAGACCGTAATCCGCCGGCAGGCAATTTCTTTTTGCCAACGACTGATTCGGTCTGGCTTATTAGCCAGGCTATCGCAGTCCCGCCCCCTGTCATGACGACGCCAGGCCCAGGAAATAATTCCCAATGCATTTTTCCCCATAGAAATTTCAAAACTTATTTATTCAAAGACCTTATAAGCGTCGTACAAACCCATCTCGAGTCGTGACAAATCATGACAAACACAATATTTTGGACCAAACAAATAATTACAAAAAAAGTGTTGTAACCTGCCGTTTTCTTCTTTTTTCTAATTATTTTGTTCGGCCCGAAAAAAATGTGTTTGTTGTCATGATTTGTCACGACAAGAGTTGGCTTTGTACGACGCTTAAAAAGGTCTTTAAATATACTGGTAGGGGGGTGGGACTGCGACGCTAGGGCATTCACTTCTAGTCATTTTTACTAGTTGCCTAGTTTACTAGTCGACTAGTTGTTTAACCACCTATTATGTTAAAAAAAATATTTGTACATTTAAAAACTGTGTACATTGGTGACTAACTATAATCTACCTGATCTTGAGGCCTACATTTTTTTTTCTTCTTATCAACTAGTCAACTAGTACCAACAAGTTGATTAATGCGCTCTATTGTACAACCCAGCAGGGCCAAGTGAAACGGAGGGAGCAGACAGGGCAGAATGGGTGTGCTGTCTCAGTTACATTATTATTATTGTACTGCCAGTAAACCTAGGCTGACTTTGTTGCGACACTTTAAAATTAATATGTATGGTAATTACTGCACATTCATTGTCTCTTCTAGTATTGGGTCATCATTGTTTATGACGAGCAAGGAGATAAAGACACCACAGTCAGCCAGGACGTAAAAACAATATTATAAATCAGTGGTTCCCAAAGTGGGGTCCGGGGACCCACCCAGGGGTCCATCTGATGAATTCCTGTTCTGTTCTTTGGCTATATAGAAGTGTCTATTTGTACGTCTCTAATTGTTTTGATGAATTGAACATGGTGGACCCTCTTGTAAACAGGTGTAATGCTTTATTGGGTCGTCCACTCGCAGTTAACATGTACTGTAATTCTGCAAACTTAATAAATATTTCAATCAATCAATCAATCCACAGCTAATTGATAGTTTGGAACCAAATGGACCCTTATGGGTCTGTTAACTCAGAGAGTGTATAAATACAATTGTACACTCTCAGAGTTAAAATAACATTGATTTTTACAAGAAATGCCATTAAATGGGGGGCCCGGCGTAGACTAATGCAGGTCAAACCTGGGGGTCCTTGAAATTAAACAGGTTGAGCATCTCTGCTAGAGCTGTAAAAATCTTCTCTTATGGGGGTCCCTGGCATATATTTTCAAATGGGGGTCCGTGGGGCCAATTAGTGGCAAACTGGGGGTCCTTGACATGAAGAAGTTTGGGAACCACTGCTTTAAATATACTGCATTTCTTGATATGCCGTCAGACAAGTCAGACAATAAGTCAGACAATTGCAATTATTATGCCATGGTTCGTTGCTCATTGGCTTTGCAGAGTGTGGTACATCTGCTATGTGTGTACACTGTACACAACGTGCATTGAGTATATGCCATGAGCGTATGTGATTAACCCATTTAGGCCTGACGTCAAAATAAAAAAAAAAAATCTTCCAAATCATGACAATTTTCTGAAAGATTTGAGGCACATTTTTTTTTTTTGCGGCTTACGCCTTTTATTGGTTTTTGAAGGGACAGACAGTAGGCTGACAGGAAACGGGAGAGAGATGGGGGAAGACATGCAGTAAAGGCCGTGTCGGGCTCGGGAGTCGAACCCGCGGCACACTGCGACTGGATTACCAGTCGGGTGCCCAGACGGTTACGCCAACGCCTGGGCTTGAGGCACATTTTTAACGATTTTTCAAAAATAGCAGACCTACAAGCTCATAGCGCGCCACTCGGTGGCGCGCTATGAGCTTGTAGATCTGCTATTTTTTCAATAGCTAAATTATAACATAATGTTTAAAACACCAAAAGGGGTTCCCGCCCAAAATGGGATAAGGATGGGAGAGAAAGGGGAGGTGTGGAGAAATGGTTTTCTGCAGGTCACAGTTTAATTGGACATTATTTGTTCAACTGAACCGCAGGCTCTTTGGGATTCAAAAAGGCATACAAAACCGTGCTGGGAAAAATGGACCAAGAAAGGTTAGAATAACATAAAAAACCAAACTGCCCAGGCTCTCATCATGTCCACACCTTCTCTCATGAGGAACTCTTGAATATGACTCGTGTTAATTCCAAGAATATATATACAGAAAGCCATTAAGTGAACCACAGGGTCAACAGTACAAAGCTATAGCTGGAGAGATAATGACAACAATTATGGGAGGAACCCAAAGTGAACTCAGACACAGTCGTTCCAATTGCAGCATATAAATAAAGCCACTGGTTCAACAGTGGTGGTTAAACCTTCATTTATTTCTATTTTTTTTTTTTTTTTGTAACCCATTTTTTCACCCCTGTGTCAATTATCTAATGTGATCCTGGGCTCTACACACCCTCCGCCAACCTAGTCCCCATATATGGGGGACATGGGGAGAGCAACGGACTTGAACTCATGCTTCTTTCATGCCTGAGTGTCCAAGTTGCTCCTTTACACCTGACAGGGGGGGAGTTTCCCTGGTTGGACGTAGCGCGTGGAAGGAACACGTTATTCCAACCAGTTCCTTTCCCCTCCATCAGGCGCCCCGGCTGGCCAGGGGGAGGTAGTTTAGAGACCAGGATTACTGCATGTTTTTGTGAGGGTATACCTACCCTAGGGGACACGGGGAGACCATTCAAACTCCGCACAGAAAGGCCCTTTCGCCAACCCCGCTTCGGGTATGGGCACTGATGACGCGGAGGAGGAAACACACCGCCAGCACCCACAGCGCCCCGAGCGGGAATCGAACCCAGGACCTTCTAGCTGTGAGGCGACAGCACTACCGCCTGTGCCACCGTGGCCCTTTCATTTATTTCTTGGTCTTGTTGTTGTTGTCATACATTATGAATGAACAGGATGAAAATGAGAGGCACACATTTTGGGTTGTTTTCTGCACACTCATGCCACGCGCGGTACTGACAGAAGAAGAAAAAACATAGCAGATCGACGCGTTGTGAGCTTGTAGATCGGCTATTTTCAGCAAGTGTAAAAATCAGTCATTACGACGGCATCAAGGCCCGCCAAAATACATTTTAGTCGACTGTAGATTTAGTCGACTAAAATCTTATGATATTTAGTCGACTAAAACTAAACTGACACTAAAACATTCCGGGTGACTAAAATGTGACTAAAACTAAGTGAAAACTATTCAAGAGACTATGAGACTATATGACTAAAACTAAAATAAAAACTATTCAAGAGACTATGAGACTATATGACTAAAACTAAAATAAAAACTATTCAAGAGACTATGAGACTATATGACTAAAACTAAAATAAAAACTATTCAAGAGACTATGAGACTATATGACTAAAACTAAAATAAAAACTATTCAAGAGACTATGAGACTATGACTAAAACTAAAATAAAAACTATTCAAGAGACTATGAGACTATGACTAAAACTAAAATAAAAACTATTCAAGAGACTATGAGACTATGACTAAAACTAAAATAAAAACTATTCAAGAGACTATGAGACTATATGACTAAAACTAAAATAAAAACTATTCAAGAGACTATGAGACTATGACTAAAACTAAAATAAAAACTATTCAAGAGACTATGAGACTATATGACTAAAACTAAAATAAAAACTATTCAAGAGACTATGAGACTATGACTAAAACTAAAATAAACTATTCAAGAGACTATGAGACTATGACTAAAACTAAAATAAACTATTCAAGAGACTATGAGACTATGACTAAAACTAAAATAAACTATTCAAGAGACTATGAGACTATGACTAAAACTAAAATAAACTATTCAAGAGACTATGAGACTATGACTAAAACTAAAATAAAAACTATTCAAGAGACTATGAGACTATATGACTAAAACTAAAATAAAAACTATTCAAGAGACTATGAGACTATATGACTAAAACTAAAATAAAAACTATTCAAGAGACTATGAGACTATATGACTAAAACTAAAATAAAAACTATTCAAGAGACTATGAGACTATGACTAAAACTAAAATAAAAACTATTCAAGAGACTATGAGACTATGACTAAAACTAAAATAAAAACTATTCAAGAGACTATGAGACTATGACTAAAACTAAAAAAAAAACTATTCAAGAGACTATGAGACTATGACTAAAACTAAAATAAAAATGTGCTGGCCAAAAACAACACCGCACTGGCTACCGCATGAGGCTCAAGCCATGAGGCTTGCCGAGCCATGAGGCCCATAGGGCAGGAGCCTATCTCCTGTTTCTGTAGCGTGAGGCAGCTTGATGTACAAGTACACCCCCTGGACATGACGCTAGTATGTCGCAGGGACTTACCCCCAATCCAACCCTTGATGCTGAGTGTCAAGCAGGGAGGCACTGGGTCCCATTTTTTAGACCCCCCGACCTCCCAGTCTCAGGGCGGACACTCTAACCACAAGGCCACTGAGACTATGACTAAAACTAAAATAAGAATTTGCTGCCAAAAACAACACCGCACTGGCTACCGCAAGAGCCACAAAACTTAATCTCCCCAGAATTCATATGAGCCAAATCTCCACTTGACCTAATGCCTGCTGCCCAGTTACAGGCTGCATTAGGGCTGTGCAGAGGGGAGAGTTTCTCTTGGGACTAAGGAATGGGTCCAATGTTGCCGTCCAACAGATGAAAACGCTATTAAATATATCAGGAGGTCCCACACAGCAAGGCACCCAAAGCAAATAGTCAGGGAATATGTAAGGGATAATATCTGGCTAGGTGGTCATTGTCGGGAGATAATTCACCGACAGGGAGTTTAACCCATTTTGGGCGGGAACCCCTTTTGGTGTTAGCATTATGTTATGCTTTAGCTATTGAAAAATAGCAGATCTACAAGCTCATAGCGCGCCACCGAGTGGCGCGCTACGAGCTTGTAGATCTGCTATTTTTGAAAAATCGAAGAACGACTGACACAGAAACATAGCTTTTTCAGAAAACTGTCAGGATGTAGAAGACATTTATAGAATCTGATCTCAGGTCAGATTCGCCTCAGTGGTTAAACTCCCTGTCGGTGAATTATCTCCCGACAACGACCACTTAGCCAGATATTATCCCGCTTATTACATGGCTACCTAACATAAATTAATACATTGACCCAAAACACAACAAAAAAAGTATTCCATAAGTTCGCGCTGGCTGCGTCTGCAGCTGCAGGGCTGGAGCACTGTCGGAAAACAAGGAAGTGTGAGTTGATCAAATCGAATCCATTTTCGGGTCCTGCTTTGTCTATTTCTCGCTCAAATGTTTTCAAAAACATTTTTGAGAGCAATGTTTAGCTGTAAATGACATTGTGTGTCACTAGTGTGTGTGTGTGTGTGTTTACATGGCTGTCATGTTGGAAACAACAGTAAATCAAGCGGGGAGCAGCCGCGCAGCTGGTGCTCAGAGGGTTTGATTAGGCAGAGGTCTATTATCAAGACATAACTCACCGCTGAATTAAGCGATTGATCAATCAGAATCAAGCGTTCAACCAAGCCATGTAATAATATCAGAATAATGTCAAATCTGGGAATATATTTCTTACCAAGAATTTTCTTCACCAATGTGTAGAGTTGTTCCGATTGATACCGATACTGGTATCGGTTACTCGGGCCGATACCACCCCTAAAGTACTTGTACTCTGTACTCGGAACCGGCCCCCGATACTTTGACCCGAGTACCAAAACATTCAATTGACACTATAGGCTGAACGAATGCAACGGGAGCAAGTCTGACCCAACACTGCAGCAAATCGCCCAAAAACAGCCAATCTACAAGCATAAATGACAACTGACAAAGTGTAGATCGGAGATCCATCTGCATCCATGAGGAAAAGGGGGTAAAATAAGTGGTTGGTTACTCAACAAAAAATAAAGTACTCGTGTCGGTACTCCGGTATCGGAGAGTACTAAAAATTAAGTACTTGTACTCGTACTCTGTCTGAAAAAAAAAATGGTATGAGGACACCTCTACCAATGCGTTTGTAAAGGTGTCTACTAAGGCCCGACTCACACCTTCGCATCTAGCATACAGTTTACATCTTGCCCCAATGCATTTCCAATGGAAGTCACATGGTTTGACACAACATTTGTGTTGTACGGCTTTCGGCTGTGTTTCGACTGCCCCCCTCCCCCTCATACAACACAAATGTTGTGTCAAACCATGTAACTCCCATAGGAAATGCATTGTGAGCTTGCATCAGTCAATAAGTCTCATGCATCAGCCATACATCAATCTGTTGTGAAGGTGTGAGTCAGGCCAAGCACATCCCACATTGGTTTCTATTCAACCACCCTAGAGGAATGTTTGACAGCTGGTGAAAGTTGGGGTACCATCAACAACCAATCAGACAAAATGTTCTACATTTCATTATACTTTAAGTATCATGTGACGTGTCAAACTAAGGGGGTTTTCATGATTCTGAATCCATTCCAAGCATTCATGTTGCACGAAAAACACTCCTTGGGCTAAAAACGGCCATAGCCCTCATCACAAATGTGATGCCATATATTGGTTGTTATTAATGGTACCCCAACTTTCAGCAGTCAAACATTCCCCTAGGGTGGTTGAATATAAACCAATGTGGGATATGTTAGTAGACACCTTTACAAACACATTGGTTTAGAAAATTCTTGGTAAATGCATTCCCAGATTCTATTAATATCATCTAATAATAAAGATGACATCACCTGCAAAAGCCTCCCATCACTGGTCAGCAATATCAAGGAAACGCTTGCCATATGGGTCCATTTGGTTCCAAACTATCATTTAGCTGGAGACCTTCCCTGGAACTCCCTCAAGGACCCCCTGGGGGTCCCCGGACCCCACTTTGGGAACCATGCACTGCTGTAAAGGCCTGACCCAAAACTGCAACGTGGAGCAACGTGGAGACGGAGAAGGGGAAAAAAAAGTGCTTTGGTTGCACAGGCGAAGCAACCGAAAATACCTCTTTATGTGGTGCAGCGTCTAACGTACTCACTCGCCACTCAGATCAGCAAACATGTCCATCAGGATCACACACACCCGGAGCTGTGCTGTGGCATGCCCCACTTTGATAGGCCGACAACAAGGCACGTTTGCACGTAGCAGTTCCTCGGCAGGTTGTGAGCGATGGCCAGCTTGGACACAAAAGGCCAGACCTGTCCTGTCTTTTTAACACATTCTTGACGGTCGGTAACCCCTTTTTGGCGTTTTAAGCATTATGTTATACTCTAGCTATTGAAAAATAGCACATCTACCGACCGCGCTATGAACTTGTAGGTCTGCTATTTATGAAAAATCGAGAATCGAAAACGTGGCGAAAATCTTTGAATATATATTCTTTCAGAGCGAACGTTTTTTTTTAACTCATATCTTTGGTTTCTGAGGGGGTCCCCTGGGACAACATCTTTTCAGATGGGGTTCGTCGGTCAATTACATGAAATAGTTTGAGAACCACTGACATAGAAACCTATAGGGTTTTCAGAAATTGTCAGATAATTTAGAAGACATTTTGTAGAATCGGCCTCAGGTCTAAATGGGTCTAAAGACCATTTTCAGTGCAGAACATGTGGTTCTATAAATACCCCCGCCTAAGCCCTCTCCCTCCCTAGCTAAATGAAGCCACAGACCTAGAAGGTGTGGTGGTGGTGGTGGTGGTGGTGGTGGTGGAGGGCAGAGATATGGCAAGTCAGCCGTTAGCCATGCTCATGTTGCTCATGCCTCTCTGGGTCACGGTGATGGTGATGATGATTCATCATGGCCAAGTCATGGAAGGCAGTGAATCAAAACATAGTCAGCAATCAGCATTACAACAGAGCAGGAGACAAATAGCTGGACGTAAATGGTGGGGGGAGGGAGGGGTTATACATAGACCCATAGCTGCAACTTGGCCAGAGGATCGGAGCTGTGTTTTGCAGTGAAGGAAGGGCTGTAATTAAGTTGCCTGTGCTGACTGTGTCCCACACCCAGCGGAGACAACTTGCCAAGAAGAATGCCTCTCTCATGACTGAAGGTTCAGTGTGTACTGTGTGTGTGTTTGGGAGAAAACAATGAAAGGAGCAGTCTGACTCTGCAGTGCACTGACTGCAGAGGAAAGAATATGATGATGACGTGATTCTCAACCAATCTGTTTTCAACATTTCTCTGGTACATATAAGTATACCGTAAACATGGCATTTCTCTGGTACATATAAGTATACCGTAAACATGGCATTTCTCTGGTACATATAAGTATACCGTAAACATGGCATTTCTCTGGTACATATAAGTATACCGTAAACATGGCATTTCTCTGGTACATATAAGTATACCGTAAACATGGCATTTCTCTGGTACATATAAGTATACCGTAAACATGGCATTTCTCTGGTACATATAAGTATACCGTAAACATGGCATTTCTCTGGTACATATAAGTATACCGTAAACATGCGATGAGGTAAACATTTTAAGCCTATTATGCCATGCCACCTAAGAGGTTAAAGGGACACTTTTTGCTAAAAGAATATAAGTTAATGACGTTTCCTGGGGGGGAATATGTGGTTTTAGATTTTTTTTGCAGTGAGCCCAGTGTGTCTCTGCTGTCATGGACACTGCAGGGCTCACTTACTTCCTGGACTACAATTCCCATAATGCTTTTGTGCATTGCTCCTCTGGGTGGCACCATGGAGATCTGCTGCCATCCAAATTTCGGATTAACTTGTGCCTTTGTACCACGACGCTCCCGCCATGTAAAACCTTCTGACATATAGGTAAACAGTGTGAGCTTGTAGATCTGCTATTTTTCAATAGCTAAAGCACAACATGATGCTATCACCAAAAGGGGTTCCCGCCCAAAATGGGTTAAATCCCAATAGAGGGTATGCGGTATGCGCATGCTTAAAGTGAATGGCACATCGAGTGGCAAAGCGAGTGGCAAAGCAACAGGCAAAGTGAGTTTAACATTGTTTAACGTTGTTTAATGCAATCAGATATGACTTTTATGTGTGGATGTATGGGCTGTCAAGGCCAGAAAATAGTTTTTTGCCACTCAGTAGGCATTCCTGCATAACTTCCGGGTTTGATGATGATGTCACACGCATACTCTCTATTGTATACTTCCATTGTGACCTGACCTCTACCAATATACAAGAGGAATCAAAACAAGTCCACCCCTTCTTCCTCTCCCCTTTACATGTGTTCCAACAGACCACAAACTGATATTAAAAATTATTACCAGTAGTCATGCCACTCATATGTGCTTATGCTGAGTAATATGCCATAGTGGGCCTGGGCCATGGCTCAGTGGTCCAGGCACCTTGGCTGGTAAACCAGTCTGGCAGTGTGCTGCGGGTTCGACTCCCGATCCCGACGGCCTTTACTGCATGTCTTCCCCCCCCCCCATCTCTCTCCCCATTTCATGTCGGCCTACTGTCTGTCACTCCATAAAATAAAGGCGAAAGCCACAAAAAAAACATAAAAAAAAAAAAGCCATAGTGGGAAGCATGGGGGATGAGTAGCAAGGTATTACATCTCAACAAAACGTTCATAAATATGAGTGCAGTTTCAGACTATTACCAAAATAAATAACAAAAATATTGTACACTAGCTTTCAGTAATCATATCTCACACACACACACACACACACACACAGGAAACAGGGCAGTGTTGTGTGGCAGTGTGGGAACGCGGTCAATATCAGGAAATTAAATTAAGTGTTAATGACGCCACTGACTAACCCCGTTACCAAACATCTGTACTGGGAATCCATTACATGCAGTTTCCGAGCTTCACACCACCGGGATCTTGCAGCAGCGCAAGGCTTTAGCCATCTTTTGAAATCATCATTAAAAGCAGTACGCATGAGCACACATATGTGTGTGTGTGTGGGGGGGGGGGGTGGGTTCACGGGCCCTTAAGCGTAATTCTCCTCGTCATCCAAGACAGCGTTCCCACATTAGACATGCTAAACCAGATCACTGCAGAACATTAAGCCTGACAAGAGTGCTTTAATATTTGATGGGCTCTGCCACCGCGGCATATAAACCCACCAAACTATATACCGCAGCACCAGCTCAACTGAACATCCTACAATATATTATATAATGTGTGTGTGTGTGTGTGTGTGTGTGTGTGTGTGTGTGTGTGTGTGTGTGTGTGTGTATATATATATAAATATATATCATCATAATTTTTCGACCGCGGTCAAGATCGTGGATTTCATTTCACAATATTTCGCCAGACTTCATTGCCATCCCCAGTTCCTGCTTACTGATGCATGTGTCCCTATAGCGATGACATCAGGCCAGGGAACGGCAGCTTTCTACCTCTGGTCTGCTTTGAGGCAGGACTCCAGATAAGAGAAGAAGGGAAGATATAACCTCATTGTCAGCTCTGTAGCAGTGGCCGGCAAACTGTGTTCTTCTGGATCGGACTAGTGAAGAAACACGGGGAAGGTTGCCGTATATTAGATTAGTCGATGGGTGGCTCTTATATATATATAATATATAAGTAAGTAGCCTTGCCGAGCCATGAGGCCCATAGGGCAGGAGCCTATCTCCTGTTTCTGTAGCGTGAGGCAGCTTGATGTACAAGTACACCCCCTGGACATGACGCTAGTATGTCGCAGGGACTTACCCCCAATCCAACCCTTGATGCTGAGTGTCTTTGGTATGACCCGGCCGGGGATTGAACCCCGACCTCCCAGTATCAGGGCGGACACTCTAACCACCATATATATATATATATATTGTGGTGTCTCCAGTGACAGCCACCATTCACCGGCATACGTTGCCATGGTAACCAGCAGCGCACCAAGCAGACAGAAACCCTACGTCACGAGACGCGCTCTGGGTGTCGTGGTAGACAACGCCTACCTACCGAACCTCCTACTCGGCCAGTCAGGGTTGATGCCGCCGCCTACTCGTCAGGTAACCACACTCACCTGCGAGCCTGAACGAGGACTATATAAACACAGACGGACTCGCGTGTCAGTGCAGGTTGGTTCACCACGTAGAGAGAGCTAGAGACGCAGCGCGCTCGTACAGCGAGCCTTGGGTGGCTTCATGGAGCAGCAGCAGTAGCAGTCCTGACGCGGAGACGGAGAGCGGAGCAGCCGCGTCTATGGACGAATATATGTAAATGGCCCGGTCGATCAATGCGAGGACAAGGAGCTCGCATCTCCCGGACGCCTTCATTCATCTCAGGTCGTAAGCTCACCTTTACTCTTACGTTCTATGGACGGCCATAGAAGACTGTTAAAGAAGACGGTGATTAACAATTCGAGCCTGGCCAGCTCCCATGGACACTGTGTGAGCGCCTCGATCTGAAAGAAGAGATCGCAGGGGAAGAGACATTGAGAAGCAGTTATTATTATTACTATTTGGCCGAAGATATCGTATAGCGGTGAAGGACCCACCCACTCAACCGTATCCGTCTGAAGATCCGGTTGGGCCGGGCTCCGTGTCTAGACGCTCACCAGAGAAAGCCTCTTCTAGACCCACCTGCGGCAGTCAGGCTGCCCGAGGGCGCCCCCTAGGGCTCTGCCGCCGTACCAACTGTCCAAAAAGTGAAGTGCTAAGAAGAGGATTATTATCGGGTGTTTAACGTTGGTAGACCGCCCTGGGTGGACCCAGGGCCCCAACGTATGTTTCTGTTGGTTGTCAGTGTGTAACTCTGTGCCCTCTCACCCTACAGACCGGACTCCAGAGGAGAACAGAGCTTCACCCCCCTGAACATTGCCTCACACTGTTTATTTCCCCCGGTGAGAAACCCTGAGAAAATAAAAGCCGTGACTAGAAAAGTCCAGACCCTGGTTAACCTGAGCCCTGTGTTTGATTTACATCCGAAACCTCACATTTGGTGGAGAACGTGGGTATCTTCGATCCAAATCATCGCTGGCGATGGAACACGCCAATGCCATCGCTGCCCTGCTTAGGAGCCAGGCAGAGCTCCAGAATGCGGTTAGGGACCTAGCGCGCACCTTCGAACGCGAGGGCGAGCAACGCCGGCCACGAGGGGGCACACTCACCAAGATGGGCCCAGAGGACGACGTGGAGTCGTACTTGGAGGTGTTTGAACGCACCGCCACCAGAGAGCACTGGCCAGCAGACGAGTGGGCCAACATCCTGGCCCCGTACCTGTCCGGAGAGCCCCAGAGGGCCTATACCGACATGCCCGCTGGGGAGGCCCAAAACTACGAACGGCTGAAGGCGGCCATTTTGTCCGGCCTGGGCTACAGCCTTCCAGCCAGGGCCCACCGGTACCATCTCTGGTCATACACGCCCACCGAAGCCCCCCGGCCCCAGATCGCAGGTCTAATGAGACTGGCACAGAACTGGTTAACCACAGGAGAGGACATGCCATGGATAGAGCGGATAGTAGTTGACCGGGCCGTCCGTGCATTGCCACCCAAGGCCAAAGAATATGCTGCCGGCATTAGCCCCACCTCCGTCGATGCCCTGGTGGCCCTGCTGGAGAACCACCAGGTGAGCATCGACATGGCGAAGCAAACACGCAGTGAACCAACCCAGAAGGCCGACGACAGACAAGGACGAGAGAAGCGACGGCAGCAACCGACACCCTCTCGGTCCCAACCCCCTGCGAGTCAGCAGAACGAGCGCACCCAGAAGGCCAGGAGATGTTATGTGTGTGGTCAAGGAGACCACCTCTCCTGGGCTTGCCCGGACCGGCCCCGCGACGCGGATGCCTCTATGGCGTCGGCCGCCAGTCTCGACCACGGCCGGCCCTGCCTCCACACGGGGGGCAGCCTCCGACGCGCCACCATCCCGGTGCGGGTGGACGGAACCGATACCCACGCGCTGGTGGACTCCGGCAGCGTGGTGACGCTGGTGAGGGCGGACCTCGCCACCAGTACCGGGCCCCGGAGCCTCCCGGTCACCTGTGTACACGGAGACGTGCGCCGCTACCCAGTGGCACGGCTCCAGGTGCAGACCCCACGGGGTGACGCCCAGGTCACAGCGGGCGTGGTCCCCGACCTCCCGGTGCCCCTTCTGATTGGCACCGACTGCTCACTGTTCAAGAAGTACTGGCGGGCCAGGCCCCCGGGGGGCCGACGCCGGAGGGGTCGACGAAGTGCTGGCCCCCGCCTGGCCTGCCCGGCGCTCGCCGGGACCCCGTCCGAGCCCTCATCGGACGCCACCTCCCCAGACACCGAGCGGCCCGGGCCCAGCAACCCGGCCCTCCCGCCCGCCGACGCACCAGAGAGAGAAGCAAGCGACGACCCATTCACTCACTTCCCAGAGCTTGACACGCCGCCAGCCCATCTCCAAGGGAAGTTCGCCAGCGGCCAGTGGACCGACCCGAACCTGGCGCCGGCTCGGAACCACGTGTCCGCCGTCGACGGCGTCCTGAACCCGGGGGTGAGTGAAATTTCCCTACCACACTTTGTAGTGAAGCGGGGCCTTCTATACCGGTGTTATAAGGACAAGGCAGGCGAGCTTGTAGAACAGCTGTTGGTCCCAAAAGAATACGTCCTACGTGTGATGTATTTGGCTCACTCACACCAGCTAGGTGCCCACCTAGGGGTCCAAAAGACCTATGATAGAATCGTCACTCGCTTCTATTGGCCGGGAGTGAAGAGCGCGGTCGAGCGCTTCTGTAGAGCGTGCCCAGAGTGCCAGCTGGTGGCCCCCCGCGCAGTAGCCCATGCGCCGCTTATACCCCTACCAATCCTAGACGTTCCGTTCTCACGCATTGCGATGGATATAATCGGCCCGTTGCCTAAATCAGCCAGAGGCCACAAGTATATCCTGGTCATAGTTGATTACGCGACGCGCTACCCAGAGGCCATCCCGTTGCGCACCGCCACGGCTAAAACTGTTTCACACGAGTTAATGATGCTATTTAGCCGGGTGGGTGTCGTTGACGAAATCCTAACGGATCAGGGCACATGTTTCGTGGCACGCCTCATGACCAGCTTGTACAGATGGCTAAAAGTGAAACAGATTCGAACCTCCGTCTACCACCCGCAGACGGACGGGCTGGTTGAAAGATTTAACCAGACATTAAAAAAAATGCTAAAAAAAGTAGCAGAGGAGGACGGAAAAGATTGGGACCGCCTCATCCCGTATGTTCTGTGTGCCATACGAGAGGTTCCCCAGGCCTCGACCGGCTTCTCTCCGTTCGAGCTCCTCTATGGGAGGAGACCCCGCGGCCTCCTAGACCTCGCTAAAGAGGCTTGGGAGAGCCAGCCCTCGCCATTACGCAGCGTGATAGAGCACGTTGTCACACTCCAAGAACGCGCAAAACGCGTGTGGCCACTGGTGCGCGAGCACATGCAGAAGGCACAGGCCGACCAAGCGCGCATATACAACAGAGGCGCGCTCATACGAGAATTCAAGCCCGGAGAGCAAGTGCTAGTACTCGTGCCCACCACGGAGTGTAAATTCCTTGCCCGCTGGAAAGGACCTTACGAGGTGGTAGAGAAACTCAGCCCGGTAAACTACCGCGTCAGTCAGCCAGGAAGAAGGAGGGAGACGCAAGTATACCACATTAATATATTAAAAAAATGGCACGAGCCCGAGGCCATCCCGTTACCTGCTCTCCTAACTGCTGTCTCTCCTCAGATCCCACCAGTGGCCGTGGGCGAGGACTTGTCCCCCCAGCAGGCGCAGGACGTCCGGGAGCTGTTGGACCGAAACACAGACGTGTTCTCCGAACTGCCAGGGCAGACCAATGTCGTCCAGCACGACATCGACACGCTGCCGGGCAAAGTCGTGCGCCTCCGCCCATACAGGATCCCCGAGGCCAGGAGGGAGGCGGTCCGCGACGAGGTAAAAAAAATGCTGGAATTAGGCGTGATAGAAGAGTCGTATAGCCCATGGTCCAGCCCCATCGTACTGGTCCCCAAACCAGACGGCAGCCTGAGGTTCTGCAACGACTTTCGGAAGTTAAACGAGATCTCCGCGTTTGACGCCTATCCAATGGCGCGCGTCGACGAACTCGTACAGCGGCTCGGTCCCGCACGGTTCGTGAGCACCTTGGACTTAACAAAAGGGTATTGGCAAGTCTTGTTAACTCCCCGGTCCCGACCCAAGACTGCCTTCACTACCCCCGACGGGCTCTTTCAATATAAGACAATGCCGTTCGGAGTCCACGGCGCGCCGGCCACCTTCCAGCGCCTGATGGACAAAGTCCTCCGCCCGCACCGAGAGTACGCGGCCGCTTATATTGATGACGTCATCATTCATTCCGTTACTTGGTCCCAACACATAGAACGGGTGGAAGCGGTGCTGGCCGCGTTACGCACCACGGGGCTCACCGCCAACCCAAAGAAGTGTCGGGTTGGTTGGACGGAGACGGACTACTTAGGCTATACGATAGGCCGGGGCTGCATACGCCCACAACAAAAGAAAGTGGAGAGAATACAGGCCTGGCCCCGACCCACCACCAAAAAACAAGTCAAATCATTCCTCGGCCTTGTTTCATACTATCAAAAGTTCGTGGAAAACTTTGCCACTCTGGCTGGCCCGCTCCACGACCTAACAAAAAAAAACCTGCCCCACCACGTAGGTTGGACCGACAGCACCGAGGCTGCGTTCCAAGCGCTGAAAGCGGCACTATGCAGCGAGCCGGTACTGGTCACACCAGACTTTAGCCAGCCTTTCACGCTGCACACGGACGCATCCGGCACCGGCGTCGGCGCTGTGCTCGCACAAACAATAGAGGGCGACGAGCACCCGATCACATACATAAGCAGAAAGCTATTGAAACACGAGAGGAATTATTCAACAGTAGAAAAAGAATGCCTAGCGGTGAAGTGGGCAATTCACCACTTGCGCTATTATTTATGGGGACGGAGGTTTACGCTCATAACCGACCACGCACCACTCAAGTGGATGTCGACGAACAAAGATAGGAACGACAGAGTGACACGGTGGTTCGTCGAGCTGCAAAACTATAACTTCAAGGTGGAACACCGCCCAGGTAAAGAGCTAAAACACGCCGATGCACTCTCGAGGCGGTACGAAGACGGACAGGTCAGTGAAGCTTCTGGCGGGGGCGAGAAGCTTAGGGGGAGGATGTGTGGTGTCTCCAGTGACAGCCACCATTCACCGGCATACGTTGCCATGGTAACCAGCAGCGCACCAAGCAGACAGAAACCCTACGTCACGAGACGCGCTCTGGGTGTCGTGGTAGACAACGCCTACCTACCGAACCTCCTACTCGGCCAGTCAGGGTTGATGCCGCCGCCTACTCGTCAGGTAACCACACTCACCTGCGAGCCTGAACGAGGACTATATAAACACAGACGGACTCGCGTGTCAGTGCAGGTTGGTTCACCACGTAGAGAGAGCTAGAGACGCAGCGCGCTCGTACAGCGAGCCTTGGGTGGCTTCATGGAGCAGCAGCAGTAGCAGTCCTGACGCGGAGACGGAGAGCGGAGCAGCCGCGTCTATGGACGAATATATGTAAATGGCCCGGTCGATCAATGCGAGGACAAGGAGCTCGCATCTCCCGGACGCCTTCATTCATCTCAGGTCGTAAGCTCACCTTTACTCTTACGTTCTATGGACGGCCATAGAAGACTGTTAAAGAAGACGGTGATTAACAATTCGAGCCTGGCCAGCTCCCATGGACACTGTGTGAGCGCCTCGATCTGAAAGAAGAGATCGCAGGGGAAGAGACATTGAGAAGCAGTTATTATTATTACTATTTGGCCGAAGATATCGTATAGCGGTGAAGGACCCACCCACTCAACCGTATCCGTCTGAAGATCCGGTTGGGCCGGGCTCCGTGTCTAGACGCTCACCAGAGAAAGCCTCTTCTAGACCCACCTGCGGCAGTCAGGCTGCCCGAGGGCGCCCCCTAGGGCTCTGCCGCCGTACCAACTGTCCAAAAAGTGAAGTGCTAAGAAGAGGATTATTATCGGGTGTTTAACGTTGGTAGACCGCCCTGGGTGGACCCAGGGCCCCAACGTATGTTTCTGTTGGTTGTCAGTGTGTAACTCTGTGCCCTCTCACCCTACAGACCGGACTCCAGAGGAGAACAGAGCTTCACCCCCCTGAACATTGCCTCACACTGTTTATTTCCCCCGGTGAGAAACCCTGAGAAAATAAAAGCCGTGACTAGAAAAGTCCAGACCCTGGTTAACCTGAGCCCTGTGTTTGATTTACATCCGAAACCTCACATTTGGTGGAGAACGTGGGTATCTTCGATCCAAATCATCGCTGGCGATGGAACACGCCAATGCCATCGCTGCCCTGCTTAGGAGCCAGGCAGAGCTCCAGAATGCGGTTAGGGACCTAGCGCGCACCTTCGAACGCGAGGGCGAGCAACGCCGGCCACGAGGGGGCACACTCACCAAGATGGGCCCAGAGGACGACGTGGAGTCGTACTTGGAGGTGTTTGAACGCACCGCCACCAGAGAGCACTGGCCAGCAGACGAGTGGGCCAACATCCTGGCCCCGTACCTGTCCGGAGAGCCCCAGAGGGCCTATACCGACATGCCCGCTGGGGAGGCCCAAAACTACGAACGGCTGAAGGCGGCCATTTTGTCCGGCCTGGGCTACAGCCTTCCAGCCAGGGCCCACCGGTACCATCTCTGGTCATACACGCCCACCGAAGCCCCCCGGCCCCAGATCGCAGGTCTAATGAGACTGGCACAGAACTGGTTAACCACAGGAGAGGACATGCCATGGATAGAGCGGATAGTAGTTGACCGGGCCGTCCGTGCATTGCCACCCAAGGCCAAAGAATATGCTGCCGGCATTAGCCCCACCTCCGTCGATGCCCTGGTGGCCCTGCTGGAGAACCACCAGGTGAGCATCGACATGGCGAAGCAAACACGCAGTGAACCAACCCAGAAGGCCGACGACAGACAAGGACGAGAGAAGCGACGGCAGCAACCGACACCCTCTCGGTCCCAACCCCCTGCGAGTCAGCAGAACGAGCGCACCCAGAAGGCCAGGAGATGTTATGTGTGTGGTCAAGGAGACCACCTCTCCTGGGCTTGCCCGGACCGGCCCCGCGACGCGGATGCCTCTATGGCGTCGGCCGCCAGTCTCGACCACGGCCGGCCCTGCCTCCACACGGGGGGCAGCCTCCGACGCGCCACCATCCCGGTGCGGGTGGACGGAACCGATACCCACGCGCTGGTGGACTCCGGCAGCGTGGTGACGCTGGTGAGGGCGGACCTCGCCACCAGTACCGGGCCCCGGAGCCTCCCGGTCACCTGTGTACACGGAGACGTGCGCCGCTACCCAGTGGCACGGCTCCAGGTGCAGACCCCACGGGGTGACGCCCAGGTCACAGCGGGCGTGGTCCCCGACCTCCCGGTGCCCCTTCTGATTGGCACCGACTGCTCACTGTTCAAGAAGTACTGGCGGGCCAGGCCCCCGGGGGGCCGACGCCGGAGGGGTCGACGAAGTGCTGGCCCCCGCCTGGCCTGCCCGGCGCTCGCCGGGACCCCGTCCGAGCCCTCATCGGACGCCACCTCCCCAGACACCGAGCGGCCCGGGCCCAGCAACCCGGCCCTCCCGCCCGCCGACGCACCAGAGAGAGAAGCAAGCGACGACCCATTCACTCACTTCCCAGAGCTTGACACGCCGCCAGCCCATCTCCAAGGGAAGTTCGCCAGCGGCCAGTGGACCGACCCGAACCTGGCGCCGGCTCGGAACCACGTGTCCGCCGTCGACGGCGTCCTGAACCCGGGGGTGAGTGAAATTTCCCTACCACACTTTGTAGTGAAGCGGGGCCTTCTATACCGGTGTTATAAGGACAAGGCAGGCGAGCTTGTAGAACAGCTGTTGGTCCCAAAAGAATACGTCCTACGTGTGATGTATTTGGCTCACTCACACCAGCTAGGTGCCCACCTAGGGGTCCAAAAGACCTATGATAGAATCGTCACTCGCTTCTATTGGCCGGGAGTGAAGAGCGCGGTCGAGCGCTTCTGTAGAGCGTGCCCAGAGTGCCAGCTGGTGGCCCCCCGCGCAGTAGCCCATGCGCCGCTTATACCCCTACCAATCCTAGACGTTCCGTTCTCACGCATTGCGATGGATATAATCGGCCCGTTGCCTAAATCAGCCAGAGGCCACAAGTATATCCTGGTCATAGTTGATTACGCGACGCGCTACCCAGAGGCCATCCCGTTGCGCACCGCCACGGCTAAAACTGTTTCACACGAGTTAATGATGCTATTTAGCCGGGTGGGTGTCGTTGACGAAATCCTAACGGATCAGGGCACATGTTTCGTGGCACGCCTCATGACCAGCTTGTACAGATGGCTAAAAGTGAAACAGATTCGAACCTCCGTCTACCACCCGCAGACGGACGGGCTGGTTGAAAGATTTAACCAGACATTAAAAAAAATGCTAAAAAAAGTAGCAGAGGAGGACGGAAAAGATTGGGACCGCCTCATCCCGTATGTTCTGTGTGCCATACGAGAGGTTCCCCAGGCCTCGACCGGCTTCTCTCCGTTCGAGCTCCTCTATGGGAGGAGACCCCGCGGCCTCCTAGACCTCGCTAAAGAGGCTTGGGAGAGCCAGCCCTCGCCATTACGCAGCGTGATAGAGCACGTTGTCACACTCCAAGAACGCGCAAAACGCGTGTGGCCACTGGTGCGCGAGCACATGCAGAAGGCACAGGCCGACCAAGCGCGCATATACAACAGAGGCGCGCTCATACGAGAATTCAAGCCCGGAGAGCAAGTGCTAGTACTCGTGCCCACCACGGAGTGTAAATTCCTTGCCCGCTGGAAAGGACCTTACGAGGTGGTAGAGAAACTCAGCCCGGTAAACTACCGCGTCAGTCAGCCAGGAAGAAGGAGGGAGACGCAAGTATACCACATTAATATATTAAAAAAATGGCACGAGCCCGAGGCCATCCCGTTACCTGCTCTCCTAACTGCTGTCTCTCCTCAGATCCCACCAGTGGCCGTGGGCGAGGACTTGTCCCCCCAGCAGGCGCAGGACGTCCGGGAGCTGTTGGACCGAAACACAGACGTGTTCTCCGAACTGCCAGGGCAGACCAATGTCGTCCAGCACGACATCGACACGCTGCCGGGCAAAGTCGTGCGCCTCCGCCCATACAGGATCCCCGAGGCCAGGAGGGAGGCGGTCCGCGACGAGGTAAAAAAAATGCTGGAATTAGGCGTGATAGAAGAGTCGTATAGCCCATGGTCCAGCCCCATCGTACTGGTCCCCAAACCAGACGGCAGCCTGAGGTTCTGCAACGACTTTCGGAAGTTAAACGAGATCTCCGCGTTTGACGCCTATCCAATGGCGCGCGTCGACGAACTCGTACAGCGGCTCGGTCCCGCACGGTTCGTGAGCACCTTGGACTTAACAAAAGGGTATTGGCAAGTCTTGTTAACTCCCCGGTCCCGACCCAAGACTGCCTTCACTACCCCCGACGGGCTCTTTCAATATAAGACAATGCCGTTCGGAGTCCACGGCGCGCCGGCCACCTTCCAGCGCCTGATGGACAAAGTCCTCCGCCCGCACCGAGAGTACGCGGCCGCTTATATTGATGACGTCATCATTCATTCCGTTACTTGGTCCCAACACATAGAACGGGTGGAAGCGGTGCTGGCCGCGTTACGCACCACGGGGCTCACCGCCAACCCAAAGAAGTGTCGGGTTGGTTGGACGGAGACGGACTACTTAGGCTATACGATAGGCCGGGGCTGCATACGCCCACAACAAAAGAAAGTGGAGAGAATACAGGCCTGGCCCCGACCCACCACCAAAAAACAAGTCAAATCATTCCTCGGCCTTGTTTCATACTATCAAAAGTTCGTGGAAAACTTTGCCACTCTGGCTGGCCCGCTCCACGACCTAACAAAAAAAAACCTGCCCCACCACGTAGGTTGGACCGACAGCACCGAGGCTGCGTTCCAAGCGCTGAAAGCGGCACTATGCAGCGAGCCGGTACTGGTCACACCAGACTTTAGCCAGCCTTTCACGCTGCACACGGACGCATCCGGCACCGGCGTCGGCGCTGTGCTCGCACAAACAATAGAGGGCGACGAGCACCCGATCACATACATAAGCAGAAAGCTATTGAAACACGAGAGGAATTATTCAACAGTAGAAAAAGAATGCCTAGCGGTGAAGTGGGCAATTCACCACTTGCGCTATTATTTATGGGGACGGAGGTTTACGCTCATAACCGACCACGCACCACTCAAGTGGATGTCGACGAACAAAGATAGGAACGACAGAGTGACACGGTGGTTCGTCGAGCTGCAAAACTATAACTTCAAGGTGGAACACCGCCCAGGTAAAGAGCTAAAACACGCCGATGCACTCTCGAGGCGGTACGAAGACGGACAGGTCAGTGAAGCTTCTGGCGGGGGCGAGAAGCTTAGGGGGAGGATGTGTGGTGTCTCCAGTGACAGCCACCATTCACCGGCATACGTTGCCATGGTAACCAGCAGCGCACCAAGCAGACAGAAACCCTACGTCACGAGACGCGCTCTGGGTGTCGTGGTAGACAACGCCTACCTACCGAACCTCCTACTCGGCCAGTCAGGGTTGATGCCGCCGCCTACTCGTCAGGTAACCACACTCACCTGCGAGCCTGAACGAGGACTATATAAACACAGACGGACTCGCGTGTCAGTGCAGGTTGGTTCACCACGTAGAGAGAGCTAGAGACGCAGCGCGCTCGTACAGCGAGCCTTGGGTGGCTTCATGGAGCAGCAGCAGTAGCAGTCCTGACGCGGAGACGGAGAGCGGAGCAGCCGCGTCTATGGACGAATATATGTAAATGGCCCGGTCGATCAATGCGAGGACAAGGAGCTCGCATCTCCCGGACGCCTTCATTCATCTCAGGTCGTAAGCTCACCTTTACTCTTACGTTCTATGGACGGCCATAGAAGACTGTTAAAGAAGACGGTGATTAACAATTCGAGCCTGGCCAGCTCCCATGGACACTGTGTGAGCGCCTCGATCTGAAAGAAGAGATCGCAGGGGAAGAGACATTGAGAAGCAGTTATTATTATTACTATTTGGCCGAAGATATCGTATAGCGGTGAAGGACCCACCCACTCAACCGTATCCGTCTGAAGATCCGGTTGGGCCGGGCTCCGTGTCTAGACGCTCACCAGAGAAAGCCTCTTCTAGACCCACCTGCGGCAGTCAGGCTGCCCGAGGGCGCCCCCTAGGGCTCTGCCGCCGTACCAACTGTCCAAAAAGTGAAGTGCTAAGAAGAGGATTATTATCGGGTGTTTAACGTTGGTAGACCGCCCTGGGTGGACCCAGGGCCCCAACGTATGTTTCTGTTGGTTGTCAGTGTGTAACTCTGTGCCCTCTCACCCTACAGACCGGACTCCAGAGGAGAACAGAGCTTCACCCCCCTGAACATTGCCTCACACTGTTTATTTCCCCCGGTGAGAAACCCTGAGAAAATAAAAGCCGTGACTAGAAAAGTCCAGACCCTGGTTAACCTGAGCCCTGTGTTTGATTTACATCCGAAACCTCACAATATATATATATATATATATATATATATATACATATTATATAAAAGTCTGTCTTCCATCGTGTAGCATGAAGGGCAGCGAGGAAGGAAGGCTGAACGCTTTCGCTTTCCGGGACAGAGAGGCTTGATAGGGGAGATGATACAGTGGATTGGGTATTGGGGAGAGGGATATGCTGTACCAATGCACTGAGTTAGTTACCCTATAGATGGGACACCCAGTGAGGGCTGAGTTAGTTACCCTATAGATGGGACACCCAGTGAGGGCTGTAAAATGACACTTACACCACCAGAAGCGTGTGTCTGTCTGACAGTTTACAGGGCAGCGTGAAAGATGTGCCTGCCAGTCAAATACGGTATGAATATGAAAGACAGGGCATGAAAACAGACAGTACAGTCACTGCAGGCGTAGTACGGTATGGGAAACCATCTCCAACAACACAGATATGGTCGCATCCATAGATATTAAGTTTGACCTGAGATCAGATTCTAAAAATGTCTTCTACATCCTGACAGTTTTCTGAAAAAGCTATGTTTCTAATGTCAGTGGTTCTTCGATTTTTCAAAAATAGCAGACCTACAAGCTCGTAGCGCGCCACTCGGTGGCGCGCTATGAGCTTGTAGATCTGCTATTTTTCAATAGCTAAAGCATAACATAATGCGAACACCAAAAGGGGTTCCCACACCAAAAATGGGTTAAAAAGATTAGACGTCTCATTGGCCGATCCAGTTCGTTGGAGCGATGTGAGTCGACGGGAGGACGGAAGAATTTCCACTGGGAGAGGAAGTACGCCGGAAGAGTGGAAGGCACGCTACGGCCGTCACGCTGCCACTCAAGTGATTACTGGCCAATCACAGCGCGTCTTTTCCGGGACTTATACAGACCCAAACATGCGCTCTGTGACGCACGCTCATGCTTCCGCAGGGCTTCGCAAAGGAATCTCGGGATTTTTTTGCCCTCCCTTGAGCACATATACGCTCCAGAGCCGAAAGGGGCGTCTACCTATATAGGTCTATGGTTGCATCGGTCATGGGCCTTTTCCTTCATCAGCAATGTAGGTAAAACTTGTTAACCCATTTTGGGCGGGAACCCCTTTTGGTGTTTTAAAGCATTATGTTATACTTTAGCTATTGAAAAATAGCAGATCTACAAGCTCATAGCGCGCCACCGAGTGGCGCGCTACGAGCTTGTGGGTCTGCTATTTTTGAATAAGTCGTGAAAATGTGGCGCAAATCTTTGAATATGTATTTCAGAGCGAACATTTTTAACTAAAATATTGGCTTCTGGGGAGGTCCCTGGAACTACATATTTTGAGATGGGGGTCCGTGGCCCAATAGAGATAATTCTGGGGGTCCTTGACATGAAAAAGGTTGAGCACCACTGACATAGAAACATGGGGGTTTTCAGAAAAGAATTAGGATTTTGAAGCCTTTTTTTTCGACCTCAGTCCAAAATGGTTTAAGCTAACCGCCGCCATCCATCCATCCATCCATCCATCCCTCCCCGGGCAAGGTGCGCAGGGGGACAAAACCAAAGTCAAACTCATGGTGAACGAATCAAACACTGAATAATGACTACGCCAGAGAAAGCCATCCCTGGAGCACGGGTATCAGTGCTAATTAGAATAGGCCTGGGTTCTCCGAGGCCACGCGCACTGGCCTCCCGTCTCTTCTGGTCGTTCTTAAATTAGACATCTCAGGATTCAACTGAGAGTGAAGATGATTGCATCAGGGGTCGGTGGCACCACATCATACTGCTGCTGTGAGGCAGGAGCTAAAAGATGGCCTTATGGAGGTCACCCCTACTGACGAGGAAACTATGACTTTAATACTCCAGAAGAGGGAAGTATCGATAGTCCAACGCAAGCTGGACAGCATCTCTTTTCGGACACATGGTCCGAAGAAACGTGCTTCGTCCACAAACAAGCCTTCGATGGCGGTTTAGAAGATACTTCTTCCCTTCCCCCTTTTTTCCCTTCTTAAAAATCATAGAAATTGGGTCCTAAATATAAACAGTCCTCGAGGGAAGTTTAGGACATGAGGAAAGGCAAAAACAGCAGTGCACACCCCCCCCCCCCCCCCCTTTCCTTTTCCTTCATATCTCAAACTTTTATTCACAGCCAGATTATCCAAAGCCCTCTACAGAGCAGCCAGTGTGCAGCGATTAAGCCTGTTGCCTGGGTTTAAACCTCCTCCCCCCTCTGATGTCAGCTTCTGCCGGCTGCTTCGGCACGAGCCCTGAACCCGCCCGCCCGCCTGCCTGCCATGATGCCACCCCTCACTACTTTCTCCTGACAATCACATCAGCCACTTGTCAGGAGCAGCTGAGTTGTGCCCCCCCCCCCCATCCCTACTGTGGGGGGCACGCGGGGGGGCACGCACACACACACACACACACACACACACACACACACACACACACACACACACACACACACACACACACACACACACACACACACACACACACACACACACACACACACACACACACACACACACACACACACACACACACACACACACACACACACACACAGGAAATGTGTGCATTTTTAACAAGGAGACAGTCTGCGTGACCACTCTCATCATCACGTCTCTATAAAAAGACTGAGCCATACATATGCTGGACGGGGGTTGTCGTCATCATCAGCGTGGCTAAATGAAAGCAAAGCAACATCAGCTTTGACAGACAGGCCCACCATAGAGCGTCGCAGTCCCGCCCCCTTCCATGACGACGCCAGGCCCACCATTCCACAAAGACAGCATGGTCATACTTCTACACAGACAACAAGTAGAATGTGTGTCACTTTTTGCACTGCATGTTTGACTGATAGTCTTATCAGTTGAGTGCCTGCTAACCTTGAGCACATTACCGCCTATAGAGCGTCGCAGTCCCGCCCCCTACCAGGGCCCAGGAAATGATTCCCCGTTCATTTTACCTCATAGACATTTCAGAAAGTATTTATTTAAAGACGTTTACGCTGCGGACAAAGCCAACTCAAGTCGTGACAAATCATGACAACAAACACAATTTTTCGGGCCAAACAAAGAATTAGAAAGTAGAAGAAACGGCAGGTTACAACACTTTTTTTGTTGTTTTTCTTTTTTGTTTCTTTTTCTTGTGTGTGTTGTCATGATTTGTCACGACTCGAGTTAGCTTCGTACGACGCTTAAAAGGTCTTTAAATAAGTACTTTTTGAAATGTCTATGGGAAAAATGCATTGGGAACTATTTCCTGGGTCTGGCCAAGGATAGTCTAAGAAGGATGAGACGCGAAGACCGTACGGGCGACGCCATGTTGCTTTGGAAGGAAAGAAACATGCGCAATGGGCTATATGCAGCCAACACTTCCGCGTTCAGCTTCCTTGGTCTCAACTGCGCATGTTTCTTTCCTTCCAAAGCAACATGGCGTCGCCCGTACGGTCTTCGCGTCTCATCCTTCTTAGACTATCCTTGGGTCTGGCGTCGTCATGAAAGGGGGCGGGACTGCGACGCTCTATAGCCCCTGTGTGTCTAGAAAGCTATAAGCCATGTCACATCACATAATGTGCAGAGTGTCCTCATATCAAGCTGTATGAAATACAGAAATAAAAAGATGGTAGGGTTATCGTAAATACAAAAAACGTAGGTCAGTGGTTCCCAAAGTGGGGTCCGGCCGGGGTCCAAATGGACCCGTTACATTTGTACACTCTCAGAGTTAAATTAACTGTAATTTTACAATATAAATTGGGGTCCCAGAGATAGAAAAAATGTCATTAAAGAGGGTTCCGTGGCGTAGACAAATGCATGTCAAACTGGGGGCCCTTGAAATGAAAATGGTTGAAAATCACTGCTAAAGCCGTAAAATTAGTGTCAATTTGGGGGTCATTGACATGAAAACGTTTGGGAACCATTGGCTTAGGTAACTATCCCATTTTGGGCGGGAACCCCTTTTGGTGTTAGCATTATGTTATGCTTTAGCTATTGAAAAATAGCAGATCTACAAGCTCATAGCGCGCCACCGAGTGGCGCGCTATGAGCTTGTAGGTCTGCTATTTTTGAAAAATCGAAGAACCACTGATACACCTACTGAGGCCAGGTATACACATTGATCTCGTGTGCAACAACAACAACAACAACAACAACAACAACACTAATTATGTTGACTATCACTTTTGCTTGCAATACCTTGATCTTACACAAGTAAGTGAAAGTGGGCTGCCTTCACAATTGCTGAGTCGTGTACTACAAATCATTATCACTGTACTGTAAGATATGATGATATGATGAGGGGGGGAGGGGGGGGTTGAGGGGTACATTATGGTTCCACTTAGTAGTGCTAAAATAAATAGACAAATACATAATATAATATAAAAGGGAACCTTGACATATTTGTTTATTTTTTAAATTGTATAATTAGGGGTAGGACCAGATAAGCTTATAGGCTTCATTCCTGCTCCTTTTCACCACCACAAAAGCAAAACAAAATATAGTACAGTTGTACTATATTTTGTTTTGCTTTTGTTTTAACTTTTTTCTTTTAATGTATTATTGTATATTTTTATTGTCATTTTATTTAAAAGAGTTCGAAATAAACATTCATTCATTCATTCATTCATTCATATACAGAATTATACACCAATAAGGAACTGGACTTTATTTTAATTTTAACTGCCTCCCAGCCAGGTCAGGTCATTGTTCGTGTTGTTACAGTATGAGCTGTTGATGCTAGGAGGTGATATGAGGACCTATATTGTACCTTGTACGTATGATTGATAATCCAGTCTCACTAGGTGAAAAATTTAAAAAAACGAGGCTTGCTCAAAAACTACAGGGAGACCATATTATACTGTCAACCACATACAAAAGAACAACACAGAAAATATTACCACGAAAGAATATTATTGACCTGAGGAATATATAGGTCTTCCAAATGTTATAAATACATGATGATATTTGTAACGTTCAGGTTATAAAAAACCAAAACACAATATAATATTGTGTTGGTTTTTGTATACCTGATGCCTCTCTCTCTCACTCATCCATCCATCGCCCTCCACAGAGAGGGATGACATCATGTTAGGTCAGCTTGGGCATAGTGTAGTGACTCTGAGTAGGTAGTGACAGCGTTCAGCTGCTATCGTGTGTATCTATAATTTACTTACCGCGCGGATAATGAAAACACAACAAGACCAGCTTAATTATGATCATATTCAAGCATTCACATGATTAGAAATGACTCAAAAACGACAGAAACCAACCAACCAATAAAAGACACATGATAAAACGAGAAAGCGTAGTAGCCATATACGACGTTGTTGCAAATGAAAACAAACCCCCTCCATATCCTCTTTGAATCGGTCGGTTGGCAATACAGAAGCAAAAAAAACAACAACATGTATAAATAAAACATAATTCGGCTTGGTGAACACGTTGAAATGCCAAACGCACCGACCGACCGTGCAGGTGACATTCCGTGTTCCCGTATTTGTGGACGTTTGTATCGGCTAGTGAGTGAGCCGTTTGTGGTGGTGGTGGAGGAGGCTGGCTCATTCATGGCAGCTTCACTCACACACACACTACAGAGATCTACCGTAGACTGCCATGCAAAGACGAGTGTACACAAATAATGGCACCAAATGGACCCTAACGGGTCCATCACAACACTACAGAGATCTACCGTAGACTGCCATGCAAAGACAGTGCATCAGAGAGTGCACAAATGGCACCAAATGGACCCTAACGGGTCCATCACAACACTACAGAGATCTACCGTAGACTGCCATGCAAAGACAGTGCATCAGATTCAGAGAGTGCACAAATGGCACCAAATGGACCCTAACGGGTCCATCACAACACTACAGAGATCTACCGTCCGTAGCTGCCATGCAAAGACAGTGCATCAGAGAGTGCACAAATGGCACCAAATGGACCACAACACCAGAGAGATTCTACCGTAGCTGCCTTGCAAAGACAAGACAGTGCATCAGAGAGTGCACAAATGGAACCAAATGGGGTCCATTTGGTTCCATTTGTACACTCTCTGATGCAAAAAAAAACATTGCAGCTGCGCTACACACATCTAGTCAACAACACTACACTTTTTTTTACACATTATGGCAATAAACAAGCTTTTGACAGGCAAGTTGGCATGGTGTGTTTATATATATTTGCTTTCGGATCTCAACATTAAAACAACCAAACAACACTTATTTACAAAGCTGTCACCACCTGTCATTCATTCCATTATTATGTGTTGCTTCCTTACCCCGTGAGGTGAGAGTAATATTAATCCCGTCTCATTTTCATCCACACGTTCGCAGTAGTAAAGGAAGGAATATAGCAATAATAATCCGAACTGGCAGCGTCAATAAACGGTGTGCAGGTGGTGGTGCACGGTCCGTGCACGCACGCACACACACACAACCCGCTGGTATGTTATGTGTGTGTGTACTTTGCCCAGTTGAACAGAACCTACGCACTTATATCTTGACTGACTGACTGGCTGGCTGGCTGGCCCGCCGCCGCGCGATTCTTCTTCCTACTACTACTGCTTGCTTCGTTTGTAGCCTACTCTGTCGCGCGACGGTGTCGCTCGCTTCTCTCTACTACTGCTTGCTTCGTTTGTAGCGCCCTACTCTGTCGCGCGACGGTGTCGCTCGAAGAATAACTGAAAATACAAGCTATATTATATTAGTTCGCAGACACTAGACCGTCCGTCAGTTGTTGTCGGCGAGCGACACCGTCGTCGCGTCGTAGCCTACGTCGTCGCACGACGGGAGTTCTTTTAGTAACATATTATTTATATCATCAGTCACCACCACATCTTTTTATTTTAGAGAGAGAACGTTGTTCTGTTTCCCGTATATAGTAGGTCTGACGCCAACCCACCGAACAATAATATAAGAACACCAGGTGGACGATATTTTAAAACTTGGAACAACCCAAAAAAAAAAACTATGCATTTCGGCGTGAAAGTGACATTTATTAATTCATGATGACACTTTTGTATTCGCCTCGAAACGACACGCACACGCGCGCGCACACACACACACACACACACACACACACACACACACACACACACACACACACACACCTAGTAGTATCGAAGCCATGAAGAGAGAGAGGAGGAAGTCACTCCTGTCAGTGGCACGCACACGCACTGTCTGTCTGTCTGACACACAAGTGTACTAATAAATAACGGTTAAATATGCAAACAAGCAAAGCAAAAACTATAATGCCAGTTATATATCACCAAAGAGAATGTACTTCTTTTACCTGTTGTGTCGCTGAAATGTGGCGTCAAGCTTCGCGTTGTTCATTTAAAAAAGTCCCAACTTGGCGAAGAAGTGAACACGTTCGGTGCCGACTTTGTGAAGTGTGTGTGTGTGTGTGTGTGTGCGCGTGTGTGTGCGTGCTTTCTTGCTTGGCTGCTGTCATTCGAGGACTTCCTGGATGAGCAGCCAGCCGCCGTTCGTTCGTTCTTTCCTTCGCGTGCCGAAAACAGCCGATCTACAAGCTCACAACTAGCAGCGAAGGCGAAGGCTTGAGAGCTTGTAGGTCGGCTTGTTTTACGGCGCGCGAGACCGTCGTACGAGGAAAGTGGTTTTTTTTTACAGCTATTTTTGACAGGCGCAAACACGTTCTTTTACGACAATTATGTACGGTATTTTGGTATTGATAATAAAGTTATTATATTTTGGTTGAATATATAAGGGTATGGAGAAAAAATATATAATAATAATAATAATAATAATAATACTAATAATAATAATACTAATAATAATAATAATAATGCAAGGAGTCATTTTCACTGTTTGGAATTTTTATGAAACGTTTTGTTTTTTTTAGTTTATGGCAAATAGTTCTAGAACATGAGTGTATGTCAGGTACCTGTTTTATAACTATGTGGCATTCACGAACTCAACTGTACCAACAGAGCATATTAAATGCAATCCTGCCACCTAGTGTTGGATTTAAGGATTTCAGCCATGGTATCGCCTTTTTAAAATACAAAATATACAACCTGGTCATCAATTTAAAATGATTAAAAAAGGTAAATCAATTAGAGGTGTTTTGCTTTGATTCATTCATTGATGCATAAAGATTTAGACTATACGGTATTTACAAAGTATGCTACTTGATTATTTGATTAGCCTAATCAAAAATGTAATCTGATTGCTAATAGTTGCAGCCATAGTACAGACAACAGTAGTAATGCCAGATCATATCATGTCAGTGGAGGTTCTCAAACCATTTTGGCTCAGGGCTCCCCTATGTGTAAATACCTTTTTCACCCACAGCACCCCTGAGTTACATTGTTACTTTGTAGCACCTTACATTTATGACATATTCCGGTGCATTATGTAAGTATGTCACTCACAGGTGACTCTCTTGAATATTTTTCATTTAGTTTTAGTCACCTGGAATGTTTTTATGTTAGTCTAGGTTTAGTCGACTAAACATCATAAGATGTTAGTCGATTAAATCTACAGTTGATTTAGTCGACTGTAGACCGCTTATCCGTAGTCGGGTCGCGGGGGCAACAGCTCCACCAGAGTGCTCCAGACTTCCCTCTCCAGAGCAACATTATGGCTTAATTAATAATTAATTAATGGCTGATTTTACACATGAAAATAGCATCCAACTAAGTGTAAAATGACTTGTGTCTTTTACTTACATTGGATCTGTTGTCCACTAGTCCCCTAACATTTTAGTCTAGTTTTTAATTTGTTGACGAAATTAGTTTATTTAGTTTCCGTCAGTGGGAAAAAGGTAGTCGACGAACATTTTTCGTCATAGTATTTTAGTCGACAAAATCAACACTGGGCACAACAGGGGTCTGCTGCCTGCCACCTTTAGCCCATTCTGGGCGGGAACCCCTTTTGGTGTTAGCATTATGTTATGCTTTAGCTATTGAAAAATAGCAGATCTACAAGCTCATAGCACGCCACCGAGTGGCGCGTTACGAGCTTGTAGGTCTGCTATTTTTGAAAAATCGAACGACTGACATAGAAACATAGCCTTTTCAGAAAACTGTCAGGATGTAGAAGACATTTCTAGAATCTGATCTCAGGTCAGAATGGGTTAGTATGGCAGGCTGAGAACCACAAGTAAACATGGCACCATCAGGAAGGCAATACCGCAGAGTATCAAATGCCAAACGAACAGACAAACGGACCATTTCCACAGGCAGGCCATCAGGCTGCTTAACCCATTTTGACCTGGGAACGATTCTACAAATGTCTTCTAAATCAGTTAAAACAGTTTTCTGAAATTCCTCATGTTTCTATGTCAGTGTTGCTCAACCTTTTTCATGTCAAGGACCCCCCCCAGAATGATCTGTATTTGGCGACAGACCCATCTGTTCCAGGGACTGCAAAGATTTTAATTAAAAACGCTCTGAAAGAATATATATATATATTCAAAGATTTGCGCCACATTTTCACGATTTAAAAAAAATAGCAGGCCTACAAGCTCATACCGCGGCACTCAGTGCCGCGCTACAAGCTTGTAGATCTGCTATTTTTAGCTAAAGTATAACAATGTTTACAACACCAAATAGGGTTTCCGTCTGGGTTAACTGTCACTTAACCCTGTTTGTTATCTGCCCTCTAGCACTGTGGGTGAGTCAACCACAGGAGTGTGCTTCGCTTCTCCCAGACTCATCTAGTAAGAGAGTGCGGAAGTGCTCATTCTATCTCAATGGGATAGTTCCAGCCATAGGAGGAATGTGTGGAACTATAGCCCATAGGCACCCTCTTTGCAGCCAGATCAAAGCGTGTTGCTAACTTGTAGATCTGCTATTTTTTAATAGCTAAAAGTATAACATAATGCTTGAAACAACAAAGGGGGTTCCCGCCCAAAATGGGTTAACAGGCACCGATGGACCCCTCTCACCATGCCAGTCGAAAGCAGCACTTATACTTGTGGTGTACGACTGCGTTGCATACTGAAAATAGAAGATCAAGAAGCTCACAGTCACAACGCGGCCCGGTGTCGTGCATGGCCATGCAACACGTTGAGCTTGTAGATCGGCTATTTTCAGCACACACACAACCCCCTACCATCATACCACTTAAGCATAAATTAAGCATTATTCTACACTTTCATTTTATGAATATTTTATCATCTGCTGCTCCATCTTTATTGCATTATCTATATTTGATATTTGTACACTTATTTTTACTTTAGAATTTATTTCTACTCTAAAATGTCACCCTCTTTTATACCTGATGTTAAGTGATGTTATGTTCATTGGACAAGGACATCACATGTTTTTTTGTTGTTGTAATTATTATTTTTGTATAATACAACATACTGTGCCAACCCCCCAGTTTGGGTCGGTACCATTCCAACCCCCCAGTTTGGGTCAGTACCATTCCCCCTGTGCCAACCCCCCAGTTTGGGTCAGTACCATTCCCCCTGTGCCAACCCCCCAGTTTGGGTCAGTACCATTCCCCCTGTGCCAACCCCCCAGTTTGGGTCAGTACCATTCCCCCTGTGCCAACCCCCCAGTTTGGGTCAGTACCATTCCCCCTGTGCCAACCCCCCAGTTTGGGTCAGTACCATTCCCCCTTAATTAAATAACAACCAGTCAACCACCATGCCCAGCGCTAAACACATTTATTATAAATGCTCAGGAAATTTACAGCAATTCTTTGTTATTCAGTTAGAATGGCAGAGCAATGCTCTGAAAATTTCTTTAGCAAAGCTCAAACATAAAAGGCTTTAATATTGTTGGGGTTGGTTTGTTGCTAAAGCACGTATGGGAATTTCCAAATTACCCCAAAACACGTGCCTGGTAATTCCTAGTGCAGAAGAGTGTGCTCCATAAGCCAAAAGTCTTTTCATATACTTCTTTTGTTTGTTTATTTCCCAGCAAGTTGCTCGTAGAGTTTGGGAACATAGTCGTCCCACTCGGCCTGGTAGCAGGTCCCGGCCACGGGGGCTCCCAGCCCGTACTTCTTCCTGAAGGCCTGGACCTGGAACTTTCCACGGTTGTCTCCGGAGCGGTTGGTCAGGACGGCCTCCGTGCAGGACAGGCTGCCTGACTGTTCATACACCAGCCACACGTACCGGTGCAGGCCTGAGGAGGGCAGCAGAGAACAGGCTTTGTTAGCCAGGTCTTATAGAGCAGTGCTTCCCAAAGTGGGGTCCGGGGACCCCTAGGGGTACTTGAGGGAGTTCCAGGGGGTACCTAGCTCAATTAGACATAGTTAGGAACCAAATGGACCCTTATGGGTCTGTAACTCAGAGAATGTACACATGGAACGGTTCCATTTGTACGCTCTCAGAGTTAAATTAACAGTGGTTTTACAATATAAATTGGGGTACCAGAGATAGAAATACCATTAAAATCACTCAACCGTCCTGCGTACCACCTGTTTCTAAATGTCACATAATGCAGGCGGCAGCAAAATGTTGTGTAATTGAAAACAAGCACTTCCAAACTCTGACAAAAAAATAATCAAATGCAGGGCATTTCTTGACAGAAAGTAGCTCATAACGTTTCTATGGATTTTTGAGTGGTGTAAACCACTCCTACGACTGGCTTTGTTAGTTTACGTGTCTGTCTGTCTGTCTGTTCGTACCAAAAAATGAGCATGGTTACTACGGTCACCCAGTTCACCCGGGTGTGATGCTGGGGGATCGGCTGGATTTCATTACGTCAGACATTACGTCAGACCACAGCTGATCAGGCTATATAAGACCTTACACCACTCAGTTCACACGGGTGTGATTTTTATGAAACAAAGACTTTGCAGATAGGAGGAGGATAATTCAAGCTTTTCGTACAGCTGCAATGTTGGTGAGTTTAACATTGTTTAATGCAATCAGACAGGACTTTTCTGTGTGGATGAATGGGCTGTCAAGGCCAGAAAGTAGTTTTTTGCCACTCAGTGGGCGTTCCCGCATAACTTCCAGGTACGATGATGTCACGCATACCCTCTATAGCAGCAACAAAACATTTACAGTATGAACCTCAGAATTCTGGACAATCATCCAAATGGCTGTAATACAAACTAATAAGTATACATATAAATAATGATGAAAAATACCATGTTTGACAACGTTTAGGAGTATATTTATATGCACATATTTGATATGCATAGCTTGCTGTCAAATGTAGTACCCAGGTATTTGTGTGGTCACCAGGTCGTCCATGGTGAGCAAGTCGACCTGGTGACCACTTACAAATACCTGGGTACTACATTTGACAGCAAACTAAAATTCGATGTGAACTGTGAAATATTGTGCAAGAAAGGCCAACAACGCCTCTTTTGCTTGAGGCAGCTCGCCAAATTTCAGGTTGACAAATCCCTAATGAAACTTTACTACAGTGCTTTTATTGAGTCAGTTATCTCCTTCTCCATCATTTGTTGGTATGGAAACCTAAACATAAAGGACAAAAACCACCTTGGTAGGATTGTGAGAACGGCCTCAAAGATTGCCGGAGTTAACTTCAGTAGTCTAGATCAAGTATTTAAAAATCAGGTGCTTAAGAAAGCCAAGTCCATTTGTACGGACAAGTCCCATCCCCTCAGAGTTCAAGCTGCTTCCCTCTGGCCTTCGCCTAAAGGTTCCAGAGGCCAAAAGCAACAGGTATAAGTTCTCCTTCGTGCCTGTAGCTATCCAGGCTCTAAATGCCGATAGGAGGAGGTAACTTGTCACCTGACTCGCCT
Source organism: Electrona antarctica (assembly GCF_951216825.1). NCBI lineage: Eukaryota > Metazoa > Chordata > Actinopteri > Myctophiformes > Myctophidae > Electrona > Electrona antarctica. The sequence continues at coordinate 5,820,156 of NC_136793.1, forward strand.
GTATGAATTATTAATTATTTATACTGTTCTGAAAATGTTATGAATGATAATGTTACACTGATACCTTGAACTGCCATCCTGTTTTATTGTTCTATGTGTACTATGTGCCTTTTTACTGTGTTTTTGTGTTTCATGTTACCTGCCTGTGTTATGCCTTGCTGTAAACCAAATCACCCCTCGGGGACAAACAAATAAATGAACCTGAACCTGAACCTGCATATACCTCACTTCAGATACATTTTGGATTCACAGGGCATGTTATGCCGATATGTCCAGGCGCCTAGAGTGGATTCAAATGTTGACTGGGCAAATTAACATCGCAAGCACGGGACAGCCGGACGGACGGACGATACTGGTTTTGCCGACTTCATGATAGGGGACCATTTAAAACAAAGGCGGCTTGCTGTGGTTGGTGTGATTTTGGACACGTTGGCTACAACAGAAATGTGCATGCACAGGGTGAGGGGCTGCCAAATGTCACTAGAAAGTCTGGTGACGCGAGGACCGGTGACTGCCACAATGTAGACTATCTGGTTTTTTCGCCTCCAGCATTTCAAAAGCTAGACTGGGCAAGATCTCAAATGATTGGGCTTGTGCCCGAGTGGCCCAATGGAGGCTACAGTTCTGGATCGGTCATCGGCAGTTTGATTAATTGATTATTGTGCTGTCCCACAACCATCTTCGATGCTTAACCCCTTTTGGTGTTAGCATTATGTTATGCTTTAGCTATTGAAAAATAGCAGATCTACAAGCTCATAGCGCGCCGAGTGGCGCGCTACAAGCTTGTAGGTCTGCTATTTTCTTTTAAATCGCGAAAATGCGGCACAAATCTTTGAATATATATTATTTCAGAGCGAACGTTTTTTCTTTATTTTCGACGTCAGGCCTAAATGGGTTAATAGACAATCTATAAGCTTCCATGGCGCTGCAATGCGACGCGTTGCCAGCTTGCAGATCGGTAATTCTCGCCACAAGACGACACCAGCATAGCCTGGTAAATCCTTACCGTAATTCAAGTCTGCTGAAATCATACGAAATGTGAATTCCGCGACTGCTAACACCAGTGTAGCGCAACCAAGTATAAACCAGGTTTCACCGGTATGTACCACGTCGTCTACCTAATGCGGTTTTCTTACCAGTGCCTTTGGGGGGACCCGAGCCAACGTAGTCGGACATGACACAGCCACTGGACACGTCGTTCCCCTTCATGTTGACCACCAGAAAGTGATGCCACTCCCTTTAAAATGGAGAAAAAAAGCACTATTGTTTATCTCAGATGCAGTACAAGACATTTTCATCATAGGCAAATATGCTCCTCAAATTAATGTCCCAATGAGCATCTTTGCAACCTTCCTGTACCAATTGTGGTATCCATAGTACTCCATTAGTGTTGCCCTGCATACACCTGATAGCCACTGTCAAGCCATTGTTTAAAAGAGAATTCAACACCCGGCGTAGCACCTAGCCTGGCGTTGCCAACACTTAGTTGGAAAGAAGCGTATGGATTTCTATTTTGAGGTTGGATAGCCTCCAAGTTGCTTGCGGCAAACACCATGCAACAGCTCACTGGCCATTGTTGTCATTTAATAATAAATCGCATGTTTGACGTGATTGGATTTTATGAATAGTGAGCATTATTATGTAAGTAAGGCGCGATTCATACTCTTATTTTAGAGCCGAATAAAAGTCTCTGTAGAGCCTACAATGTGACGTCATTTGAGGTTCGGGGGGCGGGTACCGTCCTAAAGTCGGCTCTTCGGTGCTATTGAAAATTTCTGATGAGCCGAAATCATTTCGGCACTACAGCGGTAAAATAGGAGTATGAGGCCCGGGCGGCTGGCGTAGCCGTCTGGCCACCTTGGCTGGTAATCCAGTCTGGCAGTGTGCCGCGGGTTCGACTCCCGATCCCGACGGCCTTTACTGCGTGTCACCCCCCCATCTCTATCTCCCCATTTCCTGTCAGCCTACTGTATACCTATCCCTCTATAAAAAAGAAAATAAAGGCGAAAGCCACAAAAAATATATCTTAAAATAGGAGTATGAATCAGCCCTAAGTCAGAGAGGCTTTTTGTCGGTATGGTGCGGGAGTCTATCCCCGTTTCACAATGCGCTAGAGCAGACCCCTGGGAGAGGGATTGCTGAGGTGGAGCGCAACACCTACCATCAGCTCCCAGTACTTATAGTACAGGAAATCTATGGAAAATACAGGGTCAACCTCAATCTAATTGCAAAAAGAAAAAAATCACACCCATGTGAACTGAGTGGTGTAAGGTCTTATATAACCTGATCAGCTGTGGTCTGACGTAATGTCTGACGTAATTAAATCACACCCGGGTGAACTGGGTGACCGTAGCATCCATGCTCATTTTTTTTGCACAGACAGACAGACTAACAAAGCCAGTTGTAGGAGTGGTTTACACCACTCAATAAACTCAGCTGATTTTGCATCTTCAATATATCCTGAATAACAGAAGAAAAGTTGCCTGGAATTGTCTGAGGGGAAAGTGTTGAAAATGACCTGTACAGTATGGCCACCATTGGCATCCTATTATAAGGCAATATTTTCTAAATTTCCTTATGCTTTAAGTAGCCACCTTGATTATTTTTGGCTGCATGACGTCACAATTCACCTGAATTTGGGGTCTTTCCTGCTGGGGGCATCGGGGTCAGTCAAGGCCAGAGTGTACAGCTTACTGGGGTCACACCCTTCCCACTCGACCGTCGTGGGCCGGTTCTGCACCTGCACATCATATCAAAAGCAACAACTGACTGTTATTTAACCCACTTTGACCCGATCAGATTCTAAAAATGTCTTCTACATCCTGACAGTTTTCTGAAAAAGCTATGTTTCTATGTCAGTCGTTCTTCGATTTTTCAAAAATAGCAGACCTACAAGCTCGTAGCGCGCCACTCGGTGGCACGCTACGAGCTTGTAGGTCCTGTCAAAGACAAAAGTGGCCAAAGATTAATTGACCTGCATTTGGCTGGAAATTTGGAAAGAGGACAACAAAACAGTAGTCTCATTGTCTGTCAGGACTCACGACTGGGAGCAGGCAATAGTTCAAACATACAGTAGGTGGCGCTGAGGAGTACCTCCGTGCAACAGTCAGAGACATAATAATTATGACATGGTTATTGTTGTGTCGTTGGTTCATTATTTATTCGGCATTTGAGTCACGGGTCCGGACCACCATTACCCCCTTAGATAGCATTTCTGTAGACTTAGATAGCATTTGAAACAGACTTATAGCATGTCATGTAGACAGCACAATAATTGCATTGTATGTAGTCATAGCACGTCATATAGTACATATGTATAGCATAGTATAGTATATGTATAGTTTCGTTATATAGATATTCTACTGTTACGTTCTTAGCTTACGCATGTTTCATGATAAATGCTTTTTTATGTGATGTATCCCCATGCTTTTTTGTTCTTGCTTAATGTAAATCGCTCAGCGTCTGCTAAATGCCTAAATTGTAAATTGTAACCATTTGATGACATTTAGCCCTCAGACCGAACACTTTATAATATTTTGTTCCATTTGAATAAGTTCCAAAGGGAACAAACAATTCCATGCTGTATTGATGTTGGTACCATTAGGAGAGACAACAGGGAAACATTGATCAAAAATAACAATTATTTTACATTCTCTAATTGTGTAGACTTGTAAATGTAAGTAATATAGATGTTTAACAATAATTTAACTCCTGAGAGTGTAAAATATGAATGGACCTGGCTGTTAAGGGTCCATTTGGTTAATAACAACTCCCCATCATTTTGCTGGGGACCACCTGGAACCCCCTCAAGGACCACTGGTGATCCCTGGACGGACGGTCCACTGGTTGAAAATCACTGGTTTATAAAATTATAACATAAAATGCATTGATTGATTGAAATATGTATTAACAGTTTGCAGAATTACAGTACATTTCAAGCACGTACTACTCAACTGCGCAACGAAATTCGGGCGTCGGATCACATTACTGTCGGTTCGCGAGTGTAGGATAGCGTTACCTCAGTACAAAACTGAATACAAAGACTGTTAACCTTCTAAGCTGTTAACTGTGAGTGGACGACCCAATTAAGCCTTACACTTGTTTACAAGAGGGTCCACCTTGTTCAATTCATCAAAACATTTAGAGACGTACAAATAGACACTTATATATAGTCAAAGAACAGAACAGGAATTCATCATAGAGGTAAAAAGGGAAAAGAAACATATTTTGCAGCCGTCCAATATCACACCCCATGATCTGTTAGACTAGAGAACGAAGAATTAAAACACAGTACACAACCTGTTCTACATGTTTCTACGAAATGGAGCATTGCAAGCACAGAAGGCCCGCTGGCTTCCATTCCATCCATTCATTGTAACGTTGTTAGCCCAGTTAGCTTGCCGTGCTAACATCAGCTCCACTAACCTGAGTCGGCGTGAGAACTTTGCCCAGGTCGTCGATCTCCAGCGAGTCATACTTGACGGTGAGAGCCGCCGCAGGCTTCTCCTCCACCTCGGTCAGCTCCAGAGGCCCGCTCCACTGGCTCACATCCACAGGCATGTTGTAATGTCCACACACTGTTGTTACTGTACAATACTAACTACGTGCTGCTGCTGCTGCTGCTGTGTGCTTGGCTCAGTTGGCTGACTGTTTCTGTTTGCTTGCAGAGAGAGAGAGAGTACTACCGAGGTTTGCCACTGGGGGGCGCAGTCTGCTTGGTGCTGCTTTATTTGGCTGTTCTTAAAGTGGGGTCCAGGGTCCAGGGTCCAGCCCTGGCTTAGACTCTAAGGGCTGGACCCTGGACCCCAGACTCTAAGGGCTGGACCCCAGACTCTAAGGGCTGGACCCCAGACTCTAAGGGCTGGACCCTGGACCCCAGACTCTAAGGGCTGGACCCCAGACTCTAAGGGCTGGACCCTGGACCCCAGACTCTAAGGGCTGGACCCTGGAGTCTGGACCCCACCTTAAGAACAGCCAAACCGGCTGGACCTTAGAATATATACTCTAAAGGCTTAGAGTATATATTCTAAGGTCCAGCCGGTGCAGCCCAGGGGGTCCCTTATCTCTGGTCCATAGCCCTGGTCCAGTGCTTACAGCGAGTCTAGACTCGCTGTAAGCACTGGACCAGGGCTACTCTGGTCATTAGAGCTATGGTTCAGAGCTAAGGGTGCCCTGGACTGAGGGTCTCCAAATGGAACTTTACAGGTCTGTATAATGATGTCTGAGAGCCCATGGGGGTACAAATGGAACCAAATGGACCAGAGCTATGGGGTCCTTATACCGTCCTTCAAAGTAAAAGGTTTGAGGACTTTACAACTGTATAGCACATTACCGCCACCTACTGTTAGCTGCATGAACCAGGCATGATGATGATGATTGATGATGATGATAGTTTAATATTTTCTTATTGTCTCCACCAGGCCGAAGGCATGGGGAGAGAGTATGTTTTGCACTCCGTCCGTCCGTCCGTGTGTGTGTCCGTGTGTCCGTGTGTGTCCGTCCGTCCGTCTGTGAACAGCTAATCTCCGGCACCGTTAACCCGGTTGATGTCAAATTTTGCACACACACTCCCTGGATGCCAACGATGAACCTCTGCCCCAGAATTACCAGAACGGCTTGTTATAGCGCCACCAGGAGGCCGCTTTGTGCAAAACAAGTTTTTGGACAGTACACCTACATATTTTGTCCAAACATCACGCAAATTGGTACACAGTCTCTCTAGAGCCATTCAACGAAACGGGTCTTTCAGATTTCTCAGACTCCATCCTGATTGGCTAAGATTGGCTTCCAAAGTTTGCAGGAGTGCTCAGTTTCAAACAAAATGCTGCAAATCATGGACACATCGTGTGATTTCCGTGAAATTGTGCACGCACATTCCCACTAGGCCGAGGAAGAAATGCCACGTGAACATTTTCAACTCAGCCTCATGGTGGCGCTATAACTCGCGTGTTTTTACCTCTAACTGCACGGATCTGTGGATAACTTTGTATGCCAACTCCCTAGAGACCAAGGAAAAACCTTTGCCTGGAATTTTTCACATCTGCTCTTTATAGCGCCACCAGGAGGCCGACATATGTAAAACACATTTTCTAATATTACTCCTTCAGATTTTATCCAATACATGCTCTCCATAGTCATGTGATCAAGACGCGTGTGTTTGATTTGTCATAATGCACCTTCATTGCCTACGATTGGCTTCCTCCTGGTGGAGACCTGTGCCCAGAAGGGCACTTTTTCTAGTTTTCTATTCTTACTAGTCTTAATACGTTTGAAATGTACTAGGTATTTGTATGCTATGTCCTGTATGTCAGTCCTGTTTGTATTGTTTGATGTTCGATGTCTGGGGACTGCAGATGGAAATTAGCATGTTTTGCTAAAGCTGGTATATTTACACTGCATTTTTAATGTGATGTTCATTAATATACATTGTCCCAACTAAATAAACGAATGAAGTGAAAAATGATGATGATGCATTGATAAATGATAACCCCCATGATTAAGCCTCCCTACTATATTCCTGTGGCTTTCAAGGCCCCCCCCCGCCAAATAAGGTGTATGAATATCACTATAGTAAATGTAATTGTATTGATCTTGACATGAACAAAACATTATGAGGGATTAACAATGTTTGCACATAGTGTAACATTTAACCTAACCAAATGTATACATATATAGCTCTAACGCAGTGGTTCCCAAACTTTTTCATTTTCAAGGACCCCCAAATTGACACTAATCAGCCCGCGGACCCACATTTGAAAAGATATGCCAGGGTCCAGGGACCCCCATAAGAGAACATGTTTACGGCTCTAGCAGTGATTCTCAACCCGTTTAATTTCAAGGACCCCCTAGTTTGACATGCATTAGTCTACGGACCCCCATTTAATAGCATTTCTATCCCTGGGACCCCCAATTTAGGCTATATTGTAAAATCACTGTTAGTTTTTACTTAGAGAATGTACAAATGGAACCAAATGGAAACCCATTTGTGATCAGGGTCCATTTGGTTCCAAACTATCATTTAGCTGGGGACCCCCTGGGCACTTCCTCAAGGACCCCTGGGGGTCCCCGGACCCCACTGCAGTAGAGTCTGTTTATAAATTATAATTAATTGTTGTTATTATTTACAAGGGGGGTAAGACTTTTTGGGACCCCACTGCACTAAATGGGCGGTCCATGTCCTAAGGTGACGTCACATTGAGGGAGTGTACTATACTCGTGTGTATTGTGTGTGTGTGTGTGTGTGTGTGTGTGTGTGTGTGCGTGCGTGCGTGCGTGTGTGCGTGTGTGTGTGTGTGTGTGTGTGTGTGTGTGTGTGTGTGTGTGTGTGTGTGTGTGTCACTGTACCTTGGCTACTGTACCTTTAACAAGGTGGACTTTCAGGGTGTGGTTTATCATCTCCAGAGTTTCCGGATGAACTACGTACGTGCTGCTTTCGTAAACAATGCAGGTGTGTGTGTAATGTGTGTGTGTGTGTGTGTGTGTGTGTGTGTGAGAGAGAAATCTGGTACTACGCGCAATGGGAGAGAAGATGACTATTAAGTTAACCAGCAGCTATCGGTCGAATTCGTCAGGATATAATAATAACCTATAGTTTTCTTGTAACTTTAAAAAGTGTATTATTACAATGGGCTAACTATATCAAAGTGTGTGGAGTTCATCTGTGGATCAACTGTTATTATTACGGTCAGACTAGTCGGACTGGTTTGGGGAAACACAGCCTTTTTGTTCATGTTGTTGTTGTTGTGAGTCTGACAGTCTGTGTTGGTCATATTATATTTGATCATGAAGGTTGTCATGATCGCTGCGGTTCTACAGCTGCTGCGGGCGGCAGGTGAGTGCAGACAGTGCGCGTATATTATTATAGCCAAACAGACAGTCGGTCTGTCAGAAAATAACTAATCTATTAGTGTATATTTGTAGGCTATGTGTCTCTAAATGTCATGATGAATTGAACAAACAATGGTGGACCCTCTTGTAAACAAGTGTAGTGCTTTATATTGGTGTCGTCCACTCACAGTTAACAGTATTTGTATTGAGTTGAGTGCTTGAAATGTACTGTAATTCTGCAAACTGTTAATACATAGTTAAATACTTCAATCAATCAATCAATCAATTACAGAGTTGTTACAGAGTTATTTTTGACAATGTAAACAAAACAAAAAAAATCCCCCTTTTCTCACTTCAAAATTGGACTATATTCTATAAACCGTCTGTCCCTTTTTAGCTAAACATTTTGCTTATATCTGCAGTGATTCTAACCTATAACTATCCTATAACTATAGCCTTGCGTTTTCATTATGATGAATTGAAAATGGTGGCTATTGTAAACAAGTCTAATGCTTTATGGTGTCGTCCACTCACAGTTTGATTGATTGATTGATTGATTTATTTATTAACAGTTTGCAGAATTCCAGTACATTTCAAGTACAACTCAATACAAACACCATAAACGACACCATAAAGCATTACACTTGTTTACAATAAATAGGGCCCACAATTTCACTGCAAACTATTATGCGTTTTTAAATTGTATTCATTTATTTAAGTTGCTGTTAGTTGGGAGTGTGACTGGGGGTTCTGTACCTAATTGTCTCTTAATAGTATTTCATGTATGCAATGTTTGTCAATGTTTTTACTCTGTATAGCACTGCAGATTTTCAGTAAAGCAAGTGTGGTTCGCAAACATTCTCACGTCAAGGACCCCAAATTGACACTAATTAGCCCGCGGACCCCCCATTTGAAGAGATATGCCAGGGACCCCCATAAGAGAAGATTTATTTTACGGCTCTATAGCAGTGATTCTCAACCTGTTTAATTTCAAGGACCCCCCAGTTTGACCTGAATTAGTCTACGGACCCCCCATTTAATGGCATTTCAATATCTGGGATGGTCCCCAATTTATATTGTAAAATCACTAGTTAGTTTAACTCTGAAAGTGTTGGTTAAACACTCTCAGTTACAGACCCATAAGGGTCCATTTGGTTCCTAACTATCATTTAGCTGGGGACCCCCTGGAACTCCCTCAAGGACCCCCTGGGGGTCCCCGGCCGGACCCCACTGCAGTAGAGTCTGTTTATACATTATAATTAATTGTTATTATTTTATAACCGACTACTGTACGTGCTGAATAATTATTTAAAACAACGTGATATTGTGCTCTACAGTCTCAGGTCAAAGCTCCACCAAAACAGTCTATGGAAGCCTGGGAGAAGCCCTTCTGCTTCAGTGTTCTGATGGCGATGGATCGCCGCCGGTCTACACCACGACGCGATGGACCAAAGACGGACGAGAAATCACGGACAGAGATGGCTCTGCTGCGACCGCTGCCTCCTCCGAGTCCTCCTCACCACCCGGACAACAGCACCAACACCACCACGTCCACGTCATAATAATGGCCAACGGCACGCTATTCATCCACGCTATTCATGTTGCTGATGAGGGCACGTACCTCTGCAACGCATCGCTCAACGGCACCGCCACCGCCGCGCTAACACCAGTCCAACTTCGAGTAGTCAGTGAGTATTTATAGACTCTGTTATTGGCCACAGGATGTTTTTTAACCCATTTTGACCTGAGATCAGATTCTAAAAATGTCTTCTACATCCTGACAGTTTTCTGAAAAAGCTATGTTTCTATGTCAGTGGTTCTTTGATTATTCAAAAATAGCAGATTACAAGCTCGGTGGCGCGCTATGAGCTTGTAGATCTGCTATTTTTCAATAGCTAAAGCATAAGCAAGGAGGCAACCAGGTGCTCAGGAGGTGTGCAGGTATAAAAAAATGTAAAAATAGTAAAAAGGTGCTCCTGGGATCAATCGGGATAGCACATCGAGTGGCGAGCTACGAGCTTGTAGATCTGCTATTTTTCAATAGCTAAAGCATAACATAATGCTAACACCAAAAGGGGTTCCCGCCCAAAATGGGTTAACGCTGTCCACCACAAGCTTACAGGGTGATATGATGGGTGTCTTTTTTTGTGGTGTACCAACCTGACATGTAAATGCCGGGCACCACTGCGAGTTTCTACAGAAACTGGTTCTTCGGGATTAACATAGCTCGCGTGTGGCTCATGCATAGCGAGATAGATAGGCCTTCATTGATCCCCGGTGTGGTAAGTTCAGCGGGCGTCACCAGTATACTGTATGACTGTAGCTACAGGTATGAGATGAGCTGGAGCTGCAGGGATTTACATTTTCACATTTTTCAGGAACTTTTCAGGAATAGAAAAAGCCTGCAGTTTCTATTAGCTTGGATTCCCCATCGATGATGTCACTGGTTTCTGAACTGCCCACAGCCCTCCTATGAGAGACAGACTGAGTAGAGAAAAATGTCTATTTTATCATGATTATTTGTGAGGACATATTATATGAAGATAGGTTGAGAAGTGGTCCACAATCCTGCACACGACTTATTCGTCAGGTGCACGATTGAAAAGGGCAGAAAAAACTAACACTAAAACTTAAAAAAAACGAAACTCAAACTAAGTGTTGTCACAAAAATAAAAACTAGCAAACCCGCTCTTAAAACGAACTAAAACTGAATTAGAAAAAAATATGTCAACACTAACTATAATGAAAAATCCAAAACAATTATGGCTATTTGAAAATGGCAGATCTGCAAGCTCACAATGTGTCGCGATGCAACACATTGTGAGCTTGTAGATCAGCTATTTTCAAAGTAATTTTTATTCATTTTGAACGTGTGGAGGAATGGGACATTCTGCACAATGAGTGCTTTTACCTTAAGTACATTTTGTTGCAGATACTTTTGTACTTTTACTCAAGTACGTCTTGAATTCCGGACTTTTGCTTGTAACGGAGTAGGCACCGTAGTGCTAGATCTGCTATTTTTGAAAAATCGTGAAAATGTGGTGCAAATCCTTTAATATATATTCTTTCAGAGCGAACGTTTTTAAATCAAATCTATGGAACAACATATTATCAGATGGGGGTCCGCAGGCAAATACAGATCATTCTGGGGGTCCTTGACACAGAAACATAGGTTTTTCAGAAAACTGTTAATTTTAGAATCGGCCTCAGGTTTAAATGGGTTAAGTAAAAGAATGTGAGTAGTTTTTCCACCACCTGTGTAGATGAAGACCTGTGTAGGTGAAGACCTGTGTAGGTGAAGACCTGTGTAGGTGAAGACCTGTGTAGGTGAAGACCTGTGTATGTGAAGACCTGTGTATGTGAAGACCTGTGTAGGTGAAGACCTGTGTAGGTGAAGACCTGTGTATGTGAAGACCTGTGTAGGTGAAGACCTGTGTAGGTGAAGACCTGTGTAGGTGAAGACCTGTGTATGTGAAGACCTGTGTAGGTGAAGACCTGTGTAGGTGAAGACCTGTGTAGGTGAAGACCTGTGTATGTGAAGACCTGTGTATGTGAAGACCTGTGTATGTGAAGACCTGTGTAGGTGAAGACCTGTGTAGGTGAAGACCTGTGTAGGTGAAGACATGTGTAGGTGAAGACCTGTGTAGGTGAAGACCTGTGTAGGTGAAGACCTGTGTAGGTGAAGACCTGTGTAGGTGAAGACCTGCGTGTCAAATCCATACAGTAATAAGTCATTGCATTATTTAATTTCTTTCCAGGCGGTCCATCGAACATATCGGCATCGATTGGTCCCGCCACGGCCTTGGCCAACGGCACGCTCTTCGTCCAGCGAGGCGCGACCGTGTCCTTCAGCTGCTCGGCCGCCGCGCGTCCCTCTACGAGCCTGACGTGGAGCTTCAGGGGAGGCTCGTCCAGCAACGACTCCCTGGCCGCGGCCAGGGAGTCGCCCCGGGGGGATCCCCCGGGGGGATCCCTCTCCCCGGGGGGATCCCTCTCCTCCTCGCTGGACTTCAGGATAGAAGACGTCCAGCCAGAGGACCAGGGAGAGTACAGCTGCACCGCCCGGAACAGCCTCTCGCAGAAGAACGCCACCTGGAGCACCCAGCTGCTGGTCTACTGTAGGTGTATTTTATTTGTTTATTTGGATCCCCATTAGTAGTAGTAAGTAGCCTTGCCGAGCCATGAGGCCCATAGGGGCAGGAGCCTATCTCCTGTTTCTGTAGCCATGAGGCCCATAGGGGCAGGAGCCTATCTCCTGTTTCTGTAGCCATGAGGCCCATAGGGGCAGGAGCCTATCTCCTGTTTCTGTAGCCATGAGGCCCATAGGGCAGGAGCCTATCTCCTGTTTCTGTAGCCATGAGGCCCATAGGGGCAGGAGCCTATCTCCTGTTTCTGTAGCCATGAGGCCCATAGGGCAGGAGCCTATCTCCTGTTTCTGTAGCCATGAGGCCCATAGGGGCAGGAGCCTATCTCCTGTTTCTGTAGCCATGAGGCCCATAGGGCAGGAGCCTATCTCCTGTTTCTGTAGCCATGAGGCCCATAGGGCAGGAGCCTATCTCCTGTTTCTGTAGCCATGAGGCCCATAGGGGCAGGAGCCTATCTCCTGTTTCTGTAGCCATGAGGCCCATAGGGGCAGGAGCCTATCTCCTGTTTCTGTAGCCATGAGGCCCATAGGGGCAGGAGCCTATCTCCTGTTTCTGTAGCGTGAGGCAGCTTGATGTACAAGTACACCCCCTGGACATGACGCTAGTATGTCGCAGGGACTTACCCCCAATCCAACCCTTGATGCTGAGTGTCAAGCAGGGATGCACAGGGTCCCATTTTTAGAGTCTTTGGTATGACCCGGCCAGGGATTGAACCCCCGACCTCCCAGTCTCAGGGCGGACACTCTAACCACAAGGCCACTGAGCTGGTATTGTGGCAGCGGTGGCCGAACGGATTGCAGAGCGGTCTCGATACCGGAAGGTCGCCAGTTCGAATCAGCGGTCCGACACGTTAAAATTACCACCGCTGAAGTGCCCTTGAACAAGGCATTGAACCACTACGATGAAATGTTCTATGAGCAGGGCCTGGCTGGAAACAAGTTCTTGAGCTTAGCCCAGATACCCTGGGTAAATATAGTAATCATTTAATTTCATTTAATTTGGTATTGGCCATTAGCTACTAACTTATTAGAAGCTACTCTTCCTGGGGTCCACACATAAAATACACTACATCATATGAATACATTTTACAAGACTGTATAAGAAAAACAGTTACATTTTTTAAATACAACTAAATATAAAACAAGTGATTAATAAATATAACATCGCAACCATGAATACAATTTCAGTTTGAGTACCGTCCGTTACAGTATGAAGGATTTTAAACGGTGTTCAATGTGTTGACCATCATCACAAAGCAAGTGACGAGATATTTCTTTAACTTATTTTTAATTTACTCAGCTATTTCAAAAGGAAATTGAAATGGATTTTGGACCGTATCCCAATATTTATGGTAAAAACAACAATAGAGATTTAAAGAATTTGAACTTTGAACTTTGCTTTCATGACTAACACACACAACCAGAACAATTGCATACAGTTTTGTTTGTGTAATGTATTGTGTAATGTATTTGTTTGTGTAATGTATTGTGTAATGTATTTGTTTGTGTATGGTCTCGGTTCTGAGAGCAACTTAGTGAAGAGAATCAATGTTATCTTCATCCCCAGGATAGGGCTGTGGACACTTTAATCTGATACGATGGATTGACTTCCTAAATTCTTTTTTTTATTCTTCTTTTGTCTGCCCCCCCCCCCCCCCCCCCCCACACACACACACACACAGGATGTTGCTTAACTCATGCATGTGATTCTGTGTAGCCATCAGGTCTATAATACTTCGATTTAGAAGTTTATGAGAAAAGAGGGGGCTGAGCGGGAATGTTGGTGTTGCATCAATTGACATCATCAAATAGGCAGGTCACAGATTGACCTCCTGTCCATTTGTGTCCAAACAACCCTTGTATCTATTTCATGTTTGTTCCTTCAGAAATATATGCCGGAAGGTGGCCTTACACTAGTCGATTTTTTTCAATCTGAAATCTGATAGCACCACACACTATAGGATAATCGGAGCGGGGCAGAGCAAATATCAAACATTCTTGATGTTGATCGGGCCGATCCCGATCGCGCTTTGAGCGGTCGGGCACCCCCAGAGCGTCAAAAATGCCCGATTATCGGCTAGTGTAAGGCCACCTTTCGTACTAGTAGTTAGTTTATACTTGTCACACAAAAGTAGCCAAAAAACCCCGATCTACAAGCTTACAATTAGTTCTGTCGGGTTGTGAGTAGAAACATTTCCAAAACCTTTGCCCAATAACAATATGTACCCACGCTTGGAATGCCAGATTGAAAGTAGTCTGTCTGTGGCTTTTATAAATATTTAACCAATGAAAAGTATTAACACGAGCTTTTGACTCAATGATAACTTCATTGAAACCAGTTGGAAGGAACACAGGTTCTTTGTTCCATCCATTTCCTGGAAAGTTAACAGGTTTTGGACATATCACGTTTCGCCCAGACAGCAACAATATGCTTCACGCCAGTGGTTCTCAAAGTGGGTTCCAGGGGGTCCCCACGGGTCCTTGAGGGCGTTCCAGGGGGTCCCCATTTAGACCTGAGGATTAGACCGATTCTACAAAATGTCTTCTAAATCATGACAGTTTTCTGTATGTTTCTGTATCAGTGGTTCTCAAACTATTTCATGTCAAGGAGCCCCAGAATTATCTGTATTTGGCCGCCGACCCCCATCTGAAAATATGTTGTTCCAGGGACCCCCCCCCCCTAGCAGACTAGCAGATCTAAAAGCTCATAGTGCGGCACCGAGTGCCGCGATATGAGCTTGTAGATCTGCTATTATTCAATAGCTATAGTATAACAAAATGTTTTAAAACACCAAAAGGGGTTCCTGTTCTGAATGGGTTATTCTACGGCTGTTCGAAAATAGCTGATCTACAACATTCTTTGAAATGAATGAAAATGTTTGATAACTAACCCATTTTGGGCGGGAACCCCTTTTGGTGTTAGCATTATGTTATGCTTTAGCTATTGAAAAATAGCAGATCTACAAGCTCATAGCGCGCCACCGAGTGGCGCGTTACGAGCTTGTAGTTCTGCTATTTTTGAAAAATCGAAGAACCACTGACATAGAAACATAGCTTTTTCATAAAACTGTCAGGAAAAAGACATTTTTAGAATCTGATCTCAGGTCAAACCACCACTGCTTTTATCCATCGTGAAATCACTCAAATCACTCAAAACAAATATCCTATACCCCTCAGATACCCCAGAAAGGCACCCCGAGTGCCTGTGGAAGCTGGGAGAGGACCCGGCTCACGTCCACTTCATCTGCAGCTGGTTGGGGGCTTACCCGGCGCCCACGCTGCGCTGGGGGGAGAACCACCGGGAGCCTGGCCATGGCCTGGACGGCCATCTCTACGTCTCGGAGCACAACGACACCGTGGCGCTGGTGCTCAACAGAACCGATCTGTTCGACGGGATGGCGCTGAAATGCAAGGCGGAACATCCGGCGCTCAACCCGGAGCACGAGAACAGCTGTGGGTTTGTCCTCGGTAAGCATGATGTACCTAGATCATTCATTGGTTCTGTTTGTCCTCGGTAAGCATGATGTACTACCTAGATCATTCATTGGTTCTGTTTGTCCTCGGTAAGCATGATGTACTACCTAGATCATTCATTGGTTCTGTTTGTCCTCGGTAAGCATGATGTACTACCTAGATCATTCATTGGTTCTGTTTGTCCTCGGTAAGCATGATGTACTACCTAGATCAGGGGTTCTCAACGTTTTTGGCCGGGGACCCCCGAAAATGCTTTGGCAACGTCTCGGGACCCCCGCCCCGCCCCCTCCCGACCCCCAATATAAATTGACTGCTACAATAACCTTAAACCATTTTGGGCGGGAACCCCTTTTGGTGTTTTAAGCATTGTTATAATTTAGCTATTTAAAAATAGCAGATCTACAAGCTCGTAGCGCGCCACTCGGTGGCGCGCTATGAGCTTGTAGGTCTGCTATTTTTGAAAAATCGTGAAAATAAAATTTAAAAAATAATCTTTTTTTTTTTTTTTTTTTAATAATTTGGGGACCCCCTAAAATAATTTGGCGACCCCCCGAGGGGTCGCGACCCACGGGTTGAGAACCCCTGACCTAGATCATTCATTGGTTCCTCATGTACCTAGATCATTCATTGGTTCCTCATGTACCTAGATCATTCATTGGTTCCTCATGTACCTAGATCATTCATTGGTTCCCAAACGTTTTCATGTCAAGGACCCCCCCCCCCCCCCCCCATTTGAAAATACTGTATATGCCAGGGACCCCCATAAGAGAAGATCTTTACGGCTCTAGCAGTGATTCTCAACCCGTTTCATTTCAAGGACCCCCCAGTTTGACATTCATTATTCTACGGACCCCCCATTTAATGGCATTTCTCTCTCTCTGGGACCCCAATTTATATCGTAAAATCAATGTTAATTTAACTTTGAGAGTTACAAGGGGAACCAAATGGACCCTTTGGTTCCCTTATCTCCCTTATCTTGATAGTTGAATCGAAGAAATCGATTTTGAATCGAATCGTGACCCCAAGAATTGGAATGGAATGGAATCGTGACCCCAAGAATTGGAATGGAATCGTGAGACACCCAAAGATTCACAGCCCTAGTTGTCATGTCTTCAGAAACGTGTCCCGTGACCAGGACAGAACCAAGATGTGTTGAATGATTCATGTACTTTCCACTGACCACCTGAGACCCCCTGAGACCACCTGAGACCCCCTGAGACCACCTGAGACCCCCTGAGACCACCTGAGACCACCTGAGACCCCCTGAGACCACCTGAGACCCCCTGAGACCCCCTGAGACCACCTGAGACCCCCTGAGACCCCCTGAGACCCCCTGAGACCACCTGAGACCCCCTGAGACCCCCTGAGACCCCCTGAGACCACCTGAGACCCCCTGAGACCCCCTGAGACCCCCTGAGACCACCTGAGACCCCCTGAGACCCCCTGAGACCACCTGAGACCCCCTGAGACCCCCTGAGACCCCCTGAGACCACCTGAGACCCCCTGAGACCACCTGAGACCACCTGAGACCCCCTGAGACCCCCTGAGACCACCTGAGACCCCCTGAGACCACCTGAGACCCCCTGAGACCCCCTGAGACCACCTGAGACCACCTGAGACCACCTGAGACCCCCTGAGACCCCCTGAGACCACCTGAGACCACCTGAGACCCCCTGAGACCCCCTGAGACCACCTGAGACCACCTGAGACCCCCTGAGACCCCCTGAGACCACCTGAGACCACCTGAGACCCCCTGAGACCACCTGAGACCACCTGAGACCACCTGAGACTCTTTGACCCCTTTTCCAGCGGTTGGGAACCGCTTCAGTTCAGAACCAGTTTTTAGTCCATGAGCCAGACCTCCAAAACTGGAACATTCAATCCATTTAGGCCTGAGATCAGATTCTAAAAATGTCTTCTACATCCTGACAGTTTTCTGAAAAAGCTATGTTTCTATGTCAGTCGTTCTTCGATTTTTCAAAAATAGCAGATCTACAAGCTCATAGCGCGCCACTCGGTGGCGCGCTATGAGCTTGTAGATCTGCTATTTTTCAATAGCTAAATTATAACATAATGCTAACACCAAAAGGGGTTCCCGCCCAGAATGGGTTAATTATGAATTGAGTGGGCAAAAACATACCTACAGTATATTACATTGTTTACAGGATCAATAAGTAAATTAAACCATCCTGGAGACACAATCGTTTAACACGAGGCCTGCCGGGAACATAGGAATTTTAAAACGTAGAATCTTGTGGCCTGCCACAAACGGAAAAGCCGTTTTAACAGCGATGTATTAATTAATGCATGTTTTAATACGATCGTATCGAAATCTACCGTCAGTTCGCTTTGTTATGCTTCTGACACAATGGGCGCGGCCATTTTGAAAATGCGCGCGCATCCACTTACATTGCCGGCTCTGGTTTCAGACGGCTTTATCTCACAGAAGCGACATTGCAGAGGACGCTTTGTCCCAGACAAGCGTTTTCAACGGCCTGTAGCAGGCGCTGTGATACTCGCGGTCAGCTTTTTCCACCGCCGAGCGAGACAACAACAACCGGTCATGATACCACACACAGCAGCTTTTCACAGGAACAATGCGATTACGGATATTTGGATCTTCAAAGTAAGTGTTACGCGCGATAAAACCTTGGCAATACGCAATCGAGGGATTAATGAATGGCGGCAGGCAGACGGTTAATTATCGCCCTTAATTTTCTTTTATCGATTATTAAAAAAGAAAGAAAGAATGGAATCCTGCACACTGTCTTCACTTACAGTATTATTTTTATTGAGCAACGTTTCAGTTTTCTGAAAAAGCTATGTTTCTATGTCAGTAGATCTGCTATTTTTCAATAGACGCCTTATCAGACGACGTCACACTGATAAGAAACGGCATGCGCGCGCATAAAGGCAGCAGAAGAACACCACCTCTCATAAGATGCAATGGAAAAGTTCTAACTGCACTCACGTGTAAAAAATGCCCCATCAAACTTTCAGATGCTGTTTTTCTCCCAGTGTGGAGGAAGAATGATTAGGATTTTTATTGTGATCTCTCGCCCTTGAAATATATAATCCTTGGTTTCTGTTGTGTTTGAACAATAATAGCAATTCAAAACAGTTGTCCTCAAAACCACACCTCCAGGCGCTGTCATAAGAACGGGAGGTGCGCTCATGATCACGGCAGCAGAGCCTATTTGTGCACGGCTGCACGCGCACCTGCAGCCCATCAAGTATAATTTATGCTTCGTTCCGCGATGGTGTCGCACACGCAGACCTCTACGCTCACAACAGTCGTGCGCCCAGTCCCAATGTTTGTAAACAAATAATTGGTCTATAGCTAAAGCATAACATAATGCTAACACCAAAAGGGGTTCCCACCCACAATGGGTTAAATAAATACAATACTGATTTAATCAAATGTATTTTCAAATATAGCAAAAACAGCAGATCTACAGACTCACAATGTGCGATGCATTGTGAACTTGTAGATAGATCGGCTATATTCACTATCTTTGCATGACACCGTTGCACAACAACGTCTAAAAGTGGTTAATCATACTATTTGATTCAGTTGATTATAAAAGATCACCTTTTTGGCATTGGTTTGTTAACATGCATCTTGGTTATTCTATTAAACCGTATAATCAACATGTCACAATCGTTAAGAACATATTTGATAGTTGCAGTCCTAATTGAGTGATTAGTTAATCCATTTTGGGCGGGAACCCCTTTTGGTGTTGGCATTATGTTATGCTTTAGCAAATGCTATTGAAAAATAGCAGATCTACAAGCTCATAGCGCGCCACCGAGTGGCGCGCTACGAGCTTGTAGGTCTGCTATTTTTGAAAAATCAAAGAACGACTGACATAGAAACATAGCATTTTCAGAAAACTGTCAGGATGTAGAAGACATTTTTTAGAATCTGATCTCAGGTCAAAATGGGTTAAACTGTTGATATGTTTTGCAAATGAGAATTCTATGAGGCGTACAGGTTTCATGTAATCCGTATCCGTATATGAACCTCCTAAAAAAAATATATATAAAAGAAAATGCAGCCAATATCATTGATTTAGCTCCTGTCAAGAGGCTGCCACTGTGTGTTTGCTGCTATGGTGTAACTGTATGGAAGCCTTACTACTGGAGGCTTTGATCAGGGTCCGCTCTAACCCGTAGTTACACCAAGCTGTGTACACACACACACACACACACACACACACACACACACACACACACACACACACACACACACACACACACACCAAGCTGTGTACACAACCAGCCCAGGTTGATTGCGTTATTGAAGCGCCAGTGTACACAGAAAGGTTTGGCCATTATTGGACACACATTTTGGTCCCGTGCCAAAACAAATAAACGTTTTTGGCATCATGGGAGCGTTTGGAGCGAACAGTGAGTGAGTCATTCAGCGTTTGGAGCGAACAGTGAGTGAGTCATTCAGCGTTTGGAGCGAACAGTGAGTGAGTCATTCAGCGTTTGGAGCGAACAGTGAGTGAGTCATTCAGCGTTTGGAGCGAACAGTGAGTGAGTCATTCAGTGCTGTGGGTTTCAACGTCACAAGACCTGGTTATGAAGACATGACTTGGAACAATCAGAAGGAGAGGAGCTATATCTCCCTCAACTATCTGTTATCTTGTGATTCTCCCAAGATGTTCCTTCTTGCACACGTATCACCTCCCTCTGCATTGATTTGTTAAAAAATGGTCTACATTATGTGGGAATAGCCTTTTTTTTTTTATGGAACTGGATCTTTTATGGATTTGATTCCCTGCCAGGGCTGGGCAATATATATTATATCGGATTGTAATATGAGACTAGATATCGTCTATGGATATCTTAATACTGTGTTGTAAAAAATGGTAAATTGTGCATTTATATAGTGCCTTTTATCCAAGGCACTTTACAATGATTGTGCATTTCATACACACACACACACACACACACACACACACACACACACACACACACACACACACACACACACACACACACACACACACACACACACACACACACACCGATGGCGGAATAAACCATGCAAGGCACCAACCTGCACATCGGGAGCAATTAGGGGTTCAGCGTCTTGCTCAAGGACACTTCGACACCACCTCCTGAACAAACAACAAATGGCAGCATATGTCAGCTTCAATCCACTTATTTTTCGTCTTCGTGTTTATTTGACATGGACAATGCTCAAAACATTGTTTCAAGATAAAATAATATATATAATGAGACTGATGTATTGCATATAGGCTAATTTGCAACCCCTGTCCCCAGTTAGGTCTTTCCACAACAGATGCAAGAAGATACGCTTACAATAAACACATGGAAAGTGGATATGATATAAACAACAACATTCCCCAAATGATCACACAATAACTCATAATGAAAGCAATGACTTTTTTTTTCCCCACAAATTTGCAACCCATTTTTTCACCCAGTGTCAATTATCTAATGTAATCCTGGGCGCTACACTTCCTCTGCCAACCTGGGGGGGCAGCGGACTGACCTCATGCTTCCTTCTATGCATGAGGAGTCCAAGCTGCTTCTTTTCACCTGACAGGGGGGAAATTTCCCCGGCCGGACGTAGCGCGTGGAAGGAACACGTTATTCCGACCCGTTCCTTTCCCCTCCATCGGGCACCCCGGCTGGCCAGGGGGAGGTAGTTTAGAGACCAGGATTACTGCATGTTTCTTGTGAGGGTACCTACCCTAGGGGACACGGGGAGAACATGTGAGGGTACCCTACCCTAGGGGACACAGGGAGAACATGTGAGGGTACCCTACCCTAGGGGACACGGGGAGAACATGTGAGGGTACCCTACCCTAGGGGACACGGGGAGAACATGTGAGGGTACCTACCCTAGGGGACACGGGGAGAACATGTGAGGGTACCCTACCCTAGGGGACACGGGGAGAACATGTGAGGGTACCTACCCTAGGGGACACGGGGAGAACATGGGAGGGTACCTACCCTAGGGGACACGGGGAGAACATGTGAGGGTACCTACCCTAGGGGACACGGGGAGAACATGTGAGGGTACCTACCCTAGGTGACACGGGGAGAACATGTGAGGGTACCTACCCTAGGGGACACAGGGAGAACATGCAAACTCCACACAGAAAGGCCCTTTCGCCAACCCCGCATCGGGTATGGGCACTGATGACACGGAGGAGGGAACACGCCCACAGCGTCCCCAGTGGGAATCGAACCCTGGACCTTCTAGCTGTGAGGCTATAATTGTTATAAAACAATGATGTGCGTTGTGTCTCTCTCTCCTGACGGAGGGAGGTAATTGCAACGGTATCCGAAGAAGAACTACAATAAAGATTGTGGTGGGGCAATCTGTAGTTTTCCAATATGGCATGCCGTCCTATTCCTGATTCTTCAAAGGAAGTGTAGGTGTAGTGTAGTGTGCTGATGTTTTGGTTATATTTTTACTAACCCATTTTGGGGCGGGAACCCCTTTTGGTGTTTAGCAGATCTACAAGCTCATAGCGCGCCACCGAGTGGCGCGCTACGAGCTTGTAGGTCTGCTATTTTTGAAAAATCGAAGAACCACTGACATAGAAACATAGCTTTTTCAGAAAACTATCAGGATGTAGAAGACATTTTTAGAATCTGATCTCAGGTCAAAATGGGTTAAAATACAGTCTCTCTAAAACAATGGTTTATTCATTCAAATGAGTCCCAAAGACTGAACGCAGGCTGATGTGTGTTCCCTCTCAGAGCCCCCGTTCCCCGAAGGACAGCCAATGGTCACGGCGCTGGAGGGAAC
The DNA here is from genome assembly GCF_951216825.1 of Electrona antarctica. NCBI lineage: Eukaryota > Metazoa > Chordata > Actinopteri > Myctophiformes > Myctophidae > Electrona > Electrona antarctica. Next base: position 5,842,397 of record NC_136793.1, read on the forward strand.
CGACAAGACCCTCACCTGCACCGAGCAACACTCGCGCCCCCCTGCCAACATCGCCTGGTTGAAGACCGCCCGGCAGGTAAGACCCTCACGTGCACCGAGTAGGGCATTAAGCAACTAGTCGACTAGTTTACTAGTCGACTAGTAAATCCACTAGTCGACTAGTAAATCCACTAGTCGACTAGTCTACTAGTTGACTAGTTGATAAGAAAAAAAAAAGTTGGTTTCAAATATCTAATGGCAAAAATAAGATAATAAATGGCTACAATAATTTCAGCCATTCTTTTTCCAACACATCACTCTTATGATGATGCAACAAATCATAATCACGATTATCTGAAAACAATCAATCAGGAGCCCATCGTTCCCGGGTCCAAGTACATCCTTGGAGGGTCTGTGGAGGGTCCCGCCCTCAAGCTGACCATCGTCAACGTCACCAAGGAGGACGAGGGTCTCTACTTCTGCCGCAGCGAGAACCCCCTGGCCGTCCGCGAGCTGGAGGTCTACCTGACCGTTAAGAGTGAGTTACTGGGGTTGTGTTGGAGGTCTACCTGACCGTTAAGAGTGAGTTACTTGGGTTGTGTTGGAGGTCTACCTGACCGTTAAGAGTGAGTTACTGGGGTTGTGTTGGAGGTCTACCTGACCGTTAAGAGTGAGTTACTTGGGTTGTGTTGGAGGTCTACCTGACCGTTAAGAGTGAGTTACTGGGGTTGTGTTGGAGGTCTACCTGACCGTTAAGAGTGAGTTACTGGGGTGTGTTGGAGGTCTACCTGACCGTTAAGAGTGAGTTACTGGGGTTGTGTTGGAGGTCTACCTGACCGTTAAGAGTGAGTTACTGGGGTTGTGTTGGAGGTCTACCTGACCGTTAAGAGTGAGTTACTTGGGTTGTGTTGGAGGTCTACCTGACCGTTAAGAGTGAGTTACTTGGGTTGTGTTGGAGGTCTACCTGACCGTTAAGAGTGAGTTACTTGGGTTGTGTTGGAGGTCTACCTGACCGTTAAGAGTGAGTTACTGGGGTGTGTTGGAGGTCTACCTGACCGTTAAGAGTGAGTTACTTGGGTTGTGTTGGAGGTCTACCTGACCGTTAAGAGTGAGTTACTTGGGTTGTGTTGGAGGTCTACCTGACCGTTAAGAGTGAGTTACTTGGGTTGTGTTGGAGGTCTACCTGACCGTTAAGAGTGAGTTACTTGGGTTGTGTTGGAGGTCTACCTGACCGTTAAGAGTGAGTTACTGGGGTTGTGTTGGAGGTCTACCTGACCGTTAAGAGTGAGTTACTGGGGTTGTGTTGGAGGTCTACCTGACCGTTAAGAGTGAGTTACTTGGGTTGTGTTGGAGGTCTACCTGACCGTTAAGAGTGAGTTACTTGGGTTGTGTTGGAGGTCTACCTGACCGTTAAGAGTGAGTTACTTGGGTTGTGTTGGAGGTCTACCTGACCGTTAAGAGTGAGTTACTGGGGTGTGTTGGAGGTCTACCTGACCGTTAAGAGTGAGTTACTGGGGTGTGTTGGAGGTCTACCTGACCGTTAAGAGTGAGTTACTGGGGTTGTGTTGGAGGTCTACCTGACCGTTAAGAGTGAGTTACTTGGGTTGTGTTGGAGGTCTACCTGACCGTTAAGAGTGAGTTACTTGGGTTGTGTTGGAGGTCTACCTGACCGTTAAGAGTGAGTTACTTGGGTTGTGTTGGAGGTCTACCTGACCGTTAAGAGTGAGTTACTTGGGTTGTGTTGGAGGTCTACCTGACCGTTAAGAGTGAGTTACTGGGGTTGTGTTGGAGGTCTACCTGACCGTTAAGAGTGAGTTACTTGGGTTGTGTTGGAGGTCTACCTGACCGTTAAGAGTGAGTTACTGGGGTGTGTTGGAGGTCTACCTGACCGTTAAGAGTGAGTTACTGGGGTTGTGTTGGAGGTCTACCTGACCGTTAAGAGTGAGTTACTTGGGTTGTGTTGGAGGTCTACCTGACCGTTAAGAGTGAGTTACTGGGGTTGTGTTGGAGGTCTACCTGACCGTTAAGAGTGAGTTACTTGGGTTGTGTTGGAGGTCTACCTGACCGTTAAGAGTGAGTTACTGGGGTTGTGTTGGAGGTCTACCTGACCGTTAAGAGTGAGTTACTGGGTTGTGTTGGAGGTCTACCTGACCGTTAAGAGTGAGTTACTTGGGTTGTGTTGGAGGTCTACCTGACCGTTAAGAGTGAGTTACTGGGGTTGTGTTGGAGGTCTACCTGACCGTTAAGAGTGAGTTACTGGGGTGTGTTGGAGGTCTACCTGACCGTTAAGAGTGAGTTACTTGGGTTGTGTTGGAGGTCTACCTGACCGTTAAGAGTGAGTTACTGGGGTGTGTTGGAGGTCTACCTGACCGTTAAGAGTGAGTTACTGGGGTTGTGTTGGAGGTCTACCTGACCGTTAAGAGTGAGTTACTTGGGTTGTGTTGGAGGTCTACCTGACCGTTAAGAGTGAGTTACTGGGTTGTGTTGGAGGTCTACCTGACCGTTAAGAGTGAGTTACTTGGGTTGTGTTGGAGGTCTACCTGACCGTTAAGAGTGAGTTACTTGGGTTGTGTTGGAGGTCTACCTGACCGTTAAGAGTGAGTTACTGGGGTGTGTTGGAGGTCTACCTGACCGTTAAGAGTGAGTTACTGGGGTGTGTTGGAGGTCTACCTGACCGTTAAGAGTGAGTTACTGGGGTTGTGTTGGAGGTCTACCTGACCGTTAAGAGTGAGTTACTGGGGTGTGTTGGAGGTCTACCTGACCGTTAAGAGTGAGTTACTTGGGTTGTGTTGGAGGTCTACCTGACCGTTAAGAGTGAGTTACTTGGGTTGTGTTGGAGGTCTACCTGACCGTTAAGAGTGAGTTACTTGGGTTGTGTTGGAGGTCTACCTGACCGTTAAGAGTGAGTTACTTGGGTTGTGTTGGAGGTCTACCTGACCGTTAAGAGTGAGTTACTGGGGTTGTGTTGGAGGTCTACCTGACCGTTAAGAGTGAGTTACTGGGGTTGTGTTGGAGGTCTACCTGACCGTTAAGAGTGAGTTACTTGGGTTGTGTTGGAGGTCTACCTGACCGTTAAGAGTGAGTTACTTGGGTTGTGTTGGAGGTCTACCTGACCGTTAAGAGTGAGTTACTGGGGTTGTGTTGGAGGTCTACCTGACCGTTAAGAGTGAGTTACTGGGGTTGTGTTGGAGGTCTACCTGACCGTTAAGAGTGAGTTACTTGGGTTGTGTTGGAGGTCTACCTGACCGTTAAGAGTGAGTTACTGGGGTGTGTTGGAGGTCTACCTGACCGTTAAGAGTGAGTTACTGGGGTTGTGTTGGAGGTCTACCTGACCGTTAAGAGTGAGTTACTTGGGTTGTGTTGGAGGTCTACCTGACCGTTAAGAGTGAGTTACTTGGGTTGTGTTGGAGGTCTACCTGACCGTTAAGAGTGAGTTACTTGGGTTGTGTTGGAGGTCTACCTGACCGTTAAGAGTGAGTTACTTGGGTTGTGTTGGAGGTCTACCTGACCGTTAAGAGTGAGTTACTGGGGTTGTGTTGGAGGTCTACCTGACCGTTAAGAGTGAGTTACTGGGGTTGTGTTGGAGGTCTACCTGACCGTTAAGAGTGAGTTACTTGGGTTGTGTTGGAGGTCTACCTGACCGTTAAGAGTGAGTTACTGGGGTTGTGTTGGAGGTCTACCTGACCGTTAAGAGTGAGTTACTTGGGTTGTGTTGGAGGTCTACCTGACCGTTAAGAGTGAGTTACTGGGGTTGTGTTGGAGGTCTACCTGACCGTTAAGAGTGAGTTACTGGGTTGTGTTGGAGGTCTACCTGACCGTTAAGAGTGAGTTACTTGGGTTGTGTTGGAGGTCTACCTGACCGTTAAGAGTGAGTTACTGGGGTTGTGTTGGAGGTCTACCTGACCGTTAAGAGTGAGTTACTTGGGTTGTGTTGGAGGTCTACCTGACCGTTAAGAGTGAGTTACTTGGGTTGTGTTGGAGGTCTACCTGACCGTTAAGAGTGAGTTACTTGGGTTGTGTTGGAGGTCTACCTGACCGTTAAGAGTGAGTTACTGGGGTTGTGTTGGAGGTCTACCTGACCGTTAAGAGTGAGTTACTTGGGTTGTGCTGGAGGTCTACCTGACCGTTAAGAGTGAGTTACTTGGGTTGTGTTGGAGGTCTACCTGACCGTTAAGAGTGAGTTACTTGGGTTGTGTTGGAGGTCTACCTGACCGTTAAGAGTGAGTTACTTGGGTTGTGTTGGAGGTCTACCTGACCGTTAAGAGTGAGTTACTTGGGTTGTGTTGGAGGTCTACCTGACCGTTAAGAGTGAGTTACTTGGGTTGTGCTGGAGGTCTACCTGACCGTTAAGAGTGAGTTACTTGGGTTGTGTTGGAGGTCTACCTGACCGTTAAGAGTGAGTTACTTGGGTTGTGTTGGAGGTCTACCTGACCGTTAAGAGTGAGTTACTTGGGTTGTGTTGGAGGTCTACCTGACCGTTAAGAGTGAGTTACTGGGGTTGTGTTGGAGGTCTACCTGACCGTTAAGAGTGAGTTACTTGGGTTGTGTTGGAGGTCTACCTGACCGTTAAGAGTGAGTTACTGGGGTTGTGTTGGAGGTCTACCTGACCGTTAAGAGTGAGTTACTTGGGTTGTGTGTGTGTTGGAGGTCTACCTGACCGTTAAGAGTGAGTTATACTTGGGTTGTGTTGGAGGTCTACCTGACCGTTAAGAGTGAGTTACTTGGGTTGTGTTGGAGGTCTACCTGACCGTTAAGAGTGAGTTACTTGGGTTGTGCTGGAGGTCTACCTGACCGTTAAGAGTGAGTTACTTGGGTTGTGTTGGAGGTCTACCTGACCGTTAAGAGTGAGTTACTTGGGTTGTGTTGGAGGTCTACCTGACCGTTAAGAGTGAGTTACTTGGGTTGTGTTGGAGGTCTACCTGACCGTTAAGAGTGAGTTACTGGGGTTGTGTTGGAGGTCTACCTGACCGTTAAGAGTGAGTTACTTGGGTTGTGTTGGAGGTCTACCTGACCGTTAAGAGTGAGTTACTTGGGTTGTGTTGGAGGTCTACCTGACCGTTAAGAGTGAGTTACTGGGGTTGTGTTGGAGGTCTACCTGACCGTTAAGAGTGAGTTACTGGGGTTGTGTTGGAGGTCTACCTGACCGTTAAGAGTGAGTTACTGGGGTTGTGTTGGAGGTCTACCTGACCGTTAAGAGTGAGTTACTAGGGTTGTGTTGGAGGTCTACCTGACCGTTAAGAGTGAGTTACTGGGGTTGTGTTGGAGGTCTACCTGACCGTTAAGAGTGAGTTACTGGGGTTGTGTTGGAGGTCTACCTGACCGTTAAGAGTGAGTTACTGGGGTTGTGTTGGAGGTCTACCTGACCGTTAAGAGTGAGTTACTGGGGTGTGTTGGAGGTCTACCTGACCGTTAAGAGTGAGTTACTGGGGTGTGTTGGAGGTCTACCTGACCGTTAAGAGTGAGTTACTTGGGTTGTGTTGGAGGTCTACCTGACCGTTAAGAGTGAGTTACTGGGGTGTGTTGGAGGTCTACCTGACCGTTAAGAGTGAGTTACTGGGGTGTGTTGGAGGTCTACCTGACCGTTAAGAGTGAGTTACTTGGGTTGTGTTGGAGGTCTACCTGACCGTTAAGAGTGAGTTACTGGGGTGTGTTGGAGGTCTACCTGACCGTTAAGAGTGAGTTACTTGGGTTGTGTTGGAGGTCTACCTGACCGTTAAGAGTGAGTTACTGGGGTGTGTTGGAGGTCTACCTGACCGTTAAGAGTGAGTTACTTGGGTTGTGTTGGAGGTCTACCTGACCGTTAAGAGTGAGTTACTGGGGTGTGTTGGAGGTCTACCTGACCGTTAAGAGTGAGTTACTGGGGTGTGTTGGAGGTCTACCTGACCGTTAAGAGTGAGTTACTTGGGTTGTGTTGGAGGTCTACCTGACCGTTAAGAGTGAGTTACTGGGGTGTGTTGGAGGTCTACCTGACCGTTAAGAGTGAGTTACTGGGGTGTGTTGGAGGTCTACCTGACCGTTAAGAGTGAGTTACTGGGGTTGTGTTGGAGGTCTACCTGACCGTTAAGAGTGAGTTACTTGGGTTGTGTTGGAGGTCTACCTGACCGTTAAGAGTGAGTTACTGGGGTGTGTTGGAGGTCTACCTGACCGTTAAGAGTGAGTTACTGGGGTGTGTTGGAGGTCTACCTGACCGTTAAGAGTGAGTTACTTGGGTTGTGTGTGTGTGTTGTTTTCGTCGACTAAAACTAAGACGAAAAATGTCCGTCGACTACCCTTTTTCACTGACGAAAACTAAATGGAAACCAAATGAAAACTAAGCTATGATGACTAAAACTAAGACTAAATGTATTGACAATTTGTCAATACATTTAGGTAGAAACTAGACTAAAATGTTAGGAAGGGACTAGTGGACAAGAGATCCAGTATAAGTCATTTTACACTTGGTTGCATGCTGAAAATAGCAGATCTACAAGCTCACAACGCTGCGACGCGTTGTGTGCTTGTAGATCTGTTATTTTCAGCTAGTGTAAAATCAGTCATTACGACGGCATCAACAGCTGGAGGTCTACCTGACCGTTAAGAGTGAGTTACTTGGGTTGTGTGTGTGTGTGTGTGTGTGTGTTGTTTTCGTCGACTAAAACTAAGACGAAAAATTACCGTCGACTAACCTTTTTCACTGATGAAAACTAAATGGAAACGAAATGAAAACTAAGCTACGATGACTAAAACTAAATGTATTGACAATTTGTCAACAGGTAGAAACTAGACTAAAATGTTAGGAAGGGACTGGTGGACAAGAGATCCAGTATAAGTCATTTTACACTGAAAATAGCAGATCTACAAGCACACAATGCGTCGCGCTGCGACACGTTGTGAGCTTGTAGATCTGCTATTTTCAGCTAGTGTAAAATCAGTCATTACGACGGCATCAAGGCCCGACAAAATACATTTTAGTCGACAAAATCAGCCGTAAAATCAGCCGTCGACTAAAATCTTTATTTAGTCTAAAAAATAGTAGAAATTGTAAATACCGGTAGGCATTCTGGTTTTGGGGAGTTAAAGCTGCTATAAGCAATAATATGTATAGGTGTGCTTGTGCATGTGTTTGCAGAGCAGTCGAGTCAACGTACTGAACTACTCAGTGGATTATCATTAACACCGTCATTCAATCAGTCATGTTGTTACAGTAACAGAACATGCACTGTTATGTTGGACTGTTGCACTGACAGAACATGCACTGTTATGTTGGACTGTTGCACTGACAGAACATGCACTGTTATGTTGGACTGTTGCACTGACAGAACATGCACTGTTATGTTGGACTGTTGCACTGACAGAACATGCACTGTTATGTTGGACTGTTGCACTGACAGAACATGCACTGTTATGTTGGACTGTTGCACTGAACAGAACATGCACTGTTATGTTGGACTGTTGCACTAACACAGAACATGCACTGTTATGTTGGACTGTTGCACTGACACAGAACATGCACTGTTATGTTGGACTGTTGCACTGACAGAACATGCACTGTTATGTTGGACTGTTGCACTGACAGAACATGCACTGTTATGTTGGACTGTTGCACTGAACAGAACATGCACTGTTATGTTGGACTGTTGCACTAACACAGAACATGCACTGTTATGTTGGACTGTTGCACTGACACAGAACATGCACTGTTATGTTGGACTGTTGCACTGACAGAATATGCACTGTTATGTTGGACTGTTGCACTGACAGAACATGCACTGTTATGTTGGACTGTTGCACTAACAGAACATGCACTGTTATGTTGGACTGTTGCACTGACAGAACATGCACTGTTATGTTGGACTGTTGCACTGACAGAACATGCACTGTTATGTTGGACTGTTGCACTGACAGAACATGCACTGTTATGTTGGACTGTTACAGTAACAGAACATGCACTGTTATGTTGGACTGTTGCACTGACAGAACATGCACTGTTATGTTGGACTGTTGCACTGACAGAACATGCACTGTTATGTTGGACTGTTGCACTGACAGAACATGCACTGTTATGTTGGACTGTTGCACTGACAGAACATGCACTGTTATGTTGGACTGTTGCACTGACAGAACATGCACTGTTATGTTGGACTGTTGCACTGACAGAACATGCACTGTTATGTTGGACTGTTGCACTGACAGAAAATGCACTGTTATGTTGGACTGTTGCACTGACAGAACATGCACTGTTATGTTGGACTGTTACAGTAACAGAACATGCACTGTTATGTTGGACTGTTGCACTGACAGAACATGCACTGTTATGTTGGACTGTTGCACTGACAGAACATGCACTGTTATGTTGGACTGTTGCACTGACAGAACATGCACTGTTATGTTGGACTGTTACAGTAACAGAACATGCACTGTTATGTTGGACTGTTGCACTGACAGAACATGCACTGTTATGTTGGACTGTTGCACTGACAGAACATGCACTGTTATGTTGGACTGTTGCACTGACAGAACATGCACTGTTATGTTGGACTGTTACAGTAACAGAACATGCACTGTTATGTTGGACTGTTGCACTGACAGAACATGCACTGTTATGTTGGACTGTTGCACTGACAGAACATGCACTGTTATGTTGGACTGTTGCACTGACAGAACATGCACTGTTATGTTGGACTGTTGCACTGACAGAACATGCACTGTTATGTTGGACTGTTGCACTGACACAGAACATGCACTGTTATGTTGGACTGTTGCACTGACAGAACATGCACTGTTATGTTGGACTGTTGCACTGACAGAACATGCACTGTTATGTTGGACTGTTGCACTGACAGGACATGCACTGTTATGTTGGACTGTTGCACTGACAGAACATGCACTGTTATGTTGGACTGTTGCACTGACAGAACATGCACTGTTATGTTGGACTGTTGCACTGACAGAACATGCACTGTTATGTTGGACTGTTGCACTGAACAGAACATGCACTGTTATGTTGGACTGTTGCACTGACAGAACATGCACTGTTATGTTGGACTGTTGCACTGACAGAACATGCACTGTTATGTTGGACTGTTGCACTGACAGAACATGCACTGTTATGTTGGACTGTTGCACTGACAGAACATGCACTGTTATGTTGGACTGTTGCACTGACAGAACATGCACTGTTATGTTGGACTGTTGCACTGACAGAACATGCACTGTTATGTTGGACTGTTGCACTGACACAGAACATGCACTGTTATGTTGGACTGTTGCACTGACAGAATATGCACTGTTATGTTGGACTGTTGCACTGACAGAACATGCACTGTTATGTTGGACTGTTGCACTGACACAGAACATGCACTGTTATGTTGGACTGTTGCACTGACAGAACATGCACTGTTATGTTGGACTGTTGCACTGACAGAACATGCACTGTTATGTTGGACTGTTGCACTGACAGAACATGCACTGTTATGTTGGACTGTTGCACTGACAGAACATGCACTGTTATGTTGGACTGTTGCACTGACAGAACATGCACTGTTATGTTGGACTGTTGCACTGACAGAACATGCACTGTTATGTTGGACTGTTGCACTGACAGAACATGCACTGTTATGTTGGACTGTTGCACTGACACAGAACATGCACTGTTATGTTGGACTGTTGCACTGACAGAACATGCACTGTTATGTTGGACTGTTGCACTGACAGAACATGCACTGTTATGTTGGACTGTTGCACTGACACGTAGACACAGACAGTAGAGGCATAGTTCATCAGCAGGTTTGGAATGTTTCAAAGTAACAACATTGATTCTTTCCGGGGCTTATAGACGGGTCTGTGATTGACATAAGGCTCTAGCTGGCCATAGTTCGGTCTGGACATTATTTTACTTTTTTTTGCTGACATTAGTATTATTGGCAGATGGTTTTGAACCACTTTCACCCCGTCGTTCCTGATCTGGGCTATGATGTCATAATAGGTGAAAATGTACATGTTTCAACAATAGAACTACAAGCTGTCAACGTACGTTGTGAGCTTGTAGATTGGCTATTATGGAACATCATTTACCAGAGTTTTAAGTGGTTAAAATAAAGTTCAGTTTGTGTAAAACCAAAAAGTTGTCGTCAATATCAGTAAAAGACCTCTGTAATCGGTAGTCTAAAGCCCTGACCAAACCAAAGGGTCGAGGCGGTTTTAGCGTTGTCCCTGCGGTGTGATATGTCATTATATAGATATGTTCTAGTTACGTTCTTAGCTTACGCATGTTTCGCGATAAATGCATTTTACATATGTGATGTATTCCCATTCCCATTTTTGTTCTTGCTTAATGTAAGTCACTCTGGATTAAGAGCGTCTGCTAAATGCCTAAATTGTAATTGTAAATTGTTGCACGTTGACGCACGTCGTCCCAAGTGATTCAACGCATGGAATTCAACGGCCCCAAACCACACCGAAGGGTCACCATGATGCAACTCCTAGCAACCGTTTGGACCCCAAGGAGTTGCATGGTGACCCTTTGGTGTGGTTTGGGCTTAGTTAGGACTCCCCAAAATCGCGATCGACATCGGACCCAAAGATCTGGCATGATAGATCGGGCTCTAGAATGAACTCGCTGAGGAGAAACCTAATCAAGAAGGAGAATACCAGCACTCACAGAGGCACTTTGTTTCATCTTTAAATGTTTTTTTTTGTGGCTTTCGCCTTTATTTTATATATTTTATGGAGGGACAGACAGTAGGCTGACAGGAAATGGGGAGAGAGATGGGGGGGAAGACATGCAGTAAAGGCCGTCGGGATCGGGAGTCGAACCCGCGGCACACTGCCAGACTGGATTACCAGCCAAGGTGCCTGGACCACTGAGCCATGGCCCAGGCACATTGTTTCATCTTTACATGGGAAGGTATGCTGCAAGCAGCAACACAACGAACACGTTTCGGCCATGAGGGGCCTTCGTCAGCGTTGTAACTGCTGTAAACAAGGCGACGTGTCACATTTATACTGTCAGACGGTGCGGCATCCTCCCCTGTCCGGGTAGATACACACCACAACCGCCGAAACGCGTTCGTTGTGTTGCTGCTTGCAGCATACCTTCCCATGTAAAGATGAAACAATAAAGTGCCTTAAAGGACTAAGTGCTGGTATTCTCCTTCTTCTAAAGTGTTTCCTGACCGTGCACCCGGTGAAATGTTCCAAGACACTGAGATAGCTGGAGTTGTGTGTGCTTCTTCCTTTCAAGAAACCTAATCACACATATGAGTGACGGCAACACAAAGCCAGTCAATACAGGACAGGTTGCAGCTCACCCCCCCCCCCCCCCCACCCCCTCTGGAATGTTGACCAACCTGTCACCTGTACACAATACACGTGTGAACATGATGCACATTCATATCCCTTTTTTGTCTCTGTGTGTTGCTTTGTCTCCTCCGCAGCTTCCGCTCCGTACTCGGGAGCGATCATCGGAATCTTCCTGGCTGCGTTGATTGTGGGCGCAGGCGTCATCATCGCCAAAACGCTGTACTCCAGCCGGGACAGAATTTGCCTGGGTAAGGTCAGGGTCAAGGTCAAGGTCAGGGTGGCTCGACTTGCATCCGATGATTCCGATCACACCTCCAGTAGTGGGAAGTAGCTAAGTGAATTTAACTCAAGTACAGTACTTTTACTTTTCCTGGAGTATATATGAACACACACACACACACACACACACACACACCATATGCTGTCTGGAAGAAACCACCTAACTCCAAAATGTTAATTTTTCAGGAAATGAAGAAAAAAAACAGCTCAAGTGGAGTTATGAGGTTTTTGTCGAAGTGCCTTTTAATACTTTTCATTGGTTCAATATTTGGTTTAACCCTTTCTAACCAACACATGGACATAAAGGGTGTTCAATAGCGTTGATTTATTTATTCCGGACGGCAACGGATATATTTGACATCTTACTTACAAAATATACATTAACCACTTCTTGCGCACTATTTTATAATTGGGCTATTCGAAAATAGCTGGTCGCATCGCTTGTGAGTTTGCAAATCTGCTATTTTCTCAAATGTTTTTTTTTTAAAATAACTGTGCAATGTGGGCCAAAGTGCATCGTTATTGACATCAAGATGTCCTCACAGTTCCAAAGTAACAGTAACTCAAGAATGACCCATTTCACAATCCTATTAGTAGACTGTAATTAGTAATGTATTCATCTCTTTAACCCATTTTGGGCGGAAACTTTTGGTGTTTTAAACATTGTTATAATTTAGCTGTTGAAAAATAGCAGATCTACAAGCTCATAGCGCGCCACCGAGTGGCGCGCTACGAGCTTGTAGGTCTGCTATTTTTGAAAAATCGTGAAATATTTATTTCAGAAAACTGGATGATTTAGAAGATTTATTTTTTTAATTTTGAGGTCAGGCCTAAATGGGTTAATGTTGCAGCTGGTAAAGGTGGGGATGATTTGACGTTTATGTGCTGCTGGGTAGTTAAATATTAACTGAGATTAATAATCTGCAAAGTTAAATTGTGGAAATTAGTTACTTGCCACTTTATGGTCCTTTTTTCATAATTGTCTACAGTAAGTAAGTAAGTACGTACCCTTGCCGAGCCATGAGGCACATAGGAGCCTATCTCCTGTTTCTGTAGCGTGAGGCAGCTTGATGTACAAGTACACCTCCTGGACATGACGCTAGTTAGTATGTCGCAGGGACTTACCCCCCAATCCATTTCCTACAGTGCTTGTACTAATTAATTTTGTGTATTTTTTTATTTTGTCATTGTTATGCAAAAATGTATTCATCTAAAAATTCACCAGCAACCTTTATTTAACTATTGCTATTCATATTTCCATTGCAGGTAGCATCTTTGGGTGAGTTCCTCACATTTACTATTAATGCAATACATCATAATATGCATGACTCCCATGAAGGACCAAATTACATCATTCATACAATGCAAGTTGTGTAAAGAGCATTCCTCCTCCTAGCCACCTAGCTCACCTACAGTATTATACAGCAGGGATCTGCAACCTTTTTCACATTAAGTGCCATGTTTTCATTTGTGTGATAGTCAGTGTGCCATATATAATTACGTTATGACACATCAAAATTAAATATTCCCAACTTTGATTGTCCATAGGATACACATAACAACATACGGATGTAATGACCATTAAACTCAGACCAATAACCCACCTATCTCCCAGAATCCCCAGGCATGAATTAGGAGCTTGAATTAATGTACAATTATGTGCAGGACGTAATTTGTAGATGTGAGTGGACTTAATTTAACTGACTAAACCTTTTTGGAATGAAAAGAAAAAACTTCTCTGTCTCACAATTATGCCAGTGTGCCAGTGATCACCCTCCCCTGTACCAATGTTGGCACCCGTGCCTAAGGTTGCCTACCCCTGTTATACAGTATAATATTGAGTGTGTACAAATGGAGCCAAATCATTTTGATTGATTGATTGAAGTATTTATTAACAGTTTGCAGAATGACAGTACATTTCAAGCACAACTCGATAAAAAACACTGTTAACAGTGAGTGGACGACCCAATAAAGCACTACACTTGTTTACAAGAGAGTCCACCTTGTTGGTCTATAACTCAGTGTGTACAAATCTCAGAGTTAAATTACAAACGTATATCATCCTAACGGGACCATCTGGTGTTTCCAGGCAAGTGGTGGATGATAGGGGAGACGTGCTGAGCCTGGTGGAGTCCGACGAGGAGGAGATATTTCAGGGCACGGTGCCCAGGCTCCCCCCGCTGAGTCTGACCAATGGAAACCACACAACTCTGGTCCAGATACACCGCATGCCATCCAGTAAGAATCTGGTCCAGATACACCACATTCACATCTAGTAAGGCACTGTTTTGTGAGCGAGTGACAGTGAGTCCTGTCACTCGCTCATCCCCCGGTTTGTGGAAGTAATTTCTCTATGGGTCATCTTAAAATTGTCTCGTATGAGAATTGTGGTCCAAAAATTCATAAACTCAAAGTCTCTGCGATATTGTCGGGGAGGTGTCTCTGTATCGTTTACGACCGTCAGTCACTCGCGTCACACCAGGCTTTCCACCTCGGAGGAAAGCCTGGTCTGTGTTACAAAATTTCCGTGTGAACCGCTCTGGAGCGGATGATATCGCTACGTCATGTTGTAGTCATTGTTTTGTAGTCATCAGGATGATATTGCTACGTCATGTTGTAGTATTGTTTTGTAGTCATCAGGATGATATCGTTACGTCATGTTGTAGTATTGTTTTGTAGTCATCAGGATGATATCGTTACGTCATGTTGTAGTATTGTTTTGTAGTCATCAGGATGATATCGCTACGTCATGTTGTAGTATTGTTTTGACAGTCATCAGGATGATATCGCTACGTCATGTTGTAGTATTGTTTTGTAGTCATCCGGATGATATCGTTACGTCATGTTGTAGTATTGTTTTGTAGTCATCAGGATGATATCGTTACGTCATGTTGTAGTATTGTTTTGTAGTCATCAGGATGATATCGCTACGTCATGTTGTAGTATTGTTTTGTAGTCATCAGGATGATATCGCTACGTCATGTTGTAGTATTGTTTTGTAGTCATCAGGATGATATCGCTACGTCATGTTGTAGTATTGTTTTGTAGTCATCAGGATGATATCGCTACGTCATGTTGTAGTATTGTTTTGTAGTCATCAGGATGATATCGCTACGTCATGTTGTAGTATTGTTTTGTAGTCATCAGGATGATATCGCTACGTCATGTTGTAGTATTGTTTTGTAGTCATCAGGATGATATCGCTACGTCATGTTGTAGTATTGTTTTGTAGTCATCAGGATGATATCGCTACGTCATGTTGTAGTATTGTTTTGTAGTCATCAGGATGATATCGCTACGTCATGTTGTAGTATTGTTTTGTAGTCATCAGGATGATATCGCTACGTCATGTTGTAGTATTGTTTTGTAGTCATCAGGCAGGAACAATCAAACAGAACGTCCTTTTCCCTCAAACCGGAAAAATAACAATAAAAGCTCTCGTAGCCTGTGGCTTTTATTGAGAAAAATCGGTTTGAGGGAAAAGGAAGTTCCGGATGATTGATTGACTACAAAACAATACTACAACATGACGTAACAATATCATCCACTCCAGACCGGATCATAAACCTGCAAAGGAATGCTGCCCAGGCTAGTTGCAACTAATTCGGCAGCAGGGATGATTTGTTTATTTTTCAAACACAATTATATGAGGCCCCATAGGCGATCTAAGATCCCCTATGTGGGGATTATAATACACAAACCCATGGAATAGTGCTCTCTAGTGATATTGACCAGACTTTGGTGCTCTATATCCCTTACTACTTAATTTTATTTGATTTATTTTTTTCAGAAAAGTTCTAACAAAAAAAATAATAATTCCATACATTTATTTAAAAGAAAAAGAGTTAAAATAGCAGACCTGCAAAATTGGCTATTGTAAATCAAAAATAGATCTTAATTGGTTAATAATGTACAAATTGATCTTTGAGTGTCAGGTTTGGGAACCCCTGTTTAAGTAAGTACGATTTATTATTGTCCAAAATAAAATATCTCTTTTGTTTTTTTAGGTGAAATTGAGGACACAGAAGTTCCTGAGACGAGCCTACATCGGCAAGAAGATAGTGTCCCGAGACGGAGTCGGACAGAAGAAGAAGACACTGAAGCAGCAGATCTTGTAACATTTTAGCATCGGGTGGAAAATGATCTTTTAAAGACAAATAACGTTTAATTGCTACGAGACTGTGAACAGAATTGGTGGGAGTTGAAAAGAAAATACGTTTTTATTTTAAGTTTATTGCTATGATTGGTAGTGTGTGTGACTGTGTGTGTGTGCAGATATTTGAATGTGGTGTTCTAATGTTTAGGACCATAAAAATGACCTGTTTTAAAAATGTTGACATCTATGTGTTGTCTTTTACCAACATCACATCGTTCAGAAGGCCAAACGTGGGCCGGGTGCTTTAGCGTCTTGTTAACGTTGGTGCAAGAACATACTGGCACTGATGAGAAGTTAGTGATTCTCAAGGTTTTTCATTTCAAGGACCCCCAGTTAGATTATTCCCCCCAGTTAGATTATTCCCCCCACTCACATTATTCCTAAACTTAACCTCAGTTAAGTTCAAAACGCGTCGCACTGCGACGCGTTTTGAGCTTGTAGATCGGCTATTTTTGCTATATTCTAATTGAAATCTTGCCTTTAATTCAAATGCCTTTAATTATACTTATGTTGAGCAATGAGCTACTCATTTAGACTGAAGTAATAACAGCGGGTCATGTTTGCATGAATTGTAACAGCTGAAACCAATAATATATCAGTATTCTGGTATTAACCTGAGGGCCACATTAAGTGAAGGTGGGGGCAGCCAGTTGCCCATGTATGGTGTAGGTGGTCAATGGCAGAGTGAGACGCGTCAGACATAGTCTACATACTCTTGTTTCTTTACTATCTCAACCTGGAATGGCAGCATGTAGGCTGAGGTGTGGCGTGCACAGACACAGCTAGCAGTTATTGAGTAACCATGCTTGAGGAATTTGGGTTTAGTCATTCACCTGACCTGTGGCCAGTATAAACTGATCATTCTCAACGTGGGTGGGTAGAGTAGACAGAGGAACGTAAAATATCTAAAGTCATACTCATAAGTGCCGGCCCTGCAACTTAGTATTGGTATGTAGGCCTACTGTATGTATTTGTTGAAATACAACTACAAGAGCAGGTCTCTATAGAGCCCATGAGTGCACAGACTGCAAACCAATGATTCACACAATGCAACGAAAACGTTGCAATACATTGCAAAGGGAAATTCCAGCAGTCTGAATTTGCCTGCCAGATCTGCACGTTTTTTTCTCTTTCTGTTGCAAGTGGGTGCAAGTTTACACATCATTGGTGTGGAGAGAGTGAGAGTCACTGGAATTTAGACAGAAAATGCAAAAACGTCCAGAGTAAATGTGACATTATCTATAAAGGTCAACAGTCCAGGACTTTTTCGTGTCAAGGACCCCCAAATCAACATTTATTAGGCCACGGACCCCCCATTTGAAAACATATGCCAGTGACCCCGATAAGGGAGGATTTATACTGCTCTAGCAGTGATTCCGAAACATTAATTTCAAGGACCCCCAGTTTCACACGCATTATGCTACGGACCCCCGATTTAATGGCATTTCTATCTCTGGTACCCCAATTTATATTGTAAAACCACTGTTAATTTAACTCTGAGAGTACACTCAGTATTTGTACACTCTGAGTTACAGACCCATAAGGGTCCATTTGGTTACAAATTATCATTTAGCTGGGTCCCCCCTGGAACTCCCTCAAGTACCCCTGGGGGTTCCCGGACCCCACTTTGGGAACCACTGGCCTATAGGCTACTGTATGTGATTGATTGATTGAAATATTTATATTTAATATTTATATTTAACAGTTTGCAGAATTACAGTACATTTCAAGCACAACTCAATACAAAGACTGTTAACTGTGAGTGGACGACCCAATAAAGCTTGTTCAAAGAATGATGAATTCCTGTTCTGTTCTTTGGCTATATATAGAAATGTCTATTTGTACGTCTCTAAATGTTTTGATGAATTGAACAAGGTGGACCCTCTTGTAAACAAGTGTAATGCTTTATTGGGTCGTCCACTCACAATTAACAGTCTTTGTATTGAGTTGTGCTTGAAATGTACTGTAATTCTGCAAACGGTTAATAAATATTTCAATCAATCAATCAATCAATCAACGATTTAATGTGGAATTGCTTTTAAACCAAATAAACTGACTTCTGCAGTGCTGTGCACGTTCCTGACATTGCAAAAACAGCGACATCTAGCGTCGTCACACAACACAAGTCGACCAAGATTTAGGGCACGTTCGGAAATACCGCACCGGAGCGCACTCGCCTATTAGTTTGCATTGCACAGTGCGCTCAGTGCGCTATTTCCGAACGCGCCCATAAAGGGAGGAGGCAACGCGTTACGTAATTGGACGGATTGGAAGCAAACACGCAGAGCATCGGCCCCGAGCGGCCAATGGGAGAGGCGGAATCCGGCTGAATAGGAAATCAGCTGAATATTTTGTTATTGACTCAGACAGTAGACACACACCGACCACAGTGAACACACACACCACAGTTTTTACATTCCGTGGAGGTGGTGACAGATGTGAGCAGCAGAACAACAAACAAACAAACAGGGAAATCCGCCCAGAAATAATTATAGAAGGGCTTCTTTCTTGTTGAACCTGTCTGTGGATTTTCTTTTATTTTACAATGGACTGTTGAACTGGACCCTGCTGCTGCTGTAGGGAGAATATTACATACCCAGGAAGTCTAGTCCAGTCAGCCCAGTCCGCCTTTAACGCGATCTGGAGGATGTGATAATCTTTGGATGTCAACCAACAACCTTCCGTTTGGCCACAATGTGCTCCTCGGAGCGAAACATAGCAGGACGTCTGCAAGAAGGGACATCATGTAAGTATATTATATTTGCAAGATCATGAAAGATGACATTAGCACAAAATAATAGTACACACATCACATCATAAACTCGGAGGACGTACCCTCGACTGGCTGTCTCGTCTACGTGGCGTAGTTACTTAATTCAGCTTATTTATAATCCATGATCCAGCAGCAAGGTTGCTGCTTCTGTTCTGCTGGCTTCTGGATGTACTAAAACATTCACAGAACTGTACTGTACTGCACTGTACTGTACTGTACTGTACTGTACTGTACTGTACTGTACTGTACTGTACTGTACTGTACTGTACTGTACTGTACTGTACTGTCATCATGTAGTGGAACAAGCTCTATTAAGCATTCAACGCCGATGCGCAGCGTTGGTTGAACGCTTGCATGGCTCTCTTTTTGAGCGAGTGTGTGTGTGTGCGTGCGTGCGTGCGTGCGTGCGGTGTATGTATACTCTGTACGACCCATTGACCCCCAGCAGCACTGATGCATTCAGGACTCACACGCACGCACACACTCACACTCACTGTGACACACACACACACTCACACTCACTGTGACACACACACACACACTCACACTCACTGTGACACACACACACACACTCACACTCACTGTGACACACACACACACACTCACACTCACTGTGACACACACACACTCACACTCACTGTGACACACACACGGTCACACACAAAAAAAACGTCCTGGACAACTGGGCACTAGGGGACATGTGGGCATCTGCATTAAGATTCGTGTCCACCACAATCTTTTCTTAATTAAAGGAGAATTCCAGAAGGCTTTCTTACCTTTATTTGTAGTTGTTACGTCCCCAACAAAGAGGTCCAGGTGTGATTTTGTGCAAAAGTGCATTATTGGCTATTTCCCGTGATATAAGCCCTCGATCGGGGTTGGGTTTTTGTGCTAATTCGCTTATTTCCATCAAAATAAGTAGTAAAGTGTGTCGCTTGGGTAGCCGCAATTTGCAATTTTTTTTATAATGGGATGAATCTAGAGTTGCAATACCCTCCATTGACTCCCCACTCATCCAATTTGGTTTGTGATCTGATTGTCTTAAACAACGTTAAACTCACAAACATTGCAGCATTGTCAATTTCTTGACAGAAAGTAGCTCATAACATGTCTACGGGGGATTTTTATGAAAAACAAGCTCGGCAGATTGAAAGAGGATAATTCAAGCTTGGACTAGAGCTGCAATGTTGGTGAGTTTAACGTCGTTTAAGACAAGCAGATCGCAAACCAAATTGGATGAGTGGGGAGTCAATGGAGGGTATTGCAACTCTAGATTCATCCCATTGTAAACAAATCTAGAGTTGCAAATTGCGGCTATCGCTTGGGATACTATTTACATTATGAAGAGAGGATATATACAAAATAAATAGATATTTTGAGCGATGGAAATAAGCGAATTAGCACAACACCCCATAGCCCCATTCAATTCAATGCAATTCATTGAGGGCTTATGGTAGGGGAAATAGCCAATAATGTGCTTTTGCACAAAACAACACCTGGACCTCTTTGGTGGGGACGTAACAACTACAAATAAAGGTAAGAAAGCCTTCTAGCAAGGAATTCTCCTTTAACCCATTTTGGTGTTAGCATTATGTTATGCTTTAGCTATTGAAAAATAGCAGATCTACAAGCTCATAGTGCGCCACCGAGTGGCGCGCTATGAACTTGTAGGTCTGCTATTTTTGAAAAATCGTAAAAATGTGGCACAAATCTTTGAATACTATTGAATAGGTATATATTCTTTCAGAGCGAACGTTTTTTTTATCTGGGTTAATGCCAGATGGTTTTGGTGACCACCTCACCTGCTACTGTAATTACAGCCCGCCGTGCCGTGCTTACTGCTTACGCTAACAACTGTGCTCGACTCCAAGGCACCAATCTTCTCCAACAGCAGTCACATCACATTCAACCTAACATTGACTATAAGTCATATAGTCTAGGCCAGTTGTTTAAACCCATTTAGGCCTGATGTCGAAATGAATAAAAAAAAGTCTTCTGAAAGAATATATATTCAAAGATTTGTGCCACATTTTCATGATTTTTCAAAAATAGCAGATCTACAAGCTCGTAGCGCGCCACCGAGTGGCGCGCTATGAGCTTGTAGATCTGCTATTTTTCAATAGCTAAAGTATAACATAATGCTTAGTTAAAACACCAAAAGGGGTTCCCGTCCAGAATGGGTTAACTTGTTTTCAACCCAGAAACCTAGAGTTTCAGAAGTACTATCTGAGGTAATGGGAACTAGAATTCCCCTCTTGCCTAATATTTTCTTGTTGAATGATGATTCAGCGATTGGGTTGACATTGACAAGGAGAAGACTCCTGCTCTTAGGGCTGACAGCTGCAAAAAAACTGCTTGTCCCAAAAACTTAAATCATGCCAACATCTCTGACTTATTTTCTTTTCTTTTAATTTTTCCAATGCTTTATTTATTTATTATTATTATTATGATTGTTTTTGATGTATTGTAATTTTTTATCTGTTTCGCTGTTCAACCTGTGGGGTGGGGGGGTGGGGTGGGGGAAACCCCCTTTTCTTTTAACAAAATATAAAATAAAAACTTGATCACAAAAAAAAAACTTGTTTTCAACCATTTTCATATGAAGGCCCATTATTTGTTCCCCATTTGAGCCACGGACGGAACCACCAATTAATGACACTAAAAGTGGTTGCACGCTGGCCGCGTTTTTCGGAAAAGCGATGGAGAAACGCCAATAAAAATTCCGAATTCGCATCCGATTCGGAAGTTTTTTAAATGTCTTTCCTTAGATTAGACGTTGATTAGCGGTTGTTTAAATATATAGACCGTCTATTATATTAGCCGTTTTTTATCGCATTTTTAGACGGCCCTTTAGACGAATATTAGATGTAGATTAGATTAGACCAAAAAATGCTCAGTGGGATCCTACTGTCTGGCAGGTAAATCTCTTTGAAAACCTTTTAGTGCTACTGATTGTGCGCAGGGGGGGGACAATTCACACATCTTGCCTGCCCAAAATGTAATTCCTGGAAACGCCACTGGTCGGAACAAAAGCCTGACTGTATCCCCCCCCCCCCCCCCCGGCTCTCTCTCTCTCTCTCTCTCTCCGTCCAGCGGCCGACCCGTCGGACCTGATCCTGGAGCTGAGGACCAGGCGGCCGCCGGCGCTGGACGGCCGCGCTGGCTGCGAGACGTGGAGCGTGGACTTCTCTCCGGACGGCTCCTGGTTCGCCTGGTCCATGGGCCACGGCATCGTGTGGGTCGTCGCCTGGCCACTGGACGCCGAGTAAGGGGTCAAGGTTTTTGTTTTATCCCATTTAGGCCTGACGTCGAAATGAAAAAAAAAAGTCTTCTAAATTCTGACAGTTTTCTGAAATACCTCCATGTTTCTGTATCAGTGGTGCTCAGTATTTCATGTCAAGGACCCCCCAAAAATGATATGTAATTGGCCCACGACCCCCATCTGAAAATATGTTGATCCAGGGACCCCCCCCCCAGAAGCAAAGATTTTAGTTAACGGAAAAAATATATATTCCAAATTTGCGCCACATTTTCACGGTTTTTCAAATCGTGAAGGTGTGGGCCAAGGTGAGCCAACCATGGCAATAAAACAATGTTCGGTGAGCCATTCTTCCCCCCCCCACACACACATCTGAGGTGTGGGCCAAGGTGAGCCATTCTTCCCCCCCCCCCCACACACACATCTGAGGTGTGGGCCAAGGTGAGCCATTCTTCCCCCCCCCCCCCCACACACATCTGAGGTGTGGGCCAAGGTGAGCCAACCATGGCAATAAATGCCAACTAAGGCCACATTTTTGTCAGTTCCCAGCTTTGAATGTATGGATGCCATTGGATATGATATAACAGCAGGCTTTATACAATAAGATACAGTACATTCATTGCTAAGTAAGTCACCCTTTGCTGAACAAATATAAGTTAAGAAAAGACTAAACTACAAGTAAAAATACAATTTCAATGAATTGCATGTAAATCCTTTTCATTCTAGTCTGCTAATGCTATTTCTCTCTCTCTCTCTCTCTCTCTCTCTCTCTCTCTCTCTCTCTCTCTCTCTCTCTCTCTCTCTCTCTCTCTCTCTTCTCTCTCTCTCTCTCTCTCTCTCTCTCTCTCTCTCTCTCTCTCTCTCTCTCTCTCTCTCTCTCTCTCTCTCTCTCTCTCTCTCTCTCTCTCTCTCTCTCTCTCTCTCTCCCCTTTTAACTAAAAAACACTCAATTAAATCAAATATAATGTCTCTTTCAGAGAAAGCCAGGAAGATGAAAGCGACAGAGAGGACAAGAGCTTCAGCTGCGACCAGGCCGTGTGGGGGCTGGCCTTTGGACCCAGACCCCACAAGACGTCCACGTGTCAGAACCAGAAGTACGTCCCGTCCAAGCCCACCACCCTGCTGCTGGCCACTGCCTGGAGGATGGCGTGATCAAACTGTGGAATGTCTTAACAGGTAATATAACAGCAGGCGGTACCTGCTCAGCGGGTCACTGTACTGGACTCTACTCTACTGTACACACATGACTGGTTCCGCTGATGTTTATGATGCTTAACAGGTAAACAGCAGGCGGTACCTGCTCAGCGGGTCACTGGACTGTAGGTACAGGTAAACAGCAGGCGGTACCTGCTCAGCGGGTCACTGGACTGGACTGTACTCTACTGTACACACATGACTGGTTCCGCTGATGTTTATGCCATGGGTTCCCAAAGTGGGGCCCGGGGACCCCTAGGGGTACTTGAGGGAGTTCCAGGGGGTACCTAGCTCAATTAGAGATATTAGGAAACAAATGGACCCTTATGGGTCTGTAACTCAGAGAGTGTACAAATGGAACCAAATGGACCCTAACGGGTCCATTTGGTTCCATTTGTACACTCTCAGAGTTAAATTAACAGTGGTTTTACAATATAAATAGGGGGTACCAGAGATAGAAATGCCATTAGATCGGGGGTCCGTAGCATAATGGCGTGTGAAACTGGGGGGTCCTTGAAATGAATATGTTTCGGAATCACTGCTAGAGCCGTAAAACTCCTCCCTTGTCGGGGTCTCTGGCATATGTTTTCAAACGGGGGTCCGTGGCCTAATAAATGTTGATTTGGGGGTCCTTGACACGAAGAAGTTTGGGAACCCCTGCTCTACCTATCCATATAGGATTATAGGATATACATAACGAGCTTAGAAAATATCTTTGTAATCATCATTAAACTCAGAGCAATAACCCACCTAATCCCTCCCCAGTCATGAGTTAGGAGTTTGAATGAATGTACAATTATGTGCAGGATGTAAATTATCATGTAATTTGTAGATGTGAATGGACTTAATTTAACTGACTACACTTTTTTGGAATATTTAATTTTAATAGAAAAACCTTCTCTCTCTCACACTAATGCCAGTGTGCCAGTGATCACCCTCCCCTGTGCCAATGTTGGCACAGGGGAGGGTGACCCGTGCCTAAGGTTGCCTACCCCTGCTCTACTGTACACACATGACTGGTTCCGCTGAATGCTTTGCAGTGTTGTTTTCGTCGACTAAAACTAAGACGAAAAATGTCCGTCAACTACCTTTTTCCAACTGAAGAAAACTAAATTGAAACTAAATGAAAACTGTGCTATGATGACTAAAACTATGACTAAATATACTGACGATTTCGTCAACAAATAAAAACTAGACTAAAATGTTAGGAAGGGACTAGTGGACAAGAGATCCAGTATAAGTCATTTTACACTTGGTTGCATGCTGAAAATAGCAGATCTACAAGCTCACCATGCGTCGCGCCGCGACGCATGGTGAGCTTGTAGATCGGTTATTTTCAGCAAGTGTAAAAACAGTCATTACGACGACATCAATGCCCACCAAAATACATTTTAGTCGACTAAATCAACTGCAGATTTAGTCGACTAAAATCTCATGGCATTTAGTCGACTAAAACTAGACTAACACTAACACATTCCAGGTGACTAAAATGTGACTAAAACTAAATAAACTATTCAAAAGACTATGACTAAAACTAAAATCAAAATTTGCTGCCAAAAACAACAACATTGATGCTTTGGTCTCCCTGTTCTGATCTTTCTGGACATCCAGGTCAGCCTCTGTTTGATCTCAAAGGCCACGAGGGGATCGTGAGGGACTTGGTGTTTCCTCCCAACGGGAAGCTGACCCTCGTATCGTCTTCTCGTGACAAGACCTTGAGGATCTGGGACTTGACAAAGAAAGGTGATCCACGCCGTTTTTGAGGGGGCGCTAGATTCTTGTCCTAACACAAACATTAAATGCCATTGACAATGAATGCAGAATTTACGCCATATGTAGAGTAGACGAGCAAATCGTCTATTTTGTCCGAACACAAACATTAAACATTAAAAAGAAGAGGCTGAACAAAGTATGTGACTGTAATCCCACAAAGCTCAAGGACTGTCATTCATCCAACATTCAGTTTACACATACTGTACGCCTGACTGAGTAGCTGCAGATCATTGATAGGCTCTTTGAATGTATTTTTCTCATAGCCTGTATCTGCTTAAGCTTAAAAAAAAAAAAATTAATTGACAACGAATGGAGACTTTACGTCAGTAAATGGACATGTTGCGGTCATGATGATGTACGGCGATAGGAGCGCCCCTCACTTTTCACACGTCTGGTGTGATTTTGTGTACTTAATCAGCTCTGTGTCAGATTCACAGGAATGGATCTGTTGTTCGCGATCTAAAAGAGGAAAATAAAACGTTTCTGCAGCAATAGTTAGTCTCTTATTCAGTGTATAGCTCGGGCTCTTGGCTTACCTGTGTGTGTCCTCTGTGTGTGTCCTGTGTGTGTCCTGTGTGTGTCCTCTGTGTCCCCTGTGTGTGTCCCCTGTGTGTGTCCTGTGTGTCCCCTGTGTGTGTCCTGTGTGTGTCCTGTGTGTGTCCTCTGTGTCCTGTGTGTCCCGTGTGTGTGTCCTGTGTGTCCCCTGTGTCCTGTGTATCCTGTGTGTGTGTGTGTGTGTGTGTGTGTCCTGTGTGTGTCCCCTGTGTGTGTGTCCCCTGTGTGTTCCCTGTGTGTGTGTCCCCTGTGTGTCCTTCCTGTAGGTAAATGTGTGCAGGTGCTCTCGGGCCATAAGGACTGGGTGAGCAGCTGCTGCATATCGCCAGACTGCAGCATGA
Source organism: Electrona antarctica (assembly GCF_951216825.1). Lineage (NCBI taxonomy): Eukaryota > Metazoa > Chordata > Actinopteri > Myctophiformes > Myctophidae > Electrona > Electrona antarctica. Next base: position 5,867,986 of record NC_136793.1, read on the forward strand.
TTGCATCAGTGGGCAGATTCGACAGGGTGAGTTATGCTAATGTTGTGTTCATAACATATTGATGACATTCATCGTCTCATTATCTGTCGACGGAGATGAATGGCTAATTATAAACCAACCACAGCAGCCCTTTGACAATTTGCAGACGTCAAACGACCTGCTAGTTTAGCCCTCTATGGGACAGTGTCTGTCTGTCTGCTTTAGTTTAGCCCTCTACGGACAGACGGTGTCTGTCTGTCTGCTTTCCTAGACGCTGCCTTTTGAATTAATCAGCACTCAGCAGCTTGGAACTGCAAAGATAACCTAACCCTTCCTTTTGTTTAATCCATTCTGGACGGGAACCCCTTTTGGTGTTTCAAGGATTATGTTATACTTTAAGCTATTGGAAAAATAGCAGATCTACAAGATCTACAAGATCGTATATACGATCTTGTAGATCTGCTTTTTTTTTTTTTTTTTTTTAAGATCGTGAAAAAAAAACTCTTTGATTATATTATATTCTTCCAGAAGTAAAATCTTTGCTTCTTTGACGTGAAAAGGTTTGAGAACCACTGACATTGAAACATAGGGTTTTCAGAAAACTGTTAGAACTGTTTAGAACAGGGGTTCTCAACCCGTGGGTCGCCAAATAACTTTCAAAAAATACAAAATTTAATCTTTTTGTTTTTGCAACTGAATGGCATGGAAATGAAGAGTTTACATATAGTACACATAGTACATGCATACACCTTCCCTAATGATTATATCTGGTTTCAGTATTTATTTATGGTGTATTGTCTCTATTATTAAGGTTATTGTAGCAGTCAATTTATATTGGGGGTCGGGAGGGGGCGGGGCGGGGGTCCCGAGACATTGCCAAAGCATTTCCGTTTCCATTTCCATTTCCCTGGTTTAGAAGACATTTCTTGTATAGAATCGTCCTCAGGTCTAAATGGGTTAAGCCACTTGTCCTGCGTTGGTTCGTTGGCCTCACATCACTGGGTTTGACATGAACAAGATGTATTCTGGCCCCGACACGGTAGCAAATACTGACCTATAAATCCACTACCTGGGTTGGGTTGGGTTGGACGGCCATGACTGTGACAAATACTGACCTATAAATCCACTATCTGGGTTGGGTTGGGTTGGACGGCCATGACTGGGACAAATACTGACCTATAAATCCACTACCTGGGTTGGGTTGGGTTGGGTTGGACGGCCATGACTGGGACAAATACTGACCTATAAATCCACTACCTGGGTTGGGTTGGGTTGGACGGCCATGACTGTGACAAATACTGACCTATAAATCCACTATCTGGGTTGGGTTGGGTTGGACGGCCATGACTGGGACAAATACTGACCTATAAATCCACTACCTGGGTTGGGTTGGGTTGGGTTGGACGGCCATGACTGGGACAAATACTGACCTATAAATCCACTACCTGGGTTGGGTTGGGTTGGACGGCCATGACTGTGACAAAGTGTCCTAGTTCTGGGATCTAGATCTGGGACAGTTATTCCATTTAGGCCTATAAAAAGAATATATATATATATATTTGTGCCGCATTTTTACGATTTTTCAAAAATAGCAGACCTACAGAGCTTTCAGTTCAATTTTTTCATGTGATTTTCAGTTTCATGTCAAGGACCCCCAAAGATATATGTATTTGGCCGCCGACCCCCATCTGAAAATATGTTGTTCCAGGGACCACCCCCAGAAGCAAAGTTAAAAACGTTCGCTCTGAAAGAATATATATTCAAAGATTTGCACCACATTTCCACGATTTTTCAATAATAGCTGACCTACAAGCTCGTAGCGCGCCACTCGGTGGCGCGCTACGAGCTTGTAGATCTGCTATTTTTCAATAGCTAAAGTATAACATAATGCTTAGTTAAAACACCAAAAGGGGTTCCCGTCCTGAATGGGTTATGGACCGTCTATTCACAGTGGCACTAGATTCTAGATCAACGGGTGCTGCTGTAAATAGATGGTCCACCCATTAGAAATGAATTTGAAGCACCTTTTTTGTGTGTGTGTGTGTGTGTACGTGCGCGCATATGTATATATATCCTTTTTTATTTATTTTTGTCCTTGTGGTTTAAGTCTTTTCTTTAACTTTTATTTGTTCAACAAAGCGTGACTGAGCAATAATGTACTTTTACAGCCTGCTGTATATTCTATCCACGCGCGCCACTCGGTGGCGCGCTACGAGCTTGTAGATCTGCTATTTTTCAATAGCTAAAGCATAACATAATGCTTGAACACCAAAAGGGGTTCCCGCCCAAAATGGGTTAAGGCCAGTCCACACCAATGCAGCTCCTTGCAACTGCCATCGGGAATAACGGTTGCGAGTAGTTGCATGTTGCATTGGTGCGTTCTGGCCTTGTCAAAGGCGCCGGGCCGGCCATTGTGGAAAAAACTTTATCTAAATTTAAAAGAGAAAAGCACAAAGTCGCATGAACTACATACAGTCTATTTCAGGGTGGCCGGAAATAGACTGACTGTATCTAAAGGTTGGTGTTTTCTCTTTTTTCATTTAACCCATTTTGGTGTTTCAAGCATTATGTCATGCTTTAGCTATTGAAAAATAGCAGATCTACAAGCTCATAGCGCGCCACCGAGTGGCGCACTACGAGCTTGTAGGTCTGCTATTTTTGAAGAATCGTGGAAATGTGGTGCAAATCTTTGAATATATATATTCTTTCAGAGCGAACGTTTTTAACTTTGCTTCTGGGGTGGTCACTGCACAACATATTTTCAGATGGGAGTCGGCGGCCAAATACATATATTTTTGGGGGTCCTTGACATGAAACTGTTTGAGAACCGTTACTGACATAGAAACATGGGTTTTTCAGAAAACTGTCAGGATTTAGAAGACATTTGTAGAATCGTTCCCAGGTCAAAATGGGTTAAGTTCCCATTGCATCATGGCTCTGAGTTTGTGCCACTGCTTTATCCTTTGACTCTAAACGTTTAACGTTTTCCAGTCCAACCATGTGGTACTATTCTTCTTAAATTCATTAATTTATTCTTTTTGGTTTGCTTGGCCAGACAGTCTGGGTTATCTTAACAGTTCTACTGCGAAATACGCGTTACCCGCTATTTAATCAAATATTCTACGCTGCAGAGATTGTTTTATTACCTTTTAGAGCATACGCTGAAGTATTTGCAGCTTTCAACGACAAAAATCCGTCCGTCGGCATGTTATGATCATCCACAGCAGCGGCCATTACAATGCGCTACAGGGTCCGCCTCTATGAGGCATTGTAGTCCAAACAAACCCCCCGTCCACTTACATTGAGCTCAATTTCCCAGAAGCCCTAGCAGCCCAGATGATGACTTGATTTCCGGTTTCGTCATCATAACGCGACGGCCTCGTCATCAGGTCCCGGATAAATCCGCTGTTTCTTTTTAATTCTTTTAAAACGGTGAATTAAACGCATTAAACAAATGTCGTATTACGCGCGGTGTGGAACCCTGGATTAAACAATTAGTGGCCGTCAAACTGTTAATCTTAATTAGGTTTATTTTTAAACGTAGACAAAACAAAAAAGTGTTTGGGAGAGAGAGATGATGTGTACAGAAATGTTAAAGTACAATACAATATAATACTCATAGGAAGACATAAGAGAATATATGAAGTTGTGAGCAATAATTTAAATAAGTAAACAAAAAAATAGACGCATGAGTAAGACAGAATTTCAGTCATTCAATCCTTGCCACTGCAAAATCTGGTCGCAAAGGTATTCACCCAAATTAGACCAAAACTTTATACATTTCTCCTTCTGCAGTCTGAGACAGAAAGTGATCTGTTCCATATTATAAATATAATTTACTGTATCTATCCCTTCTTTTATGGTGGGGGGGGCCTCAGGAAGCAACCAGTGTCGTGTAAATACCTTTCTACACGCATATAGCCTATTGGGTTTAACCCATTTTGGGCGGGAACCCCTTCTGGTTTTAGCATTATGATATGCTTTAGCTATTGAAAAATAGCAGATCTACAAGCTCATAGCGCGCCACTCGGTGGTGCGCTATGAACTTGTAGGTCTGTTATTTTTGAAAAATCACACCCATGTGAACTGAGTGGTGCAACTCTCAGCACTATTTCTCTCTCTCTGTTTCTGGCACGACAGCGCCCCTACTGGTACTCATGAGTCACACATGAGTCACACACAAACATAGGTTAACACGAGTCACATAGGTGAACACGGACATTGCTGTTCCTTGGAGTGGTTGCACCACTCAAAAATCGAAGAACGACTGACATAGAAACATAGCTTTTTCAGAAAACTGTCAGGATGTAGAAGACATTTTTTTCAGAATCTGATCTCAGGTCAGAATTGATTAAACCTAGACTTTTGGCAGAAGGGTTTGTTTAGATTGCAAAAAAGCCAACCCTCTGAGAACCCCAGATCTCCACATGGTGCTGCCTTTCCCTCCCTCCCGGGGTAACGGGCTCCTCTCTAATTAATATTCTGGGCAGGTAGCCCCTCTCTCACCGATGACGCATTCCAAGGTCGTTGTCACCGTTAACAGCCCATGAAAATCACGCCGACTCAAAGCACCCTAAACCCAAATCTAGTGGCTTCAATGAATGGACTATATAGTACTATAGTCAATCACTATAGTCACTATAGTGATAGAAAAGACAGGCCTGGGCTGTGGCTAAGCAAAAGCAAAGCAAAGTTACTATATTTACCCAGGGTAACTGGACTAAGCATCAGATACTTGTTTCCAGCCAGGCCCTGCTCATAGAACATTTCATGGTAGTGGTTCAATGCCTTGCTCAAGGGCACTTCAGCGGTGGTAATTTGAACGTGCCGGTCCGGGGATACGAACTGGTGACCTTCCGGTATCAAGACCGCTCCGCAAACCGTTCGGCCACCGCTACTCAGTGGTCCAGGCACCTTGGCTGGCAATCCAGTCTGGCAGTGTGCCGCGGGTTCGACTCCCGCTCCTGACGGCCTTTACTGCATGTCTCCCCCCCCCCCATAAAATATATAAAATAAAGGCGAAAGCCACAAAAAAAACATTACAAAAAAAATAAAAGACAGAGAAACACTGTCCTTCCTCTCTTTTCGCTTCTAGATTTTGTGTCCTTGATTGTCCTTTGTCAAATATTTAAGCCTAATGTCGATGATTGAACTTGAAAGTTGTACTTCTGCTTAGTTAGCAGTTTGCGTGCTCTGTGTTTTCGTTGTGGACCCTCCAGACTTTTGGCCAGTCCATGTTGAGAGGGAGGGAGTGCTCGGCCAGTGTCAGTGATAACCCATTTCGACCGGAGAAAAGATTCAACAAATGCCTCCTAAATCCTGACAGTTTTCTGAAAAACCCTATGTTTCTATGTCAGTGGTTCTCACAGGGTTAAAACCCTATGTTTCTATGTCAGTGGTTCTCACAGGGTTAAAACCCTATGTTTCTATATCAGTGGTTCTCAAACATGTTCACGTCAAGGACCCCCAAGATTATCTGTATTTGGCCAGCCGACCCCCCCCCCCCCATCTGAAATTATGTTGTTTCAGGGAGCTAATATTTGAGTTAAAAATATTCACTGTGAAAGAATATATTTTCACAATCTTTCAAAAAATAGCAGACCTACAAGTTCATAGCGCGGCACTCGGTGCCGCGCTATGAGCTTGTAGATCTGCTATTTTTCAACAGCTAAAGCATAACATGATGCTTAGTTAAAACACCAAAAGGGGTTCCTGCCCAGAATGGGATAAGAGACAAGCCATTAGGCCGATTTCTCTCCGCTCTGTGAGCTCATTACATTCATTACCACGGGCAAAAAAACAGAAAAGAAACCACCCACACAAAAAACCTGCACAGCCTTCTATGGGCACCACAAATAGAACCGGCCCGCTGGGAATGATCCTGTTTATTCTTGATATTCAAAATCCATCCCTGCCAAGTTCAACCTCCAAATCGTCCCATTTTTGGCACTGACTGAGCGGTTCGGGGACTGAGTGCATGCCTGGCTCAAGGGCAGCTTGACCATCTCTGCTGCTGATTTGAGGGGTTGAACATACATTCCTCATTCAACTTTTTTTTCACCCTAGATTGTATGCCTGATTTCTACATGGTTGTGTTTTTCCCGGAAAATAGCAGATCTACAATCTCTAAAAAAGTAGAGCAGCTATTTCCTGTGTTGCGAATGTGGCACAAAAACCAATTTAGGACGCGGGAACCCCTTTTGGTGTTATAAGAATTATGTAGCTGTTGGAAAAATAGCAGATCTACAAGCTCATAGCGTGGCACCGAGTGCCGCGCTACGTACGAGCTTGTAGATCTGCTATTTTTTGAAAAATCGTGAAATGTGTGCAAATCTTTGAATATGTGTTATTTCACAGCGTTTCACAACGTTTTTAACACAAATATTTGCTTCTGGGGGGGTCCTTCGTGGCCAAATACATATCATTCTGGGGGTCCTTGACATGAAATAGTTTGAGAACCACCGATATAGGAACATAGGGTTTTTCAGAAGAACACTGTCAGGATTTAGAAGATATTTATAGAATGTGCTTTTAGTCCTTCACCTTCACAAATAATACCGTATTCTGGTCTGGAAACAAGCACACTTTTCTAACCTCCAGACTCTGCCACCACACTGCAGAAGGTTGAGTGAGTCTTGGGCACAGCATTATGCCAGAATGCTGCTAGGTCACAGTACTGCATGTGTTTTAATTATTTTTTTATTGAACCTTTTATTTAACCAGTAAAAACCACATTGAGACTGAAGTCTCTTTTACACAGTGTGAAGATGCGACATCAGTGACACAGCTCTGCCAGTAACAATGAATACAGGACAACCCCCCCCCCCCCCCCCCCCCCCACCAGAAGCAAAGATTTGAGTTAAAAACGTTCGCTCTGAAAGAATTTATATTCAAAGATCTGCGCCACATTTTCACGATTAAAAATAAATAGCAGAGTGCCGCGCTACGAGCTTGTAGATCTGCTATTTTTCAATAGCTAAAGTAAAACACCCAAAAGGAGGTTCCCGTCCTGGATGGGTGAAGTGGTTAAAATCATCCTTCCACTGAATGCTTTCCTTCCGTCCATCCCTGCTGACCGGCAGGCAGCATGGACTGGTTTGGTGGGTCTAGATCCCCAGCTATGCTCTAGGGCATTAAGCAACTAGTCGACTAGTTTACTAGTAAATCCACTAGTCGACCTTGCTGGTACTAGTTGATAAGAAAAAAAAAATATATATATATATATATATTATTATTTTTTCCCCGATTTTGTAGGCCTCAAGATCAGGTAGATTATAGTTATAGTCACCAATGTACACAGTTTTTAAATGTACAAATATGTATTTCCAAAAAAACAAAAACAAGTTTTTGTTTTTTTACATAATAGGTGGTTAAACAACTAGTCGACTAGTAAACTAGGCAACTAGGCAACTAGTCGACTAGTAAACTAGGCAACTAGTCAACTAGTAAAAATGACTCTGGTTCTCTCCACCCGGTTCCGGAGCGGTGCTGTTCTTCTAATTAATTTCCCCAGCGGCCCAGCTGTTCATTCCTCTAGAGAGAGAGAGAGAGCTGTTCTCAATCTACTGTCTTCCTCTCCAGTTCATTCCTCTAGAGAGAGAGAGCTGTTCGGCCCAGTAGTTCATTCCTCTAGAGAGAGAGAGAGAGCTGTTCTCAATCTACTGTCTTCCTCTCCAGTTCATTCCTCTAGAGAGAGAGAGCTGTTCGGCCCAGTAGTTCATTCCTCTAGAGAGAGAGAGAGAGCTGTTCTCAATCTACTGTCTTCCTCTCCAGTTCATTCCTCTAGAGAGAGAGAGCTGTTCTCAATCTACTGTCTTCCTCTCCAGTTCATTCCTCTAGAGAGAGAGAGCTGTTCTCAATCTACTGTCTTCCTCTCCAGTTCATTCCTCTAGAGAGAGAGAGCTGTTCTCAATCTACTGTCTTCCTCTCCAGTTCATTCCTCTAGAGAGAGCTGTTCGGCCCAGTAGTTCATTCCTCTAGAGAGAGAGAGAGAGAGCTGTTCTCAATCTACTGTCTTCCTCTCCAGAGGAGCTTCCAGGCATTGTTGTAAACTTGCTCTCATTTTCTCTGACGGATCATATTTATATTGTTCTGTAGAGTCACTGAAAATCTAAATCTCTTTTTTGCAAAGGACCAGTCTTGACCAGCACACACACACAGCATCACAAAATGAGTGTTTTAACCCATTTTGGGGTGGGAACCCCTTTTGGTGTTAGCATTATGTTATGCTTTAGCTATTGAAAAACAGCAGATCTACAAGCTCATAGCGCGCCACCGAGTGGCGCGCTATGAGCTTGTAGGTCTGCTATTTTTGAAAAATCGAAGAACGACTGACATAGAAACATAGCCTTTTCAGAAAACTGTCAGGATGTAGAAGACATTTTTAGAATCTGATCTCAGGTCAGAATGGGTTAAACTCACTGTTTAACGACAATGACAACCGTCCGTGACGCAGCGATGTGTTTGGTCTCCCTGAACAGATGGTGTGTCTGTGGAGCCTGCGGTCGTACACCTTCATCAGGAACCTGACGGGAGGGGCCCACAAGACCTTCTACCTGCTGACCTCCTGTGATTTCTCCCCCGACGGGGCCCTGCTTGCCACCGCGGCGTACAGCGGCTCCACCTGGTGGATCGACCTGTGGGACCCTTACACCGCCGAGAAACTGGCCACGCTGGTGTACGTTGCACTCTCTTCTTAATAGACCTGTGGGACCCTTACACTGCAGAGAAACTGGCCACGCTGGTGTACGTTGCACTCTCTTCTTAATAGACCTGTGGGACCCTTACACTGCAGAGAAACTGGCCACGCTGGTGTACGTTGCACTCTCTTAACACATTCTGTACATAGGACGTCTGGAAACGTCATAGGGAATCGAACCGAGGGGTACATACGACGTCTGTAGACGTCCTCCTAGCGCATCCTCAATGATACCAGGCGAGAGAGGAATATTCAGATTTTTTTTCCTTTTTTGTATTTTTCAGTTCGCCTTTCGGCTACCGTATGCTACGCTCTGCACTCATGTTAGCTTACCGTTGACTTAGCTGTTAGCGCGGCAGAAAGAATGACTCGTCTCTCCTAATCCAGGGCGCTCTCCATGGTGTTGAACTGATCGATATACTGGCGCTTCATTTCTGCTCCTCATCCGTCTCTCCCGCAAAATATGAACGCTTTTTAGGGTAGAGGGTAGGTACCCTCACATGTTCTCCCCGTGTCCCCTAGGGTAGGTACCCTCACAAAAAACATGCAGTAATCCTGGTCTCTAAACTACCTCCCCCTGGCCAGCCGGGGCGCCTGATGGAGGGGAAAGGAACTGGTCAGAATAACGTGTTCCTTCCACGCACTACGTCCGGCCGGGGAAATTCTCCCCTGTCAGGTGAAAAGAAGCAGCTTGGACTCCTCATGCATAGAAGGAGGCATGAGGTCAGTCCGCTGCCCTCCCCAGGTTGGCAGAGGAAGTGTAGCGCCCAGGATTACATTAGATAATTGACACTGGGTGAAAAAATGGGTTGCAAAATCATGGGATAAAAAATAAAAAAAATTATAATAATCACCCGCTGTCCTCACTCAAACAAGCTTATGTAAAGAAGGATAATGTTGCCCAGGCGGTGGCGTAACCGTCTGGGCACCCGACTGGTAATCCAGTCGCAGTGTGCCGCGGGTTCGACTCCCGAGCCCGACACGGCCTTTACTGCATGTCTTCCCCCATCTCTCTCCCGTTTCCTGTCAGCCTACTGTCAAAAACCAATAAAAGGCGTAAGCCGCAAAAAATAAAAAAAAGAAGGATAATGTTGGCCAAATTCGAGAGCTTGTAGATTTGATGTGAGCACTCAGACTGTCTGAAAGTTTAACCAGTAATCCACAGTTTCCACACGTAATCTGACTCTGAAGGGGGAAAACACAGAATGCTCACACATATGCAGATTGACAGTTTGCACAATAGCCTCGGAATCCCAGACGTTTTTATTTCCAGGGAGAAAAGAAAAGTCTGGGTCCGAGTCCACTTCAATACGGCATAGAGTAGCACAAACGTAGATCACTCTCTGCTGATTTCTGATCGTCTGCACCTTTGTTAAATTGACACACGCACACATGTACACACACACACACACTCCTCTCTCTCTCTGTCGCTCTAATTAATTAGTCTCATGTCTAGCAGCTGTGCATAGTTTCTCCCGGCGGATCCTGCCGGGAGCTGCCTATGCCATAAAAAGCATAGGTGAGTTCCAGGCTAGTTGCACAACCAGAACCGTTTGTTTGACTTCAAATTTCAACGTGCATTTTAGTGTTCAATGTGCTCAGCTCAGATCTACATGCACTGCAATACTGCAACCAATCTAAATTCCTTTAAACCATTTTGGGCGGGAACCCCTGTTGGTGTTTTAAGCATTATGTTCTACTTTAGCTATTGAAAAATAGCAGATCTACAAGCTCATAGCGCGCCACCGAGTGGCGCGCTACGAGCTTGTAGGTCTGCTATTTTTGAAAGGTCGTGAAAATGTGGTGCAAATCTTTGAATATATATTTCAGAGCAAACATTTTTAACTAAAATATTGGCTTCTGGGAGGGGGTCCGTGGAACAACATATTTTCAGATGGGGGTCTGCGGCCAAATACAGATAATTCTGGGGGTCCTTTTACATGAAAAAGGTTGAGCACCACTGACATAGAAACATGGGTTTTTCAGAAAAATTTTAGGATTTAGAAGCCTTTTTTTAATCGACTTCAGTCCAAAATGGGTTAACCAATGCAGCGCGGGAACCCCTTTGTGTATTATGTTATACTTTAGCTACTACTACTAATACTTTAGCAACGCGTCGCACTGCTAAATGTAGAACGGCTATTTTCAGCAAGTGTAAAATCAGCCATTATGACGACATCAAGGCCCGCCAAAACACATTCTAGTCGACTAAATCTACTGTAGATTTAGTCGACTAAAATCGTATGATATTTAGTCTAACTAAAACTAGACTAAACACTAACACATTCCAGGTGACTAAAATGTGACTAAATGAAACTAAATGAAAATGTTTCAAGAGACTATGACTAAAACTAGACTAACACTAAAACATTCCAGGTGACTAAAATGTGACTGAAACTAAATAAACTATTCAAGAGACTATGACTAAAACTAAAATAGAAATGCGCTGCCAAAAACAACACTGGGCTGAGCCAGTGGTTCAGGGGGGGGGGGGGTCGGAAGGTTCCCGGTTAGATCCCCCGGCTCCTCCTCCTGGCTGCTTGTCCTTGAGCAAGACACTGAACTCAAGACAAACTGGTCCCGATGAGCAGGTTGCTTCCCTCCTCCTCCACCATCGGTGTGTGAATGGGAAATGAATGCATTGTGAAGCATACGTGCTATATAGACAAAAATGGTAAAGTTGTCTTCGTCAGTTTGTGGTGAAGGAGAAGGACATGTAGCTTGTATTTTGTTTAAGCCCAGTTAGTGCCCCCAGGCAGGTACATTCAATACAGGCGCTAACTTTCACTAATTACATGGGTAGCACTAAGCCAAAGTATGAGCAGGTGTCTTATGTCTGACTGGTGTAACCTGTCCCGTTACTGCACTGTCAGGTTTACTCCTTTGTTTGAGAGTTAAAGTGCTGTGCATTCGTTTGACATCTGACTCAAAAGTACAGAGTGGCTACGTGGCAATAGAACATACTGTACTGGAACCGCTTGAATTACGTCTAAATGAGTAGCTTAACACATGTTCCTGTCGTTTTTTTTTTTTTTAAGTCGGCAGGCTTGCCCATACTTGTCGAAAACAATCGTACTGATCCGAACTGATAACTGCGGTCTTGTCCATTGATAACAGTCGAAGCGGGTGATATTTTGGACCAAACAAATAATTACAAAGAAGAAAAACAATAAAAGTGTTTGTTGTCATGATTTGTCACGACAAGAGTTGGCTTTGTCCGCGGCGTAAACGTCTTAAATACTTTCTGAAACGTCTGAGGTCTCTCGAGCGTGCGGGACTGCGACGCTCTATAGTGGCCCACCCCTCTATAGTGGCCCACCCCTCTATAGTGGCCCACCCCTCTATAGTGGCCCACCCCTCTATAGTGGCCCACCCCTCTATAGTGGCCCACCCCTCTATAGTGGCCCACCCCTCTATAGTGGCCCACCCCTCTATAGTGGCCCACCCCTCTATAGTGGCCCACCCCTCTATAGTGGCCCACCCCTCTATAGTGGCCCACCCCTCTATAGTGGCCCACCCCTCTATAGTGGCCCACCCCTCTATAGTGGCCCACCCCTCTATAGTGGCCCACCCCTCTATAGTGGCCCACCCCTCTATAGTGGCCCACCCCTCTATAGTGGCCCACCCCTCTATAGTGGCCCACCCCTCTATAGTGGCCCACCCCTCTATAGTGGCCCACCCCTCTATAGTGGCCCACCCCTCTATAGTGGCCCACCCCTCTATAGTGGCCCACCCCTCTATAGTGGCCCACCCCTCTATAGTGGCCCACCCCTCTATAGTGGCCCACCCCTCTATAGTGGCCCACCCCTCTATAGTGGCCCACCCCTGCAATAGAAGACATCAAGATCTGTCTTCCCTGTTATCTAAACCTGACCTATGACTTGTCTTAGACTTTAGTTTTGACTTGTTTTTTGACCGCTTTCAACCTGTGCCATTCATTGTTTGTTTTCTTTCAAAACTCCTTGAAGGTCCTATATTTGTTTGTTCTGTGTATAGTCTCAGCCGATTCGACCGTTATCTCTCTATTGAATAGGCGAAATCATCCGTTATCAGCACCTTCGAATAGGGCCAATATGGCCATACTGGCATACTCACCCTTGGCTGGTCAAGGTTTCCCCCTGGTGGACGTGTCATTTCCAACTATTGTCAGCGCATGGAAACTAGGGGCTACTAATATATACTATTCTCTGCCTATCGGGACGTAACTCGGACGGCGCCGAGTCGGGTCTGGTGGCCGTCGCAATGCTCGGCACGGCGACTCGCTCGGCTAGAGCCTCGCTCGGCGGTGCCTCACGTGGCTCAAGGCCACCAGACACGGCGCGCCTCCGTCAGGACATCAGTGATAATGACAATAGGTGATAATGACATACTGAAACAGTGAGTATGGCCATATTGGCCCTTTTCGAAGGTGCTGATAACGGATGATTTCGCCTATTCAATAGAGAGATAACGGTCGAATGGGGTGCAGCATGTTCACGTCTTGTGCACCTTGTTGTACCGTCCTCCTGTCTATTGATGCTGTACTGCGATGATGATCGGCTAAACGTTTTGACTTTGCTTCTTCGGTCCACAGAGATTACTGTAACCTCTACGGGCAAAACCAAATCTCCGCCATCCAGTTCTCTCCCGACGGCTTGCACCTGGCCATAGTGACTGAAGACAGGTGAGAAATGTATCCGTTTAATACAGTGGGGGGGAAACACTTTGAATCCGGACTGATTCTAGAGGTGTTCTGGCTGTGACAGACAGACTGATTCTAGAGGTGTTCTGGCTGTGACAGACAGACTGATTCTAGAGGTGTTCTGGCTGTGACAGACAGACTGATTCTAGAGGTGTTCTGGCTGTGACAGAGACTGATTCTAGAGGTGTTCTGGCTGTGACAGAGACTGATTCTAGAGGTGTTCTGGCTGTGACAGACAGACTGATTCTAGAGGTGTTCTGGCTGTGACAGACAGACTGATTCTAGAGGTGTTCTGGCTGTGACAGACAGACTGATTCTAGAGGTGTTCTGGCTGTGACAGACAGACTGATTCTAGAGGTGTTCTGGCTGTGACAGAGACTGATTCTAGAGGTGTTCTGGCTGTGACAGACAGACTGATTCTAGAGGTGTTCTGGCTGTGACAGACAGACTGATTCTAGAGGTGTTCTGGCTGTGACAGACGGACTGATTCTAGAGGTGTTCTGGCTGTGACAGACAGACTGATTCTAGAGGTGTTCTGGCTGTGACAGACGGACTGATTCTAGAGGTGTTCTGGCTGTGACAGACAGACTGATTCTAGAGGTGTTCTGGCTGTGACAGACGGACTGATTCTAGAGGTGTTCTGGCTGTGACAGACAGACTGATTCTAGAGGTGTTCTGGCTGTGACAGAGACTGATTCTAGAGGTGTTCTGGCTGTGACAGACGGACTGATTCTAGAGGTGTTCTGGCTGTGACAGACAGACTGATTCTAGAGGTGTTCTGGCTGTGACAGACGGACTGATTCTAGAGGTGTTCTGGCTGTGACAGACAGACTGATTCTAGAGGTGTTCTGGCTGTGACAGACAGACTGATTCTAGAGGTGTTCTGGCTGTGACAGACAGACTGATTCTAGAGGTGTTCTGGCTGTGACAGAGACTGATTCTAGAGGTGTTCTGGCTGTGACAGACGGACTGTTTCTAGAGGTGTTCTGGCTGTGCCAGACAGACAGACTGATTCTAGGTGTTCTGGCTGTGCTTTGCAGAGCGCTGCGGATCTGGGAACCGGGTCAGAAGGGCTGGCTGATGCAGACGGAGGAGGACCAGTCTTCCAACGGACTCTGCTGCAATTTCCATCCACAAGGGGGCGTGGTGGCTACAGGGTACGCACGCAGCTCCGAAACCCACAATAACACACTGTTCATGTTTACATAGATAGATACTTTATTTGTCCTTTTCGGAAATTTGTTTTGTGCCACAAGCAGTCATCAGGATACAGAAAACATATACGAACAGACGGATCACACAGTACATAGACAATAAAGAAACAATGCCAACAGAAGGCCACCAGTCATAGTTCCAAGAGGCGTCACATCACACTTTATGCACTGAACTGAGATGGGGCCTGCTTGTTCATAAGTCCTATACTCGTAGCGCGGCACTCGGTTGTGTAGCAGCAGACTCCTCACTCAAATGTGCACTTGCAGTTTGGGCAACTCCAAAGCAAACTCCACATGTCCCAACATTTTATTTACCTGCTATAGTGTCAACCCCTTACCCCTGTGAGGGATCGCTGGTTAGACTGGCATAGTGTCAACCCCTTACCCCCGTGTCGGATCGCTGGTTAGACTGGCATAGTGTCAACCTCTTACCCCTGTGTCGGATCGCTGGTTAGACTGGCATATTCACCGATACCGATATGAGCAAATAAGGGCCGATCCGATACTTTTCCGATACCGATACAGTATCGGGACATCTCTAGTCTGAAATGAACACTGCTGGCTAGTACTTGTCAGTAAAAACAAACAAAAATGTACTTGTGTTTCTCTCCTCTCCCGTCCTGTCCTGTCCTGCAGCACCCGGGACGGCAACGTGCGCTTCTGGAGGACGCCCAGGGTGGTGCCCAGCCTCAGACACCTGTGCCGCTCGGTGCTGCGCCACTCCGTCTCCACCCACCAGATCGAGCCGCTGCCCATCCCCAGGAGGATCCTGGAGTACCTCACCTACCGCACCTTCCCCGACCGACTGGAGACCTGCTGCTCGTCCTCCTCCTCCTCGTCCTCCGCCGACGAGTGGGAGAGTTAAAGGAGATAGAAAGTACTAAAAGATATGAACATCATGATGACTTTCTTTCTTAGTATTCAGACAGCCAGCCAATGGGTTAACGCCCATTTAGACCCGAGACCAGATTCTACAAACATGTTTCTATATCCCCCACAAGCAAAAAAATTAAAGTAAAGTAGTAAAGTGTGCCGCTTGGGATACTATTTACATTATGAAGAGAGGATATATAAAAAAAAAATAGATTTTTGAGCGATGGAAATAACCGAATTAGCACAACAACCCAATGCCCCATTCAATTCATTGAGGGCTTATGGTAGGGGAAATAGCCAATAATGCGCTTTTGCACAAAATAACACCTGGAACTCTTTGGTGGGGACGTAACAACTACAAATAAAGGTAAAGAAAACCTTCTAGTATGGAATTTTCCTTTAAATGCTCCCCCCAAAAATGTAGTCTCTGTGACATCTCTAGGGCTCTGCATTCAAAGATATAGCTTTGTCACTGATCCAAAATGTCCCCTAACGGCAAATGACTGGCAAAAGTGGACCAATGTGACAAAGCTTCTAGGACAATCTTTGAAGGCCAGACTGTGGCCCCTAGAAGTGTCAGAGACGTTCTAGGGTAGACCCGCCTCACCATGTGTCTGATTGGCTCCCGGGAAGGCATAGTTTTACTGAGGTTAGGCCGTTCGGGTTAGGTTTAGGGGGGTGCATACTTAGTTTAGACTAGTCATTGGTTAGACATGAGTTAAGGTTAGGTTTAGGTGTGCTGCCCCGTGGGATGGTTAGGTTTAGGGTGAGGGTTTGAGATAGGTTGTAGTTGTAGGACTACTGACTGGTCGCAAAAACGAGAACTGTCAATCACAATGACTACTGGCCAATCACAGCAGGGCTTTCTTAGAACGTTGGTGGGATACACAGTAACGCGTCAGAGACTAAAACTATTTGGGGGAGTGTTTAACCCAGCAATGGCTGCCTGAATGCAAAAAAAGAAGAAGAAATGTCATTAAAAATGTCATATTATTAAGTATCATTTCCATATGATGACCCTGGTCCTCACTAAATGCTCATTATAAGACCCGGCCTGGTCCTCACTAAATGCTCACTATAAGACCCTGGTCCTCACTAAATGCTCACTATAAGACCCTGGTCCTCACTAAATGCTCACTATAAGACCCTGGTCCTCACTAAATGCTCATTATAAGACCCTGGTCCTCACTAAATGCTCACTATAAGACCCTGGTCCTCACTAAATGCTCACTATAAGACCCTGGTCCTCACTAAATGCTCACTATAAGACCCTGGTCCTCACTAAATGCTCATTATAAGACCCTGGTCCTCACTAAATGCTCATTATAAGACCCTGGTCCTCACTAAATGCTCACTATAAGACCCTGGTCCTCACCCCATGGCGCTCGAAGCGGCTGCTTCGTCTGCCTGTAGGAAGAACCGGTTCTGACGGAAGAGGTATCATCATGCCTCTTATGATGGAACTTTAATGAGGACCAATTCTACAGTATAAGGTCAAGGCTGAAGTGGTCCTTTAGGCCTGATTTAGGGCAGTGGTTCAGTATAAGGTCCAGGCTGAAGTGGTCCTTTAGGCCTGATTTAGGGCAGTGGTTCAGTATAAGGTCAAGGCTGAAGTGGTCCTTTAGGCCTGATTTAGGGCAGTGGTTCAGTATAAGGTCCAGGCTGAAGTGGTCCTTTAGGCCTGATTTAGGGCAGTGGTTCAGTATAAGGTCCAGGCTGAAGTGGTCCTTTAGGCCTGATTTAGGGCAGTGGTTCAGTATAAGGTCCAGGCTGAAGTGGTCCTTTAGGCCTGATTTAGGGCAGTGGTTCAGTATAAGGTCCAGGCTGAAGTGGTCCTTTAGGCCTGATTTAGGGCAGTGGTTCAGTATAAGGTCAAGGCTGAAGTGGTCCTTTAGGCCTGATTTAGGGCAGTGGTTCTCAACCTTTTTCTGGATCAGGGCCCACTTGAAAAACCTGAGCATTCGCCGGGAATCGTGGCCGCGTGCATGTTCTTCAGAGCATGTTTATTTGATCTATTTTGTTCCCGCTTGGGTCAATGGAACCAAGAGCAGTTCATCACAATGAAAACTCACTTTGCAAGGTTTTAAAGCATGACATATCATAGGTTTTCATTATTTAACGCTATATTATCATATTACAATCTTAGTGTTTTGCCAATTATTTTGAGGGCCCACTTGCAATATCTTCACGGTCCACAGGTTGAGAACCACTGGCTTTTTTAGGGTATGGTCACACACATTGATGGCATCGGCATGTGAAGTCAACTAGGGTTGGGCGATTTTAGACTTTAAATCAATATGACGATTATTTCAGCCTTGGTTTGCGATTCATAGCCATCCTACAAGCTCACAGTGCGTAGAGGAGGTGCGATGCATTATGAGCTCACAGTGCGTAGAGGAGGTGCGATGCATTATGAGCTCACAGTGCGTAGAGGAGGTGCGATGCATTGTGAGCTCAGTGCGTAGAGGAGGTGAGATGCATTATGAGCTTGTGTAGATGGGTTATTTTCTCTGATTTCAAATGCCACCATCGTATAAGGAAGTTAACCCATTTTGGGCGGGAACCCCATTTGGTGTTTTAAACCTTGTTATAATTTAGCTATTGAATAATAGCAGATCTACAAGCTCAAAACGCGCCACCGAGTGGCGCGCTATGAGCTTGTATGTCTGCTATTTTTGAAAAATCGCTAAAATGTGGCGCAAATCATTGAATATATATTTGAGAGCGAACATTTTTAACTAAAATATTTGCTTCTTGGGGGTCCCTGGAACTACATATTTTCAGATGGGGGTCCGTGGCTCAATAGAGAGAATTCTGGGGGTCCTTGACATGAAAAAGTTTGAGCACCACTGACAAATGAAAAATGTTAGAAGCCTTTTTTTTAATCGACCTCAGTCCAAAATGGGTTAAAGACGTGGTTAATCAGACTAATCAATTTAGGAGATTATACTAAATCTATTCAAACGTGTTTTAATTCTATAAGTACAAAAAAAAGAAAACTGCTTCTCGGTCGTATGAAGTCAAATGTCGGTTTTGTATAATTTCCTGTTAATTGCCCAGCCCTAGTCTGAAAGCATGAAATTCAACATTGGTGCACTTCAACCTATAGAGGGTATGCACAATTGCACATGCTTAAATTGAATGGCACATCGAGTGGCAAAGCAACATGCAAATTGAGTTTAACATTGTTTAATGCAATCAGATAGGACTTTTCTGTTTGGATGTATGGGCTGTCGAGGCCAGGAAAGTAGTTATTTGCCACTCAGTAGGCATTCCTGCATAACTTCCTGGTTTGATGATGTCAACCACACCAATTCAACTCCTCTCCCCTACCCTTTGGTGTAGTTTGGGCTTTACACTTGTCGTGCGACGATTCCCGCGGCGAAAGTCGCCACGGGAAGTCGTATGCTGCACAATTACGTATTAAGATAGGACGTCCGTTAACACAAACATGTGCAATCTCGCAATACCTAAAACAAGTCGTGCAATCTCGCAATAACTTTCAAAAGGGTTTACAATTCATGGATTGTTGTACACATTTTCATAACAAAATGCGTATTTTGTAATGGAGTGTAAAAGGGAGTTTTCAGAGTGTAATAATGTCTTAGCACAAGAATTCTACTGATATGTATGTTAGATTGAGCATTCCTACAGTAAGGGATATATTAAATTGCACTGCTCAAAAAGCTGACCGCACCGTGCTTAAATCTTCACCACTTATCACATATCTAACTTGTGTTGTTTACTACAATTTTATATTATTTATTGTGTAAATATAATATAAATATAATAAATATATTTCAAATCATGTGTGTTGTGTATGTTTTCGTCCGACTACCTTTTTCCACTGAGGAAAACTAAGCTATGATTAAAACTAAATATACTGACAATTTCGTCAACAAATAAAAACTAGACCAAGTCATTTTACAATTAGTTGCATGCTGAAATATGCCGATCTACACGCTCACAACGTTGTGAGCTTGTAGATCAGCTTTTCAGCAAGTGAAAAAAACCCTGGACTAAATCAATAGTAGATTTAGTCGACTAACATTCCGGGTGACTAAAACTAAGTGAAAACTATTCAAGAGACTGATTAAAACTAAAATAAAAAATCGTCCCCTCCTACAGCTTTTTTCCCCACATCTCAATATTTGCCATTGACAATGAAAGGGGAAATTGGGTCAAATGTCCGCCAAATATGACATTTGTGGCAACAAACATTAAATGCCATTGACAATGAAGGGAACATTTTAGTCACATTATGTAGACGAGCAAATCGGCTAACCAATCACAAATGCAGTTGTTCATGATGTATAATGAATGATAAGAGCACCCTTAACTTCACACTGGTGTGACCCGTATAATGAATGATAAGAGCACCCTTAACTTCACACTGGTGTGACCCGTATAATGAATGATAAGAGCACCCTTAACTTCACACTGGTGTGACCCGTATAATGAATGATAAGAGCACCCTTAACTTCACACTGGTGTGATTTCTTTTTAATTAAACAAGATTATTCAAAAATCCAAATCACTGTCTGTACACAAGACCTTTTAGAACGATGGTGAGAGAACAGACGACGTCATGTTGAAGTGCATTCTCTCTGTACACAAGACCTTTTAGAACGATGGTGAGAGAACAGACGACGTCATGTTGAAGTGCATTCTCTCTGTACACAAGACCTTTTAGAACGATGGTGAGAGAACAGACGACGTCATGTTGAAGTGCATTCTCAACCAGCTGTTTTATGTACTGTACACTCTCCTCTTCTACAGTAACGCTTACAGCGTGATTTCTTTCTACGTCCGAGGCTAGACAGAGACCCCGCCCTTGGTGACGCCCCGCGCGGCCCGCCTGCCTCTGATTGGCCGCGAACCCTCTTATTGGCTAGCTATGCTGCTGCTGTCAGGAGTAGAGTAGGGCGAAGCTTAGCGATAATAATATTAAAACGTTAGCGATTTAGCGATAATATTAAAATGCCAACATTTATCTGTCGCCATCCCCGATAAAGGGTAAGCCTTGTAACTGTATGAAGTAAGTAGGCTTAGTAATTGTCTCGTGAACACTTCTTTTTGTTGTAGTTTGCACAGAACGAAAATAATATCTGTCGCCGCATGACATAATCATAATCATGACATGATTCATGACGGTGAACTATGGCTTACGTTTACGTCCTGTGTGCAGGTGTAGGCAAAAGTGTGTGTTTATGTAAGTGTGCTCATGATATGATTTTCTGTAGTGTGTGTTGCTGCAGAAGCTGCGCGGGGCGTCACCAAGGGCGGGTCTCTGTCTAGCCTCGGACGTAGAAAGAAATCACGCATGTTTACATGTCAAGAATTAACCCAGTGCCAATCACTGGATGATAGTGTGCCATCAGGGCTGCTATGAATCTCCATTTCACGTTGTTGGCATTCATGTGTTCTGATCAGTATGATTCAGAGATAAAAAGACATCCTCCATCACAAGCAACACGCGTTTTTCGGTAAAACAGACAGAAAAACGCAGCTAAAAATCCGAAAAACGCAGCAGTGAGTGTGCAGGAAGCTTTATGCTGCATTCACATGGAATCAGGTGAGCAGCAGACGGCAAAACCCGCCGGACGGCACGGAGCGGTAAAAAGATTAAATATTTTAAACCATTCTGGGCGGGAACCCCTTTGTGTTTTAAGCTATTCATACTTTAGCTATTGGAAAATAGAAGATCTACAAGCTCATAGCGCGGCACTCACAAGCTTGTAGGCCTGCTATTTTTCATGGGTTTTTCAGAAAACTGTCAGGATTTAGAAGATATTTGTAGAATTGTCCTCAGGTCTAAATGGGTTAACATTGATGCAGTCTGCCGGTTCTGTCTGCCGTGCCGTCCCGTTCCGTTTACTGCCAGGCTCCCCCATCCACTAAAATGTCATCCGGTTTGCCGTCTGCCGCTTGGCCTGATTCCATGATGTGAATGTAGCAGGGAGGCTCATACTGGATTTTCAGTGGTGAGGTGACCACTGAACTACAACATGACGTCACGAGCCGCGGTGAAGAGCAAACCACCGCCACCGCTCCAGCCCTTCTATGTTTTTACTCACCACCGCTCAACGTTATTTCAGCTCCGGTGGTCAGCTCACCACCGGAGCGGTGGTCACCTCACCACCGAAAATCCAGACTATGAATAGGCCTTTAAGCTAATAAGCTCGACTTGCTTACGATTTGATCTACAAAGCTGTAGCTTGTAAGATCCAGCAGAGGTGAGTGTAAAACAGGCCTAACATTATTATACCCCAGAAGGGATATTGCAGGATTCTCCAGTGAACGACCACATCCTATCAAAAAGGGGGGCTCTGATGAGCAAAGACAAATGTTCATTGATCAATTGTTTTCATTCAAAAATGAGTCGAAATTGACATTTATACACATGGTGGGCAATAAGGAGGACCCCCCCAAGTTCTGACTGGGTGTAACAATATCCTGGTCCTTTTCTTCTAGCAGATACCAAAGTGAACCGGAAACAACTGACTGGATGTGGACAGACAGGCTAGGAGGCCTCGTTGGCCACCATGTCTCGCACGGCCTGGAACGCTGCCACCATGGAGCTCAGCTGGATCTTTTCGTTGGTTCCTGATGCCAGTCTGTGTCTGAGGACGAAAAAAGCACATGGTGTCACCGTCAGTCACAATCAACCTGGTTCCCTTCCCATTTTGACCTGGGATCAGATTCTAAAAATGCCACTCGGTGGCGTGCTATGAGCTTGTGGATCTGCTATTTTTCAATAGCTAAAGCATAACATAATGCTAACACCAAAAGGGGTTCCCGCCCAGAATGGGTTAAATCGACCCCAGTCCAAAATGGGTTAATGTACATGTGTATGATTGAGGATTATTTCTCTCTCATTCGTGTGCTCCAACTAAGCGTGCTACTCCGCACTAGGGCATTCACTTCTAGTCATTTTTACTAGTTGACTAGTTTACTAGTAGACTAGTTGTTTAACTAACTATTATGTTTTTTGGAAATAAATATTTGTACATTTAAAAACTGTGTACATTGGTGACTATAACTATAATCTACCTGATCTTGAGGCCTACAAACATCGGGATTTATTTTTGATCAACTAGTACCAACAAGGTTGACTAGTGGATTTACTAGTCGACTAGCTGAATAGTCGACTAGTTGCTTAACCCATTTTGGGCGGGAACCCCTGTTGGTGTTGTAAGCATTACATTATACTTTAGCTATTGAAAAATAGCAGATCTACAAGCTCATAGCGCGGCACCGAGTGCAGCGCTACGAGCTTGTAGGTCTGCTATTTTTAAAAAATCGTGAAAATGCGGCACAAATCTTTGAATATATATTCTTTCAGAACAAACTCAAATCTTTGCTTCTGAGGTGTTCCTGGAACAACATATTTTCAGATGGGTGTCGGTGGCCAATTACATATCATTTTTGGGGGTCCTTGACATGAAATATTGAGCACCACTGATATAGAAACATAGGTATTTCAGAAGAAAACAGTTTTTGTTAATGCCCTACTACGCCCACGTCAAGAAATGGCCCGTCACTTACTCGATATCGGCCAACTTGATGAGCATTCCCATCCGAATAGCAGCGGGAAAGTCCACTGCAACACAAATAAACCAACAAAATAAGGTTTTAGACGCAATGTAGCCTTCAGCAATTTCCCCAAAACATAATGTGGTTTGTGGAGACATCAGTGATTACACAAAAGTGTGTTGTCAGCCATGTTATCGTCGTATCTGTATCCATTTCAAAGCAGATTGATACAAATTTTAAAAAAGTCAACACAAAGGCCTGGGCCATGGCTCAGTGGTCAAGGCACCTTGGCTGGTAATCCAGTCTGGCAGTGTGCCGCGGGTTCGACTCCCGATCCTGATGGCCTTTACTGCATGTCACCCCCCCCATCTCTCTCCTCATTTCCTGTCAGCCTACTGTCTGTCCCTCCATAAAAAAATATAAAATAAAGGCGAAAGCCACAAAAAATATATACATAGATCTTCTATTTATTTATTTTTAATTGTGAAAGTGTGTGCAAATATTTGCATATATTATTTTAAAGTGATTTTTTTTAAACTCCAATCTAATAAAACATTTTGAGATGGGGGGGGGGGGGGGGGGGGGGGGGGGGTTCGGCAGCCAAAAAAACAACATAGAATTTTTGGGGTCCTTGACATGAAATAGGTTGAGAACCACTGAACATACTAGAAACATACGTTTTCCATAAAACCCGTTGGGATTCAGAACTTAGAAGACATTTTATAGAATTGGCTCAGGTCTACGTGTGGGTTAACCCATTCATGACGGGAACCCCTATTGGTGTTTGAACGCATTAGGTTATGCTTTAGATATTGAAAAATAGCAGATCTACAAGCTCATAGCACGGCACCGAGTGCCGCGCTACGAGCTTGTAGGTCTGCTATTTTTTGAAAAATCGTGAAAATGTGTCGCAAATCTTTGAATATATCTTTCAGAACCATAGTTTTATGGCAAAAATTCTATGTTGTTTTTTGGCTGCCGCCCCCCCCCCCCACATTCTGGGCAGGAACCCCTTTTGGTGTTTTACCCCCTCAGGCCGGGAACCCATTTTTGGGTTCTGTACAGTATGTACAGTATTCAAAAATGTTGATGCTGCTATATAAATATTTGAAGCTTTTCAGAAACCTTAGGTCAGGATTTAGAGGCGTTTTTAGAATCGGCCTCAGGCCTAAATAGGTTAACTCAAAATATTTTCTGGGGGGGGGTCCCTGGAACAACATATTTTCAGACGGGGGGTCGGCGGCCAAATGCAGATAATTGTTGGGGTCCTTGACATGAAATATTGAGCACCACTGATATAGAAACAGAGGATTTCAGAAAACTGATTTAGAAGCCTTTTTTTAATCGACCTCAGTCCAAAATGGGTTAACGTTGCTGTAAATGTCCTCATTGTGCTTGCATACGTTAGTGCATGGCAACCAAGCTACTCCCCCCTACAACGAGGCAGTCGGCACGGTAGCCATAGCAACCCCCGGCGGGGTCTCCCGGGCAACGGGACCAGAATGAAGATGGATTCACACACAGGCCTGGTGGTGGTGGAACAACTGTCGGCTTCGGTTACTGCCAGCTATGGGATGGGACCATCTGCACCGTATGGAGCACTGCTTCTCAAACCTGTTACCATGGCAACCAGCCCCAGATTGTTGTGTATTTCATACATGGGCAACTGACCACTAAACCACATGTGGACCTCACATCACTTAAAGGGGCATTCCACTAATTTTCAACATTTTACTATGTCATTAATATACCTTAGAGCTGTTGTGTAGAAATAATAAAAAAGTCCCCCTATTCTGTGTTTCCTAGAACTAGAGGTCTGAAAAAAATCATTAACATGGTGAAACACATCTTGATGTAATCGAGATGTGATTCACCATGTTAATGTTTTTTTTGTTAATGATTTTTCTAGGAAACACAGAATGGGGGGACTCTAAGGTATATTAATGACATGGTAAAATGTTGAAAATGAGGTTAATATCAGAATACAGAGAGAGAGAGAGAGAGAGAGAGAGAGAGAGATATACATACATACACACACACACACATATATATATATAAATGGTAAATAAAATAAAAATGGTAAATGGTGCATTTATATAGCGCCTTTAACCAAGGCGCTTTACAGATATTGTGCATTACATTCACCCATTCACACACACATTCATACACCGATGGCAGCAGAAACCATGCAAGGCACAAACTAGCACATCGGGAGCAATTTGGGGTTCAGTGTCTTGCTCAAGGACACTTCGACAGTAACTCTGGGGGAGCCCGGGTTCGAACTGGCAACCTCACGGTTCCCATCCAGCCACTCTACCCCTGAGCCACCGCCGCTGATATATATTTCAGCTAATTACTAGTATTACAATGTTATAGTCTTTTATTTTATGTCCAATATATTTTAGTTAACATAACTATAACTAAATGCATTTGGTTACTTTTCAGGATTCCAATTAAAAAATAGCGAAACCTTATTCAGGATTTCAATTAAAATATATAGCAAAAATAGCCTATCTACAAGCTCAAAACACGTCGCACTGCGACACGTTTTTGAGCTTGTAGATCGAACCCCAATTTAAGACACACAGAAAAAAGGAAAAAAATGGCAAATGACCTACGACAATAGGGTGTGTGTGTGTGTGCCTCTGTGTATGAGCAGGTGGACCTCCGTGAGGATATCGTGTGTGTGTGTGTGTGTGCGTGTACCTCTGTGTATGAGCAGGTGGACCTCAGTGAGGATGTCGTGTGTGTGTGTGTGTGTGTGTGTGTGTGTGCGTGCGTGTACCTCTGTGTATGAGGAGGTGGACCTCAGTGAGGATGTCGTGTGTGTGTGTGCGTGCGTGTACCTCTGTGTATGAGGAGGTGGACCTCAATGAGGATGTCATGTGTGTGTGTACCTCGGTGTACTAGCAGGTGGACCTCCGTGAGGATGTGTGTCTGTGTGTGTGTGTACCTTGTTGTACTAGCAGATGGACCTCAGTGAGGATGTCATGTATGTGTGTGTGTGTGTGTGTGTGTGTGTGTACCTCTGTGTACGAGCAGATGGACCTCCGTGAGGATGTCATGCAGGGCCAAACCCTTCAGGGTCTTCAGCTCAAGGATGGCTGGTTAGAAACAACGTTAAGGAGAAGTATTTATTTAAGCCAGTCTGGACGGGAACCCCTTTTGGTGTTTTAAGCATTATGTTGTACTTTTAGCCATTGAAAAATAGCAGATCTACAAGCTCATAGCGCGGCACCGAGTGCTGCGCTATGAGCTTGTAGATCTGCTAATTTCTTTGAAAAATGTGGCTCAAATCTTTGAATATATATTCTTTCAGAGCGAACGTTCTAGCTCAAATCTCTGCTTCTGTGGGGGGGGGGGTCACTGGAACAACATATTTTCAGATGGGGGTCCACGGGGGGGGGGGGGGGGGGGGGTTCCACGGCCAAATACAGATAATTCTGGGGGTCCTTGACATGAAAATAGTTGAGCACCACTGATACAGAAACATAGGGTTTTTTTTTCAAGAAAACTGTCAGGATTTAGAAGACATTTTGTAGAATCGAGCCCAGTTCTAAAAGGGTTAACTTATTTTCTTTCTTTTCACTGAATACAAATGTCCTTTTAATATTACGTTTCCCTTTAAGAACACCAAATCGCCTTCTTGTTGAAATGAACTATTCAACTAAAATGTGCCAGAATTCACCATGCCCAAAAGACTCAAGTCACCCCCTGGTGGACGCTGGATAAATATACATACAGAGACCCATTTTAAAGTGCAAAATCTTGAAAACACAATTTGACAAACTTAGATTAAATTTTCCATTTGAGAATATTTAATTTAGAAATAAACAAATTATATATTTTTTTCTCCATAGATATATAAAAAATGTTAAATTATGCACATTTATAAAACAAATATGCACATATGACCCACGGACCCTCAGAAGAGAAAATGTATGTTTCAAGATTATCAAAATTGTTTATTTTTGATTAAAAAAGAAAATATAGATGTACAAGCTCGTAGATACATAGCCACATCGATTAAGTGGTTAAAATGATTGTGATGCTATATTAATTTTGCTGGGAACACGTTGTGAGCTTGTAGATCGGCTATTTCCATCAAGTGTAAAATCAGTCATTACGATGGCATCAAGGCCCGCCAAAATACATTTTAGTCGACTAAATCAACTGTAGATTTAGTAGACTATTTACAATTTAGGCTTTTAGCAGACGCTCTTAATCCAATCCAAAGCGATTTACATTAAGCATGAACAAAAAAGCATGGGAATACATCACATAAAAAAGCATTTATCATGAAACATGCGTAAGCTAAGAACGTTACAGTGGAATATCTATATAATGAAACTATACATATAAACTATACATATAAACTATACTATGCTATACATATGTACTATGACGTGCTATGACTACATACAATGCAATTATAGTAGACTAAAACTATAATAAAAACTAAAACATTCCCAGGTGACTAAAACTTAAATGAAAGCTATTCAAGAGACTATGACTAAAACTAAAACTAAAATCAAAATGTGCTGCCATAAAACCAACACCTGTGGTGTAAAAGGATACAGTTGTACGCCGAGGTGAAGTCCTTGTTGAGAGACCAGTCCAGGATGTTGGCGATGTCCGAACGCAGTGGGTGACCCGTGCACGTGTACACCGTGTCCTCCGTCACCTTCCCATAGGCCATGCTGGTGCTCTGAAACCACACCGTGTGCACGTCAGAAACCACACCACGTGCACGTCAGAATGGTAACAAGGTGGCATAATCCATAAAAAACATTCTTCTATCTAAATCCTCCAGTTTTCTAAAATAAATATTTTCACGATTTTTCAAAAATAGCAGACCTACAAGCTCGAGCTTGTAGATCTGCTATTTTTCAATAGCTAAATTATAACATAATGTTTAAAACACCGTCACCTTCCCATAGGCCATGCTGGTGCTCTGAAACCACACCGTGTGCACTGAAAAAGCTGTTTCTATGTCAGTCGTTCTTCGATTTTTTAAAAATAGCAGATCTACAAGCTCGTAGCGCGCCACCGAGTGACGCGCTACGAGCTTGTAGATCTGCTATTTTTCAATAGCTAAATTATAACATAATGTTTAAAACACCAAAAGGGGTTAACTTTAAAAGTTAAACTGGAAAAATAACTTGGATTTGATAGTCATTATGAGCTCTTGTTAATACTTATATTGGTGAAATCTTGTGTGCCACACACACACACACACGCACCACACACACACGCGACAAATGAATTAGAGCGACAGAGAGAGAGGAGTGTGTGTGTGTACGTGTGTGTGTCAATTTAACAAAGGCGCAGACGATCAGAAATCAGCAGAGAGTGATCGACGTTTGCGCTACTCTATGCCGAATTGAAGTGGACTCGGTCCCAGACATCTCTCCCTGGAAATAAAAACGTCTGGGTTTCCGAGGCTACAAGAAGCAGTAACCTATAGTGGTGAAAATATCAGATCTACAAGCTCACCATGCGTGACGACACCCAGGATCTGTTCTGGTGTCAGAAAGCATCAGCAGTGTTGTTTTCGTCGACTAAAACTAAGACGAAAAATGTTCCGTCGACACTCCCATTTTTCACTGACGAAAACTACATGGAAACTAAATGAAAACTATGACTAAATATATTGACAATTTCCTCAACAAATAAAAAAACTAGACTAAAACGTTAGGAAGGCACTATGGACAAGAGATCCACCAAGTCATTTTACAATAGGCCTATCTCACAGCATTTTTTTTCTGGTCCATAGGCTTCCAGCCTTCCATGTTAAAAGAGGTATTTTCACAAGCCACAAACTACTGTTTTGTAAAGGTAAGGTTTATTCTACTTATTTGAGTTGTTATACCATTGTGTTTTCTTCATATTATTATCGGTCTGACATTTTAACATTAGGAAATGTACTTAAATTCTCCAGAGAAAAAAAGTGTAAATGCCTAATGTTAAATGACACCACTAGCTACCGGAAGGGGGCGTGGAAAGCGGGCTGTGAGATAGGCCTATTGGTTGCATGCTGAAAATAGACGATCTACAAGCTCACAACACGTCGCAGCGTCGTTGTGAGCTTGTAGATCTGCTATTTTCAGCAAGTCTTTACATCGGCATCATTACGACGGCATCAAGGCCCGCTGAAACACATGTTGTTCGACTAAATCAACTGTCGATTTAGTCGACTAAAATCTTATTACATTTAGTCGACTAAAACTAGACTAAACACTAAAACATTCCAGGTGACTAAAATGTGACTCAAACTAAATGAAAGCTATTCAAGAGACTATGACTAAAACTAAAACAGAAATTTGCGGCCAAAAACAACACTGGTACCTGCAGGATGTTGAGTGATCGTCTCATGTCTCCTGATGATAAGGTCACGATGGCCTTCATCCCGTCTGGACTTACATCAATACTGAAAAGGGAGGGAGGGGGGGGGGGGGGGGATTAGCCCATTTTGACCTGAGATCAGATTCTAAAAATGTCTTCTACATCCTGACAGTTTTCTGAAAAAGCTATGTTTCTATGTCAGTCGTTCTTTGATTTTTCAAAAATAGCAGACCTAAAAGCTTGTAGATCTGCTATTTTTCAATAGCTAAAGCATAACATAATGCTAACACCAAAAGGGGTTCCCGCCCAAGTCAAGATCTGATCCATTTATGCTACAAATGCCTTCTAAGTGGGGTTGGTTCACCAACATTTTTGTGCCAAGGACCCCCCAAAGTGACGCCATGTTGCTCCATGGAAGGAAAGAAACCTGCGCAGTTGGCTATATGCAGCCAACACTTCCGCGTTCAGCTTCCTTGGTCTCAACTGCGCATGTTTCTTTCCTTCCATGGAGCAACATGGTGTCGCCCGTACGGTCTTCACGTCTCGTCCTCTTTAGACAGTCCTTGGTTGCATGGCTGTCTTCACCCACCCACCCACCTCTCCTCCTGGATGACGTGCTCCAGCCTGGGGATCATCTGGTCCTGAGAGAGGGGCCCGAAGCGGAACCTGGTGCAGCGAGACTGCAGTGCCGGGATGATCTTGGACAGGTAGTTACAGATGAGACAGAAGCGAGTGTTCTCCGTGAACTTCTCGATCACTGTCCAGAGGAGAGGAATAGCAGTTTAGAGACTCGATCACTGTCCAGAGGAGAGGAACAGCAGTTTAGAGACACAGATCACTGTCCAGAGGAGAGGAATAGCAGTTTAGAGATCACTGTCCAGAGGAGAGGAAGAGCAGTTTAGAGACACAGATCACTGTCCAGAGGAGAGGAATAGCAGTTTAGAGATCACTGTCCAGAGGAGAGGAATAGCAGTTTAGAGACACAGATCACTGTCCAGAGGAGAGGAATAGCAGTTTAGAGATCACTGTCCAGAGGAGAGGAATAGCAGTTTAGAGACACAGAAGAAGATCACTGTCCAGAGGAGAGGAATAGCAGTTTAGAGACACAGAAGAAGAATATACACACTGGACAGGTAGTTACAGATGAGACAGAAGCGAGTGTTCTCCGTGAACTTCTCGATCACTGTCCAGAGGAGAGGAATATTAGCAGTTTAGAGATCACTGTCCAGAGGAGAGGAATAGTAGCCTGGTTAATAAACCAGACCGAATCAGCCGTTGGCAAAAAAAAATTGCCTACCAGCGGATTACGGTCTGGCGAGGCTCAGTAGCACGCCTCTTTCCTACAACCGAGAACAGGTCGGACCAATCGGGACACGGTATGCAATATGGGCGGGCTTTGGTACAGTGACGTTCAATGCTTGAGACCTTTGACTGACAGTATCTCTGACCAATTGCGTCAAAGAGAAAATGTTTGAACCCGCCCCCCGGGAAATTAAATCCAAGTGGAGCCAGCCCAGATTAATATACCGCGACAGTGTTGTGTGATATTAGTCTGGCTTATTAGCCAGGCTAGAGGAATAGCAGTTTAGAGACACAGAAGAAGAATATATACTTCTAGTCGTCGTCCGTTTAACCCCTTTTGGTGTTTTAAGCATTGTTATGCTTTAGCTATTGAAAAATAGCAGGTCTACAAGCTCATAGCGTGGCACCGAGTGGTGCTCTACGAGCTTGTAGGTCTGCTTTTTTTTTTGTGAAAAGTTGTGAAAATGTGGCGCAAATCTTTGAATATATATTTCAGATCGAACATTTTTAACTAAAATATTGGCTTCTGGGGGACTGGAGGGTCCCTGGAACTACATATTTTGAGATGGGGGCCCGTGGCCCAATTGAGATAATTCTGGGGGTCCTTGACATGAAAAAGGTTGAGCACCACTGACATAGAAACATGGGTTTTTCAGAAAAATGTTAGGATTTAGAAGCCTTTTTTTTTTATCGACCTCAGTCCAAAATGGGTTAATTTCTACTATTACTGAACAGTTTGAATATTTCACAGATTGTCGGTCCACAACAATCAATCACAGCACAATATTTGGAAATCCTTCCCTGCCTGGCTGAGACCCGATTGGCTGGCTGAGCTTGGTAAAAAAAACAATCTGAACTGACAGTTATATAATCTGATTGCATTGCATAATGATATAATTTTACATTTCTGTGTAGCTTTGAGAGAGAAAAATAAAAAAAGCTTTTAGTAGAAACATCCATTACCTGAATTTACATCATAATAATCCAGCCATAATTTGTCACAGATGCAAAGCACAATTAATCAATAACATGCGGGGACTTTGTTTTAACAGGTTCAATGGGTTTTAACTCAAATCTTTGCTTCTGGTGAGGTCCCTGCTGGAATAACATATTTTCAGATGGGGGGGGTCGACGGCCAATTAGATATATTTTTGGAGGTCCTTGAAATGAAAATGTTTGACAACGACACATGGGTTTTTTTCAGAAAACTGTCAGGATTTAGAAGGCATTTGTAGAATCTAGTGATGCACCAAATATTCAGCCGCAGAAAATGGCTAAAAAAATTTTTTCGGCCAATTCGGTTTCAGCCCGGATAGGCAGAAAATATCACCAAATAGTGTATGCAATGAATGCATTCAAAAGAGCTGAATAAATGTTTTATGGACCCATAATAGTGATTATTATTTAAGTTAAGTTTTGCCATAACCATTTATTTTGCCATAAATCAGGTAGCTTTAAGGTACGGCAATGACAGCAATTGTAGGGAAAAAACATATATAATATTAATCATATTCGGATATTCGGTTTTCGGCCAACTGTTTCCTATATTCGGTTTCGGCCAATAATTTCCCTTTCAATGCATCCCTAGTAGATGTTCGTCCCACTGAACATGGCGGAGGTCGTCTCATCCAGAGAGATGCTAAATGGTAAATGGTGCATTTATATAGCGCCTTTATCCAAGGCGCTTTAAATGGATTGTGCATTACATTCACCCATTCACACACACATTCATACACCGATTGCGGCGGAAACCATGCAAGGCACCAACTAGCACATCGGGAGCAATTTGGGGTTCGACATGTAGACAGGAGGAGCCGGGATTCGAACCGCCGACCCGTGGATCATTGGACGACCTGCTCTACCTCTTGAGCCACAGTCGCCCGATGATGCTGTGGTCTGGCTGCTCAGAGGGACATGTGCTACACAGTGGGTGAGGCTCCGGGGCCAAGCAGATGGCTTAATTACCTCGCCGCAATGCATTCTGGGCATCATTTGTCATGGCATCCGCTTCGTCCAGTATCACCAACTTGAAGCCCTTCCTGGAGGAGGACAAGGGGAAGAAGAGACCAGGGTGCAACTAAGACTTAAATCAGGAGTGCCCACACTTTTTTGACTTGAGAGCCACTTTCAAAATGACCAGCTCAACAAGATCTACCCACCAAAACAAAATGTAACCGAGGGGGCTGATGGAATAGCGTCGCTGGTGTTACATACAGCAATACATAAGACAAACACACTTGGAATGGGGAAATAGAGGGAAAATGGAATTGGTAGGGTGTTTTTTGTATGCAACTTTGTAATGCTACTGACGTTTGTAACTTTGTGCACAAGTTCACAACAATTGAAAACAAAGTATTGCATTGTGGGTTTGAGCTGACAAGTGTCAGATTCCAAAAAGTTAAATAGCCTATTTAAATTAAATATATGTTTAGGACCATGCCATGCTGTGATCTACCTGCACAGCCTTTGTGATTTACTGGTAGATCGCGATCTACCTTTTGGGCACCCCTGGGTTAAATGGTGACTTGGACTACTTTTTAACTATAGAGCAGCCCGACCCAGAACCACTTGGATGTGATCCCCGGCCTAGTCCTTGCCGGGCCAACTAAATTACTGATTACTGATTACTGTTTTGACCAAGGATTTGTGGGTACACGGTACAGGTAATGTAACTGCCAATCCAAGATATCCACTTTTAAGAGTGCACACATGTAAACCTCTGTAGTGGTCCAGTATATTACTGTTACTGGCTGGATTTTCTTGATTGGTTTTGTTTTTGTCTCTTTTCGAAGGTCACTTAAACCCATGTCCTATCTGCAAATCTAACACCACCCTGCAAGTTGAGACTTTAACGGATGCACAGTGCGGTTCTGGCAAAATCAGGGAAGAGCGGTCTTACTTGAAGATGGTTCTGGTGCTGGCGAAATTCAGGATGGGACCTCGTACGACATCGATACCTCGGTCGTCTGAGGCATTTAGCTACAACACAAAAAGGAGCAGTGTAAATAAAAGTCATCCCCTTAACACAGCCGACGCGAATCGCGTATCAATACGTTATCAATTAATCAAACGTCGGGTGCGGATCACGTATCAATACGTTTCAATCACTTTTTTATAGCATACTTTCATTCATCTTTTTACCCACCCGGACAATGAAGAACCATCGCCCTATCATTGCTGCTTAGTCCCGCTCACGTGATCAGAAAAAAAAACAAAAAAAAAAAAACCCCCTCCCCTCCTGAAAACAGGAGGGCGGGCCGCTTTACGTGTATAAACCAGTGTAGAATGGATGCGCCCATGCCGATGTAGCCCGTGTGTGAAAAGAATCAAATTTCACCTAACCTCGCCTCACCAGGCTTTCCTCCACCTATTGGCTTTTATACTCGATTCCCCCCTCCCCTCCTGTTTCTCTTGCAGGAGGAGGGCCTTGCGAGATGGGGGCTCATGTCTCGGAAAAAAACATACGGAACGCTGTTACGCTGCCTAACACATGATCTGCAGATTCTGCACCAGATCGGCAACACACATGGACAGATGCATGTTTACTTCTTCATACTGTAGCGACCAAACGATCCCCGAGCCTACAATACTACGAACTAACAAACGAACTACAGTATCGAGAGGGGCCGCCATGACAACAGACAGTCTACCGTTGGTGGATCACGTATCGCCATGCAGAGCCGTCATAATCGGAGATCGCTCAGACGTGTGATTGTAACGCTTTTTTATTCATTATAATTGTAGTGATAAGACCGCAATGAACGCGTCGGGGACGTAATCGACCCGGGTGTAATGTATAACGAACTTTTCCGCGTCCTAAACCGTGCATGCCCAGGCATGTTCCCTATACTAGCTTGAAAAACAAAATCAGCTCATGATGACAACGGTCTCACCGTTATACTATAGTTCTGAACCGAACGGTGGAATGGGACTTTTTATAGCCGTACGATCAAGACTTTTGCTGCCCAATGTGCCCATGACCCCCCCCCCCCCCCCCCCCCCAATGTTACTGCGATCAAAACAATGAAAGCAGTGAATCATCATCATCATCTAAAGGATGCAGAGTTATGAAGGTTTATAGTCAGACATTGACAGGCAGATATAACAATAAACACAATAAATATGCTATACATCCTATACACCGAATGAAAGCCCTGAATGTGTACTTTTACGAGGAAAAGAGTAAACATTGATCCCATGTACAGTCTGTCATAAATTGGTTACTGGGTGGATGCACATTGCGCCCACCAGATATAACTGCAGAGAAGACATGGACCCGTACTCAATATTCACAAAATAAGGCCTATAGCGACATATAAATACTATATACCGTATGAAACAGAAGACTCTCTGCTTTCATAAGAAAAAAACTTCTACTGTAGTAATAATAAAAATCACACCCATGTGAAGTGAGTGGTGCAACTCTGTCCCATATTCTGTTCTCTGCTTATTCAATACAGATCGCTATATACGGACTGAGGCAGAAAGTCATGTAAACCTTTTATTTACAGTTTGGTCTGTAAACTTCTACTGTAATAATAAAAATCACACCCCTGTGAAGTGAGCGTTGCAACTGTTCTGTACTTATTCACTACAGCTCGCTATATACGGACTGTGAAGTGAGCGGTGCAACTGTTCTCTACAGTTGCGCGGTGCAACTGTAGAGAACAGTTGCACCGCTCACTTCACAGGGGTGTGGTTTTTATTATTACAGTAGAAGTTTACAGACCAAACTGTAAATAAAAGGTTTACATGACTTTCTGCCTCAGTCCGTATATAGCGAGCTGTAGTGAATAAGTACAGAACAGTTGCAACGCTCACTTCACAGGGGTGTGATTTTTATTATTACAGTAGAAGTTTACAGACCAAACTGTAAATAAAAGGTTTACATGACTTTCTGCCTCAGTCCGTATATAGCGACCTGTATTGAATAAGCAGAGAACAGAATATGGGACAGAGTTGCACCACTCACTTCACATGGGTGTGATTTTTATTATTACTACAGTAGAAGTTTTTTTCTTATGAAAGCAGAGAGTCTTCTGTTTCATACGGTATATAGTATTTATATGTCGCTATAGGCCTTATTTTGTGAATATTGAGGAGTTCACGTCCATGTCTTCTCTGAAGTTATCTGGTGGGCACAAGCTGCATTCAATAACCAATTACTGTCTAACTGTACATGGGATCAATGTTTACTCTTTTCCTCGTAAAAGTACACATTCAGGGCTTTCATTCGGTGTATAGGATGTATAGGATATTTATTGGGTTCAATTTTATATCTGCCTGTCAATGTCTCTGACTTTAAACCATCCATAACTCTGCTCGCTGTTCAAGATAACCACTTCCAGGCAAATGCAGGTGTTGCAAAAAGGTAAATATCTCCAGAATGGAACATGGTAAAATCAAAATGTATTTTTTAAATTGAAGTGGACAAGTTCAGCTTTCTTTTGATGTATGCGTGTGATTCTCACTATAAGAGAACATTTTGCTGTGGGCCCCCGAACAAGGCCTTTGTGCAATGTTAAACGGTAGCAACATCCAAATAGGCCTGTCGAGATCTTGTAGCAATCAAAGTGTTAACACATTCTGGGCGGGAACCCCTTTTGGTGTTTTAAGCATTGTTATGCTTTAGCCGTGGAAAAATAGCAGATCTACAAGCTCGTAGCGCTGCACTGAGTGCCGCGCTACGAGCTTGTAGGTCTGCTATTTTTGAAACATCGTGAAAATGTGGCACAAATCTTTGAATATACAGTATATTCTTTCACAGTGAACGTTTTTAACTCAAATCTTTGTTTCTGGGGGGGTTGCTGGAACAACATATTTTCAGATGGGGGTCGGCGGCCAAATACATATATTTTTGGGGGTTCATGACGTGAAAATGTTCGATGTTCGATTTTTCAGAAAACAGTCATGATTTAGAAGACATTTTGTAGAATCGTCCTGAGATCTAAATGGGTTAAAATGTGTCACTTATAGCCATTATTGGTCCACCCAATTTGGACAGTCCAAACAGTAAACTTTTATAAAGTAGTTAGTTACCTCCAGCACCATGGAGGTGAACTCTTTCTCCTTATAGAGCTGCTTGGCACAGGCCAGGATGGTGGATGTCTTCCCGGTACCAGGGGGCCCGTAGAACAACAGGTGGGGAAGCCGGTCCTCACTGATGAACTTCTGGACTGGGGGGAAAAGAACCAAGAGCAGTTCATTTTAAGGAAAATGTCTCAATGGTCTCTAGAATATGCAGAGTCAGAGTCTCACAGTTTTTAATCTGGTCCTGTGGTTGAGTTGGTTTAAGTCATGCTTGAAAACATAAGTAATAATAAGCCTTGTCGATCCATGAGGCCATACGTAATAACATAAGTAATAATAAGCCTTGCCGAGCCATGAGGCCATACTTTCTCCTTTCATTGTCAACTGGCAAATATTGAGACGTGTGGGGACAAAAGATCTATATAGGAAATATAATCAAAAATAACTATGGCTGTAAAAAAAGAGCAAAAATCACACCCATGTGAAGTGAGTGGTGTAACTCTGTGTACGGGTTCCCCGGGGGGTCCCCGGAAGTTCCCGACCCACAGGACCACGGCCAGGGTGCCGGCACGGTTCCGGCAAGCCGCCCCACGTCCCGAAACGGTAGAGAAATGAGTTACCATGTGGGGGTCTCCGGGAGTCCTGGGGGGTCCCCGGAACATCCAGACCCCCAGGAACGTGATCCGGCGAGCCGCCCCACGTATACAAGCCAGGTTTCTGACTGAGAGATATATAGAGATATATAGAGATATATAAAAGTAATGCTGTGTAATGCAGTGGTTCCCAAAGTGGTCCCTGGGGTCCTTGAGGGAGTTACCAGCTTTATAGTTTGTAACCAAATGGACCCTTATGGGTCTGTAACTCAGAACCGCCGACCCATGGATCATTGGACGACCTCCTCTACCTCTTGAGCCAAAGTCGCCCTGTATTACAGTAATGATGTGTAGTGTGTTACTGTATTACAGTAATGTGTAGTGTGTTACTTACTGGTGGTTAGAATGTCTTGGTGGGAGATCAGATCGTCCAGAGTCTGTGGTCTGTACTTCTCAACCCTGTGATGCAGCGACAGAGACACCGATAATAAAGTGACAGCAAAGTAGACCGACCGGGACACAGAACAGCGACACCGATAATAAAGTGACAGGGTTGAATTCTCGTATCTGACTTATGTTTTGTGAATCTGTTAACTATGAGTATTACGAAACATGTTCTGCTGTAAGTAGGATAGGCATTTATACGCTTTCAGCTTCTGCCTATTCCTTTTGATCATCTTCATGTTTTGTAACAGCTTCCATTCATTGTTGTAAATATTGTATTTGAAACTGAAGGATGATCAAATAAACTAAAATAAAACTAAACAGCAAAAGTAGAGCGACCGGGACAGAACAGATGTAGGGCCTCTACTGTTCCTAATATATGTAAACGACATGACTTCAGCCTGTGACTGCAACTTGTTCCTGTTCGCAGATGACTCAGCACTGCTGGTCTCGGACAGGGACAAACTGCAGGTTGAAAATGCCCTCAGCTCTGAACTCGGTAGAATCTGCACCTGGCTCGCTGATAACAAACTATCTTTACACCTGGGAAAAACTGAATCCATTCTCTTTGGCTCTATTAGTAATCTCAGCAAGGCAAATGGCTTCTTGGTTAGAGTGGGTGACAATGTTATCACACGTAAAGATGAAATTACCTACCTAGGTTCCATCCTGGAGGCTAATCTTTCCGGTGATAAAATGGCCACCAACGTAATCAAAAAAGTCAACCATAGAACAAGATTCCTCTACAGGATCTCCTCACTGGTCAACAAAAACACCTTGAAGACCTTAACAGGAGCCCTTGTACAGGGTTTCTTTGACTATGCATGCACCTCCTGGTACCACAGCACCTCAAAGGCCCTTAAAACCAGGCTCCAGACTTCCCAAAACAAACTGGTCAGGCTCCTACTTGATCTAGCCCCCCGAACCCACCTCACCCCTGCCCACTTCGACAGGCTGGAATGGCTTAGGGTCGACGACAGAGTACAGCAACTTGCAATGGGTCTGGTCCACAAGATTCGATACACCACCAAGATACCCATGTACCTGTCTAGATACTTCCTTAATGTTAACGAAGTCCACACCCACAACACCAGAGGGAGTGCAACGAACCATGTACAACCCAGATTCGGCACAAACAAGGGACTAAATTCTTTTCGCTCCTATGCCACCAAAATGTGGAACGCCCTACCAACTGTCATTAAGACATGCGAATCCCTTGACTCCTTCAAAACCGCTCTCAAAGGGCACCTACGGATGGCTGCAATTCGAAACTGGCCCCCGTAAAATCTGAATCCCCCCCCCCCGCCCCCCCCCTTTTTTCCCCTCACTGTATATATTTCTTTTCCCTTTTTACCTCCTTTTTGATGAATTCTTTTTTGATGAATTCCTGTTCTGTCTATAGAAGTGTCTATTTGTACGTCTCTAAATGTTTTGATGATTTGAACATGGTGGACCCTGTTGGAAACAAGTGTAATGCTTAATTGGGTCGTCCACTCACAGTTAACAGCCTTTGTATTGAGTTTGTGCTTGAAATGTACTGTAATTCTGCAAACTGTTAATAAATTCTTCAATCAATCAATCAATCAATGTGTGTTGGAGTTTGGAAGCACTCGTCGTATGTCACTGAATGACTGAACGGCCCTGCGTACCACCTGTTTCGAATTTGCACATAATGCAGGAGGCAGCAGCGCGACCCGTTAAAAAAACGAGTGCTTCCAAACACTTAGAAAAAGAATCACCTGCACAGAATTTCTTGACAGAAAGTAGCTCATAACATGTCTACGGTGGATTTTTATGAAAAACAAGCTCGGCAGATTGAAAGAGGATAATTCAAGCTTGGACTACAGCTGCAATGTTGGTGAGTTTAACGTCGTTTAAGACTAGCAGATCACAAACCAAATTGGATGAGTGGGGAGTCAATGGAGGGTATTGCAACTCTAGATTCATCCCATTATTTAAAAAAAATCTAGAGTTGCAATTTGCGGCTACATCAAGCAACAACCTGCAATATGTTGAAATGAAATGAAATGAAATCTATATTTACCCAGGGTATCTGGGCTAAGCTCAAGAACTTGTTTCCAGCCAGGCCCTGCTCATAGAACACATTTCATCGTAGTGGTTGATGCCTTGTTCAAGGGCATTTCAGCGGTGGTAATTTTAACGTGTCGTGTCGTGTCTTGTGTTCACAAGCCAACACGCTTTACATGCTTAATGTATTATCCAGGCATAGCCCCAATGTGTTCCCTCGGTCCCTACGCTCATTCTGTAGCTCCGAGCTACAGAATGGCTACAGAATGAGCGTAGGGACTGAGGGAACATATTGGGGCACAGACAGACAGACAGACAGGCATGGAGCTGTGTGCAGCTATAGCACGATGCTAACTATATTGCTAACATAATGCTCCCCCTCCTCACTGACTCACCAGGGCAGGTTCCTGGCTTGCAGCGGCGTTTTACTGGTGCTGTTAGACTCCGCCATGATGGTTCGTGTCTGTGTGTGAAGGTAGTTGTCAAATAAGTTATGTGTATAGTTGTTGAAGACAGTGTTGTTTGTTTTCATGCGGTGCAGCACAGCAGCTTCCCGGGAAATAACTTTGGCGCGCTCTACAACAAAGCTGTAGCGTACGAAAATCCTTGTCTTTCCGGGTTTACAGCCAATGAGAGATCTGTTCAGTTGTTATGGGGCGGGGCGGCGCTCGCCTGTCAAAAGCGTTACAATTATTGTATCCTGTCGACTGAGGTATATGTTATGAATCTATGATGTGTCCATCATGTGTTTGTTAACACATTACACAGCATACATTATATTGATTGATTGATTGAAATATGTATTAACAGTTTGCAGAATTACAGTACATTTCAAGCACAACTCAATACAAACTCACTAACTGTGAGTGGACGACCCAATAAAGCATTACACTTGTTTACAAGAGGGTCCACCTTGTTCAATTCATCAAAACATTTAGAGACGTACAAATAGAAAAGAAGAACAGGACTTCATCATACAGGAGGTAAAAAGGGAAAAGAAACATACAGATTTTACGGGGGCCAGTTTCGAATTGCAGCCGTCCGTATAGGTGGCAGGTGCCCTTTGAGAAGGAGTCAAGGCATTTGCATGTCTTAATGACTGTTGGTAGGGCGTTCCACATTTTGGTGGCATAGGAGCGAAAATAATTTAGTCCTGCGTGTGTGTGTGTGTGTGTGTGTGTGTGTGTGTGTGTGTGTGTGTGTGTGTGTGTGTGTGTGTGTGTGTGTGTGTGTGTGTGTGTGTGTGTGTGTGTGTGTGTGTGTGTGTGTGTGTGTGTGTGTGTGTGTGTGTGCGCGCGCATTGTATAGGTCAGTGGTTCCCAAACCTTTTCATGTCAAGGACCCCCAAATTGACACTTTAGCCCGCGGACCCCCATTTGAAGATATATGCCGGCTGCAGGCTGCGCTTGTGGCTTGAATGGCCCTCCTAAAGGCCTCACCTTGAATGGCCCTCCTAAAGGCCTCACCTTGAATGGCCCTCCTAAAGGCCTCACCTTGAATGGCCCTCCTAAAGGCCTCACCTTGAATGGCCCTCCTAAAGGCCTCACTTTGAATGGCCCTCCTAAAGGCCTCACCATGCATGGCCCTCCTAAAGGCCTCACCTTGAATGGCCCTCCTAAAGGCCTCACCTTGAATGGCCCTCCTAAAGGCCTCACCTTGAATGGCCCTCCTAAAGGCCTCACCTTGAATGGCCCTCCTAAAGGCCTCACCTTGAATGGCCCTCCTAAAGGCCTCACCTTGAATGGCCCTCCTAAAGGCCTCACCTTGAATGGCCCTCCTAAAGGCCTCACTTTGAATGGCCCTCCTAAAGGCCTCACCTTGAATGGCCCTCCTAAAGGCCTCACCTTGAATGGCCCTCCTAAAGGCCTCACCTTGAATGGCCCTCCTAAAGGCCTCACCTTGAATGGCCCTCCTAAAGGCCTCACCTTGAATGGCCCTCCTAAAGGCCTCACCTTGAATGGCCCTCCTAAAGGCCTCACCTTGAATGGCCCTCCTAAAGGCCTCACCATGCATGGCCCTCCTAAAGGCCTCACCTTGAATGGCCCTCCTAAAGGCCTCACCTTGAATGGCCCTCCTAAAGGCCTCACCTTGAATGGCCCTCCTAAAGGTCTCACCTTGAATGGCCCTCCTAAAGGCCTCACCTTGAATGGCCCTCCTAAAGGCCTCACCTTGAATGGCCCTCCTAACGGCCTCACCTTGAAT
The DNA here is from genome assembly GCF_951216825.1 of Electrona antarctica. Lineage (NCBI taxonomy): Eukaryota > Metazoa > Chordata > Actinopteri > Myctophiformes > Myctophidae > Electrona > Electrona antarctica. The sequence goes on from NC_136793.1 coordinate 5,909,911, forward strand.
GGCCCTCCTAAAGGCCTCACCTTGAATGGCCCTCCTAAAGGCCTCACCATGCATGGCCCTCCTAAAGGCCTCACCATGCATGGCCCTCCTAAAGGCCTCACCTTGAATGGCCCTCCTAAAGGCCTCACCTTGAATGGCCCTCCTAAAGGCCTCACCTTGAATGGCCCTCCTAAAGGCCTCACCTTGAATGGCCCTCCTAAAGGCCTCACCTTGAATGGCCCTCCTAAAGGCCTCACCTTGAATGGCCCTCCTAAAGGCCTCACCATGCATGGCCCTCCTAAAGGCCTCACCTTGAATGGCCCTCCTAAAGGCCTCACCTTGAATGGCCCTCCTAAAGGCCTCACCATGCATGGCCCTCCTAAAGGCCTCACCATGCATGGCCCTCCTAAAGGCCTCACCTTGAATGGCCCTCCTAAAGGCCTCACCTTGAATGGCCCTCCTAAAGGCCTCACCTTGAATGGCCCTCCTAAAGGCCTCACCTTGAATGGCCCTCCTAAAGGCCTCACCTTGAATGGCCCTCCTAAAGGCCTCACCTTGAATGGCCCTCCTAAAGGCCTCACCTTGAATGGCCCTCCTAAAGGCCTCACCTTGAATGGCCATCCTAAAGGCCTCACCTTGAATGGCCCTCCTAAAGGCCTCACCTTGAATGGCCCTCCTAACGGCCTCACCTTGAATGGCCCTCCTAAAGGCCTCACCTTGAATGGCCCTCCTAAAGGCCTCACCTTGAATGGCCCTCCTAAAGGCCTCACCTTGAATGGCCCTCCTAAAGGCCTCACCTTGAATGGCCCTCCTAAAGGCCTCACCATGCATGCATGGGTTTGTTGGGCTTCCTTCCTCGGCCTGGGGGCGCCTTGCCAACCCATACTGCTCTCGGGTGCTTCCTCGGCCTGGGGGCACCTTGCCAACCCATACTGCTCTCGGGTGCTTCCTCGGCCTGGGGGTGCCTTGCCAACCCATACTGCTCTTCCTCGGCCTGGGGGCACCTTGCCAACCCATACTGCTCTCGGGTGCTTCCTCGGCCTGGGGGTGCCTTGCCAACCCATACTGCTCTTCCTCGGCCTGGGGGCACCTTGCCAACCCATACTGCTCTCGGGTGCTTCCTCGGCCTGGGGGTGCCTTGCCAACCCATACTGCTCTTCCTCGGCCTGGGGGTGCCTTGCCAACCCATACTGCTCTTCCTCTGCCTGGGGGCGCCTTGCCAACCCATACTGCTCTCGGGTGCCGTCTGCATTCCGGCTGTCACCCACCCGTCTCTCCGGTGGTCACCAGACTATAGCTGGTTGTCACTATAGTCTATTCCTATGAGTCACTATAAAATGCACACCTGTGTGAACTGAGCGGTGCAACTATACATTTATTGTTATATTATACTGTACTGTACTGTGCTCAACATCCAGACCCCCAGGAACTGTACCGGTAAATAAATGGTGCATTTATATAGCGCCTTTATTCAAGGCGCTTTACATAGATTGTGCATTACATTCACCCATTCATACACACATTCATACACCTTTACATAGATTGTGCATTACATTCACCCATTCATACACACATTCATACACCTTTACATAGATTGTGCATTACATTCACCCATTCATACACACATTCATACACCTTTACATAGATTGTGCATCAATTCACCCATTCACACACACATTCACACACCGATGGCGGCAGAAACCATGCAAGGCACTAGCCAGCACATCGGGAGCAATTTGGGGTTCAGTGTCTTGCTCAAGGACACTTCGACACTAACTCTGGGGGAGCCCGGGTTCGAACTGGCAACCTTACTTTACTCTGTGCTGTACTCTACTGGCCACTTTGGGTGTTGCAGCTGTCTGTGCTCGGACATACAGACATACAGGACAGATACACACATAGCTGCGTATTGGAGCGGAGGCACCGCTCAAAAAGAATATAACTAGAACGAAAAAACTCAATGATATAGCCTATGATCCCAAATGGAAATGGAACCATTTTCACAGTAAATAGATAGGCCTACAGAATATTTTAAAATCACACCTGTGTGAACTGAGTGGTGCAACTCCTCTCTCTCTCTCTATCTCTCTCTCTCTCTCTGTAGCACTAGGCAACAGTGCAACACTATCACTCTCTCTCTGTTTCTGGCACAACAGCGCCACTTTTGCCCCTACTGGTACTCATAGTCACATAGTCACACACATAGTCACATAGGACATTGCTGTTCCTTGGAGTGGTTGCACCACTCAAAAAGAAAGGAAATCCTATCAAGGGGGTTCGTATTGTGAGTAGCCCAACACAAACGTCAGCTACAGCCCTGGGTTCGTTTACTGATGGTGCACATCAAAGTGAACTATAGTGAAGTCCTTCAGGACTTAAAGTTGAAACAGTGAGTGAAGCTGAGCGCACTTTATATAGTTCGGTCGATATCGCGAGAGCAGCGGGCAGCTCCTACATGGTCTTTCTCCCCGATGCGATGCCTGTTGCCATCGCCGCGGATTTGATTGACAGCAAGCAGGGAACATGATGTCGGTGTGTGGTGGTGGTTTTGCTGCTGGTGGTGGTGGGAGCGAACCGGGGATGCAGCAGCAGCCGCTGGAAAACACGCACGGGGGACGCACGACGATCATGATCCAACTCACACACACACCGTCCACCACACGCACCAACCAACAGCACCACCTCTGAAATGATCAGGCCTTTCTTCAGCACCGCTCCGATCCGTGCAGAGCAGACAGTGGTTCCGATGCGTTGAGCAGATAGAGATAGAGCTCCCCTGGCTTTCTTTCTGTCTGTCTTTCTTTCTTTCTTTTTTTGACGGAGGAGGAGGAGGAGACGGACGGTGGTCCATGGATGCTGCTATACTGGGGGTCTCCCTCCCTCAGACCACCGCGTTGTGTTTGTGTGCTGCTCGTGTATGTTGTGTTTTGACGTAAACCTTTAGTTACAATCAGACTCTGATCAGAGACACCTTGGTGGTGAAACCGTTAGGAACTGCGAGGACTGACTGACTGTTGGCGAATGGAGTCCTCTCTCTATCTCTCTCACTCACTCACTGACAGGCTCACGTCTGGTTTTATTGTTATGACGAGCCTTTAGTTAGAAAATGGTTTTGTTTGTTGCGCTTTTTTCATGGCGTTTTTGCAGGTTGATTTGTTTTGTGGAGGAGGAGGAGTCCTCCTCTTCCACGCGTCTATTCTGAACTGATTTTTTTTTTTGCAAATACGAAAAACGACCACACTTTGCTCGCAAAACTATGGACGAGGAGGAGATGACAACAGTAAGCGAAGAGCAGCAGCGCCTTAGTTTGCAGAAAGCTTTGCAGCAGTGCGAGTTGGTGCAGAACATGATTGACATAAGCATCTCCAGTTTGGAGGGCTTACGGACCAAATGTGCCACATCCAACGACTTGACACAGAAAGAGATACGAACGCTGGAGGTAAGAAGAAATCAGCAGCATCTCATCATCATCATCATCTCTTTCAGGCACAACGAGGGGAAAAAAAATAACCATGCGCGTCTTCATCCAAATCAATTAGGCCATATGGGGGTTGTTGTCTATAAGTGTCATGTCTTTCAACTCAGGCCACCCTCCGAAATACACCTGCCTGTCAACTGCAGGAACGTGGTATAACAGGCCTACATGTTGTGTGTGTATAGTAGCCTATAGGCCCTGTTACTGCTATCTGTTCGGTTTTAGTGCAGTGCAATAAATCAAGAAGCCATATAAGGGCTGCAGTGTGCGCATGCTGCAGGTGGCTTCCTTCGACCGCTCTCTCTCTCCATCACTATTCTATAGCCTATAATGTGGGAACGCCGAGGCCTCTCATGTATAGCAGCCAGCCCAGCCAGCCTATACAACAAACTGTCAAATCCTCAGTCCATTTAACCCAGAAAGAAGTGTACAAAATGGAACGGCTCCGTATTGGTTCCATTTGTAATTTTGTCTTCAAATATATAGGAGTTACACAAATGGATGCATGAACACTGTTCTCATTGGCAATTATATCTATTGATGCGCAGCTGTCGGACAGATTGTGTCCTCACACACTGCATCCATCCATCCATCCATCCATCCAGTCAGCCATCCAGTCAGCCAGGCCTGTTGTTATGCAAGTGTAGATTATTGGGCTCCTCCAAATGATTCACACGAAGCAACAGGGGTATTCCCTAAACCAATGCAGGTTCCCAAACTTTTTCATGTCAAGGACCCCCAAATTGACACTAATCAGCCCGTGGACCCACATTAGAAAACATATGTCAGGGACCCCCCATAAGAGAAGGTTTTTACGGCTCTAGCAGTGATTCTCAACTCGTTTAATTTCAAGGACCCCCAGTTTGACATGCATTAGTCTACGGACCCCCATTTAATGGCATTTCTATCTTGGGGAACCCAATTAATATTGTAAAATCAATGTTAATTTAACTCTGAGACCATTTGGTTCCATTTGTACACTCTCTGAGTTACAGACCCATAAGGGTCCATTTGGTTCCATTTGTACACTCTCAGAGTTACAGACCCATAAGGGTCCATTTGGTTCCATTTATACACTCTCAGAGTTACAGACCCATAAGGGTCCATTTGGTGACAAAACTATTATTAAGCTGGGTCCCCCCTGGAACTCCCTCAAGGACCCCTGGGGGTCCCCGAACCCCACTTTGGGAACCACTGCCCTAAACGGTGTTACGTTGCGTTACGTAATAGTACAGCTGTAACCATGGTGTGGTACAGTGCGGTACGGTGTGGTACGGTACGGTGTGGTACGGTGTGGTACGGTGTGGTGTGGTACGGTGTGGTGTGGTACGGTGTGGTATGGTGTGGTACGGTGTGGTACGGTGTTGCCTTGACATGAAAATGTTTGAGAAACATGAGGTTTAGAAGACATTTGTAGAATCGTTCCCAGGTCGAAATGGGTTAAAAACTACTATGGCAATGCTGTGATGGTGAGACACAAAGTAGGTGTCAAAGGTGTGGAAGTAGGTAACAGGCAAGATATACCTCAGTACTTTACCTCAGTGTCTTACCTCAGTAAGAGACTATAACACAAGATATACCTCAGTACTTTACCTCAGTGTCTTACCTCAGTAAGAGACTATAACACAAGATATACCTCAGTACTTTACCTCAGTGTCTTACCTCAGTAAGAGACTATAACACAAGATATACCTCAGTACTTTACCTCAGTGTCTTACCTCAGTAAGAGACTATAACACAAGATATACCTCAGTACTTTACCTCAGTGTCTTACCTCAGTAAGAGACTATAACACAAGATATACCTCAGTACTTTACCTCAGTGTCTTACCTCAGTAAGAGACTATAACACAAGATATACCTCAGTACTTTACCTCAGTGTCTTACCTCAGTAAGAGACTATAACACAAGATATACCTCAGTACTTTACCTCAGTGTCTTACCTCAGTAAGAGACTATAACACAAGATATACCTCAGTACTTTACCTCAGTGTCTTACCTCAGTAAGAGACTATAACACAAGATATACCTCAGTACTTTACCTCAGTGTCTTACCTCAGTAAGAGACTATAACACAAGATATACCTCAGTACTTTACCTCAGTGTCTTACCTCAGTAAGAGACTATAACACAAGATATACCTCAGTACTTTACCTCAGTGTCTTACCTCAGTAAGAGACTATAACACAAGATATACCTCAGTACTTTACCTCAGTGTCTTACCTCAGTAAGAGACTATAACACAACGTAGTGGTGCAGTATATATATTTCACAAGACAAAACAATACAAGTCATCAATTATATCTAACTATATGTGTGACACACATTCTGTGGACCTTAATGACACACAGATGACTGCAGAATAATGCCAATCACAGTAATTGCATTGTCACTAGCCTCCCTGTCACGGCCCCTTTCATGACTACGCCAGGCCCAGTCCCGCCCCCTTTCATGACGATGCCAGGCCCAGGAAATAATTCCCAATGGCAGCAAATTTTGATTTTAGTTTTAGTCTCTTCAAAAGTTTTCATTTAGTTTCAGTCACATTTTAGTCACCTGGAATGTTTTAGTGTTTTAGTCGACTAAATAGCATACGACTAAAATGTGTTTCGGTGGGACTTGATGCCGTCGTAATGACCGTTTTTACACTTGCTGAAAATAGCCGTGACGTGTTGTGAGCTTGTGTAAAATGACTTATACTGGATCTCTTGTCCACTAGTCCCTTCCTAACATTTTAGTCTAGTTTTTATTTGTTGACGAAATTGTCAGTACATTTGGTATTAGTTTTAGTCATCATATAGCTTATAGTTTTCATTTAGTTTCCATTTAGCTTTCGTCAGCGAAAAAAGGTAGTCGACGAACATTTTTTGTCTTAGTTTTAGTCGACGAAATCAACACTGCATACCACATCACATACCCTATAGCATGGGTTCCCAAAGTGGGGTCCGGGGACCCCTAGGGGTACTTGAGGGAGTTCCAGAGGGTACCTGGCACAATTAGAGATAGTTAGGAACCAAATGGACCCTTATGGGTCTGTATAACTCAGATGGGTCTGTAACCACAAATGGAACTAATGGACACTAAGTCCTAAGAGTTAAATTAACAGTGGTTTTACAATATGAATTGGGGTACCCGAGATAGAAATGCCATTAAAATCGGGGGTCCGTGGCATATTGCGTGTGAAACTGGGGGGGTCCATGCAATTAATATGTTTCGGAATCACTGCTAGAGCCGTAAAAATCCTCCCTTATCGGGGTCACTGGCATATGTTTTCAAATGGGGGGTCCGTGGCCTAATAAATGTTGATTTGGGGGTCCTTGACACAAACAAATGTGGGAACCACTGCTCTTTAGGGTATAGGCCTACTATCTGGGGGTCCTCAGGCCTACTGTCTGGGGGTCCTCAGGCCTACTGTCTGGGGGTCCTCAGGCCTACTGCCTGGGGGTCCTCAGGCCTACTGCCTGGGGGTCCTCAGGCCTACTGTCTGGGAGTCCTCAGGCCTACTGTCTGGGGGTCCTCAGGCCTACTGTCTGGGGGTCCTCAGCAAGTCCCTGGCAGTGAGGTGCAGAGATATAGGTGGCCCCCCAAGTGACCGCCCGGGGAGCCGTAGGGCTCCATTTTCGTCACCGCTAAACCCCTTATCCCTAAACTTCTTTGCCTTTTTTTTTTTTTTTTTTTTTTTTTACTATTTTGCTAAACATTTTTTAATAGTTAAAACGGCCAGTCTACAAGCTCAACACGTGTCAATGTAGATTGGCTATAGTTGAACTATTCAAAAATGCTCTATTCAAAAATCCCTAAACATTTTTGAATAGTTCAACTAGCCAATCTACATTGACACGTTGTGAGCTTGTAGACTGGCCATTTTAACTATTCAATAATGTTTAGCAAAATAGTAAAAAAAAAAAGGGGGCAAAGAAGTTTAGGGATAAGGGGTTTATAATGGAGCCCATAGTCACCCAACATTTGAGAGGACCTGTGATGTCATGATGACATACTTTTTATTTGTGTTTTTTCTATTCATCTGGTCATTAAGGTCTCTCACAGAATGAGAGGTCTGCTCTGCCGGAAACATCGCAGTATACCACACCACACCAATATAATAAGGCAAAACTTCATCATGCTTTAAGTAGCATGCTGTGACATGTCAAAATAGGGGGTTTTCATGATTCCGAATCCATTTCAAGCATTAGTTTTGCACGAAAAACGGCCATTTCAAATGTGATGAGGTCAGCACAAGTGGCTGAATTTAGGCCAAGGAGTGTTTTTTGTGCAAAACTAAAGCTTGGAATGGATTCAGAATCATGAAAACCCACTAGTTTGATTAATCTCTACTCCTTCACGTTTTGGGCTCCCCGGCTATGACTATTATAGGTCCCATCTGATCACACACCCCTCTCTCTCTCTCTCTCTCTCTCTCTCTCTCTCTCTCACACTAGTCACTATAGAGCGTTGCAGTCCCGCCCCCTACCAGGGCCCAGGAAATGATTCTCTGTTCATTTTTTACGTATTTATTTAAAGACCTTTTAAGCGTCGAACAAAGCCAACTCTTGTCGTGACAAATCATGACAACAAACACAATTCTTCGGGCCCAACAAATAATTAGAAAGAAGAAGAAAACGGCAGGTTACAACAATTTTTTTGTTTCTTCTTTGTAATTATTTGTTTGGTCCAAAATATTGTGTTTGTTGTCATGATTTGTCACAACTCGAGTTGGCTTCGTACGACGCTTATACGGTCTTTAAATCAATACGTTTTGAAATGTCTATGGGGAAAATGCATTGGGAATTATTTCCTGGGCCTGGCGTCGTCATGAAAGGGGGAGGGACTGCGACGCTCTATAGGCTAGTGACAATGCAATTACTGTGATTGGCATTATTCTGCAGTCATCTGTGTGTCACACACAGTATAGTTAGATATAATTGATGACTTGTATTGATTTGTCTTGTGAAATATATACTGCACCACTACGTTGTGTTATAGTCTCTTACTGAGGTAAAGTACTGAGGTATATCTTGCCTGATACCTGTTACCTACCGATCCACTTTGTGTCTCACCATCACAGCATTGCCATAGTAGTTTTTAATGGAGATCTTTAGGGAGAAAAGGACACCTGTATTCCTATAGTGTAAAAATAGCAGATCTACAAGTTCACAATGTGCTGTGATGCATTGTTCTATTGTCACTGTTTTTGAAATGGGGCAAAAGTAGTTAATTCATACATTGTACTTTATTGTACTGTTTGTGTAAATTTCTCTTCTGGCCTGGGTCTGTCCCTATAGAGAAACCCTGAGGCGAAATGGACATAGTGGCCAAATTTGGTATTGCAGTTTGGACCCAAACACATTAACGCGCTGGTCCGTTGACTATCATTGCGCACGTTCATGATGACACGTGAACGCTGTTTCATAGGTGAACACACGTGAGCGCGTGCAATGATAGTCAACGGCCAGCGCTCATGTGTTCATGTGTTTGGGTCAAATCCATCCCAGAATGCACTCTGTTCCTACCCGGAAGGAGGAGTGAAATCGCCTCATGCGCTTTTGAGCAACTTAATGCAAGTGGATGGGAGGAGAAATCCGGTGCCGTCTCTATTAATATATATTCCAAGGTCTGTCCTGAAAAGGTTTGGGAACCCCTGTTGCAGAAAGTAGAGTAACAGGTGTGTTCGCCCCAAATCATGCAAAGTTTGGATGTCTCGCCGGTACGGTCGGTCGCCCCCAAAGTCCGGCGAGGTCACCATGAAAAGCCCGGTAAGGTTGCCCACCAGTAAACGTTGATGCGGGGGAGAGAGAGAGAGAGAGAGAGAGAGAGGAGAGAGAGAGAGGGGGAGAGAGAGAGGGGGAGAGAGAGAGGGGGGAGAGAGAGAGGGAGAGGGGGAGAAAGAGAGAGGGGGGAGAGAGAGAGGGGGGGAGAGGGGGAGAGAGAGAGGGGGAGAGAGAGAGGGAGAGAGAGAGAGGGGGGAGAGAGAGAGGGAGAGGGGGAGAAAGAGAGAGGGGGGAGAGAGAGAGGGGGGGAGAGGGGGAGAGAGAGAGGGGGAGAGAGAGAGGGGGAGAGAGAGAGGGGGAGAGAGAGAGGGGGGAGAGAGAGAGGGAGAGGGGGAGAAAGAGAGAGGGGGGAGAGAGAGAGGGGGGGAGAGGGGGAGAGAGAGAGGGGGAGAGAGAGAGGGAGAGAGAGAGAGAGAGGGGGGGGAGAGAGGGAGAGAGAGAGAGAGAGAGAGAGAGAGAGGGAGAGAGAGAGAGAGAGAGGGGGGGGGAGAGAGAGCTCTGGTTTTATCTGAATTAGGCTACTGTCCCCCTATTTAATGGCATTTCTATCTCTGGGACCCCCAATTTACAGTATACAAAATCAATGTTAATTTAACTTTAAATGGAACGTGTCCGTTTGTTTCCATTTGTACACTCTCTGAGTTACAGACCCATATAGTCTAGTGGGAAGAGGGGGGTATCATGCACCCCCCGGAAATATACTTCTAATCAGTGTTTTCTTATTGGAAAAAATGTGCTGAAAATGATGAGCTATGATTAAAAAGTTGTCAAAATGTCCCACCTACCTCAAAACCCCCTTTTTGGTATATGGCTCAGGCGAAATTGTGTAAAGGCAAATATTAATTCACTAAAAATACATAAATAGACATGGAAGTCTGAAATTTGTCATGGAGTATCCTGACACATAGGGGTAAGTATAAGAATAGGATTTGGGGGGTTGCTACCATTATAGTTTTAAATATGACCTACATTATCCCCAGAAAAACTAAAAAAGATGCTGTCCGCTTGACTAATAATAACAAAGATGGTTATTTTCCAACACATTATGGTGACAATCACTGCCTCACTTGTATATAGAAAACTTCCCATATCCCTAAGCTTCAATTTAAGCCCAAGATAACCTTTCTATCTTGAAAATTACTCTTTCTGTAGCCACTCTGAACTATACCTCAAATCGGTGAAAATTGTATATTCAGTCAGTATCAGCTAAACATTTGGAATGAATGAATGAATAACTGAGTTTGAACTGACTCCACATTATGGAATATTTCTTACTTAAATAAGCTATGTTAAAAAGTTGGCAAAGTGTCCAATCTACCATTTTTATGCAAATGAGTGTCACCATTATCAAAACAATCAATGTTTACTATATCTCAGCCAATATTGCACTTAAATGAACAAATACGTTGTCTAGACCTATGTTTTGATGGTCAAGGATCTCAGTTAAACTATTCTTAAAGTGACCACATGTGCCCGTGGCGTGCTGGTGTACAAATCAGTGCTGCCATTACAATAAAGTCACATCAGGAGATCAAAGGTTGGTAGGACTGGATCGCAGGACCACACTGGATTCAAAAACCCTTCGATTTTCAACCATCTCTGCCCTTCATAAGGTTTTGGTTTTTCCACAATTGCTTCATCAGCTCGCTTGTATAAGGCAACACGGTAGTTCTCTTCAGAGCAGAGTAGCATGGAGGAAGACGAGCCAGGTCAACTTTAGATTTAAGAAGTGAGTTTGTCATTTGCCCCCACCATTGTCCGCAGAAACTTGGCACGGGTGAAGTCCACTGGGGCAGCAGTGGCTCAGGGGTAGAGTGGCCGGATGGTAACCGTAAGGTTGCCAGTTCAAACCCGGGCTCCCCCAGAGTTAGTGTCGAAGTGTCCTTGAGCAAGACACTGAACCCCTAATTGCTCCTGATGTGCTGGTTGGTGCCTTGCATGGTTTCCGCCGCCATCGGTGTGAATGTGTTTGAATGGGTGAATGTAATGCACAATCTATGTAAAGCGCCTTGGATAAAGGCGCTATATAAATGCACCATTTACCATACTGAAGACTCGCAACTCTGTCCATACAGCAGACAGATGAATTGCTGCAACTATACTAATTAAGGATCTGTTCCATATAGACCGATTCAGAAACGGGTCTCAAGGTCACAGGCAACGTATTTCCTGTGTACGGAGACGACATATCTGCGGTGTAAACAGTCGGCTCTTCTACTACATTGAATGGATAGAGTGACCAATAGAGTGCTCAAACGTTACTCTTTTACCTGCTTTTTAATAACACTAACTTTACAAAGATGCCCAGAACATCAGGATGAACCTGTAGTGTATGGCTGCTTCAACAGTGGTGGCAACGTTCAACTTTGGAGAGAAATACGTTGCCTGCGACCCGTTTCTGAATCGGTCTATAGTGTAGCACAAGGCACATTTCAAGGACCCCCAGTCCCCCATAACCCTTACGGGTCCATTTGGTTCCATTTTGTACGTTCAGAATTGCACACCAGTAAGATATCAACAGCTCAGTGGCCTTGTAGTCAGAGCGTTCGCCCTGAGACTGGGAATTCGGGGTTCGATCCCCGGCCGGGTCATACCAAAGACTCAGTCGGTAAGTCGGACATATCCCTGCTACATACTAGTGTCATGTCCAGGGGGTGTACTTGTACATCAAGCTGCTTCATACTACAGAAACAGGAGATAGGCTTCTGCCCTATGGGCCTCATGGCTACACAAGGCTTACTTACAGGTCAATTTGGTTCCATTTTCTACACTCTAGAGTTACACACCCGTAAGAAGCTCTGGATATCATCAACAGCTCAGTGGCCTTGTAGTTAGAGCGTCCGCCCTGAGACTGGATGGTCAGGGGTTCGATCCCCAGCCGGGGAATACCAAAGGGTTGGATTGGGGTAAGTCCTTGCGACATACTAGTCATGCCAGGGAGTGTACTTGTTAGGCTCCTGCCCTATGGGCCATATGGCTTGGCTAGGCTCAGAATATATGCTATTTAAATTGTGAGTCTTCAGTGAAAGAGTGTTGGGGGCAGATGACAAAGTTGACCTGGCTCGCCTTGTGACACTTTGGAGTGCTCACCACTGTACATGCTACTCTGCTCTGAAGAGAGCCACCGTTGCCTTATACAAGCGAGCTGATGAAGCTATGGTGGAAAAACCAAAACCCTATGATGAAGGACAGGGATGGTTGAAAACCAAATCGTTTTTGAATCCAGTGTGTCCTGTGGTGCAGTCCAACCTCACTGCTTGATCTCCTTGACACTGGAAAGCATGGACAAGAAGCCGACGAGATAGAGGAATTGATTTCATCGGCACTGATTTTCACACCAGCATGCCGCGGGCACATGTGGTCACTTTAAGAATAGTTTCACTGAGATCCTCGACCCTCAAAACATAGGTCTAGACACTTTATTTGTTCATTTAAGTGCAGTATTGTCTGAGATATAGTGAAAATCGATTATTTTGATAATGGAAGCACTTATTTGCATAGAAATTGTAGAACTTGTAGAACTTTTTAACATAGCTTATTCAAGTAAGAAATATTCCATGATGTGGAGTCAGTTCAAACTCAGTCATTCATTAATTTATTCCAAATGTATAGCTGATACTGACTGAATATACAATTTTCACCGATTTGAGGTATAATTCAGAGTTTTGGCTACAGAAAGAGTAATTTTCAAGATAGAAAGGTTATCTCGGGCTCAAATTGAAGCTTAGGGATATGGGAAGTTTTCTATATACAAGTGAGGCAGTGATTTTCACCATAATGTGTTGGAAAATAACCATCTTTGTTATTATTAGTCAAGCGGACAGCATCTTTTTTAGTTTTTCTGGGGATAATGTAGGTCATATTTAAACTATAATGGTAGCAACCCCCCAAATCCTATTCATCTACTTACCCCTATGTGTCAGGATACTCCATGACAAATTTCAGACTTCCATGTCTATTTATGTAATTTTAGTGAATTAATATTTGCCTTTACACAATTTCGCCAGAGCCATATACCAAAAAGGGGGTTTTGAGGTAGGTGGGACATTTTGACAACTTTTTATCATAGCTCATCATTTTCAGCACATTTTTTCCAATAAGAAAACACTGATTAGAAGTATATTTCCGGGGGGTGCATGATACCCCCCTCTTCCCACTGTACTAATAAGGGTCCATTTGGTTCCAAACTATCATTTAACCCTCAAGGACCCCTGGGGGTCCCCGGACCCCACTTCTGGAACCACGGCCCTATACGTCTCGGTCAGGCCAGGTACATTACCACTCTGCCACCCGAGGGCCGATACCTATATAACTTTACAACGTATCGTACTCAAACAGATCATTCCTTGTGTGGTTATTAATACCCTATGCTTTGTAGCGGGTCCCCCAGGGGTCTGTAGGCTACTAGTTGGCACCCTTTCCTTGATTCTCTTTGAAAGTATAGCCAATCTACAAGCTCACAACACCACACATGAGCTTGTAGACCCTATAGGGATAGGATATAGAGCGTCGCAGTCCCATGGACCAGGAAATGAATCCCAATGCATTTTTCCCATAGACATTTCAAAAAGTATTTATTTAAAGACGGTTACGCCGCGGACAAAGCCAACTCGAGTCGTGACAACTCATGACAACACACACAATATTTTGGACCAAACAAATAATTACATAGAAGAAAAACAACAAAAAAAGTGTTGTAACCTGCCGTTTTTTTCTACTTTCTAATTCTTTGTTTGGCCCGAAAAATTGTGTTTGTTGTCATGATTTGTCACGACAAGAGTTGGCTTTGTCCGCGGCGTAACCGTCTTTAAATAAATACTTTCTGAAAAGTCTATGAGGAAAATGAACGGAGAATCATTTCCTGGTCCATGGTAGCGGGCGGGACTGCGACGCTCTATAGGGTTCATATTTAAGATGCTGCCTGGACGCTGCACCCCATTCGACTGGTATCATACCATTGAATGGGGCCAGTATGGCCGTTATCATACCATCTTATGGGCCCAGTATGGCCATACTGGCATACTCACTGTTTCAGTATGTCATTATCAGCGATTGTCATTATCACTGATGTCCTGACGGAGGTGCGCCGTGTCTGGTGGCCTTGAGCTACGTGAGGCGCCGAGCGAGGCGCTAGCCGAGCGAGTCGCCGTGCCGAGCGTTGCGAAGGCCCACCGGGAATATGCCCGGTACGACCTGTCCTGCCTGTCCAGCCCTGGCATGAGGCAGCTTGATGTACACAAGTACACCCGCCTGGACATGAGGCTGTAGCACTCAGACAGACCTGGGCGTTACACGGCTCGGGGGCCAAATACGGCCCTTTGGCTGACTGACCGGCCCGTGAAAGGTCACTTGGAAATGAGAAAATAAAACATACTTTCTAATTTTACCTCAATATGCGATTATGCGTGGTACTAAAACCGCATTGCTTTTATTTTGAAGCCTGTTCATTCACGCAGTCTGTTTCCTGCCGTGAACTGCGTGTGATTGACAACCTGTCACCTTCCTTGTCACCCCTCAAACATGTTCGCTCATGCCAAAAAAGAAAGGTGAATGCCGAATGCAGACTTGCAGAGGTATCAAAAAACGTTTTGACTACTAAGCGTGAAGTCACAGGGGCCACTGGTGGAGAGGATACTGAGGCCGCCGAGAGGTCCATCAATGACAGTCGAATGGAGGAATTTCAAACTCCTTCACCAATACATCACCTCAAATTCACTCCGGGCATGATGGACCTGATAAACGCTGGAGTAAGGCTGACCCCCCTTACCGTACGGCCAGCCCAACAGCCCAAAATGCGAGAGATACCATGGCCAGAGTTAATCCCACGCTATATGCCACGCCCATATAGCCTAGAAAATACATTTGATAACTGATATGAACAGGGTCCATTATGCGTAGCAACAAACATGTATGGACCCCTTGCTTCTAGAAAGCCTGGTGTTTCAATCACCGTACAGGTTGAGGTTCACAACATTTCCACTGTTATTTCAAATAGATTGTCCAAGACAAGGAGTAGCCTGAAGAGAGAATGCTGCTTGGTTAATGTACCTCACAGGCATCACAGCCCCCAAAAATCTGATAACAAGCTAAACCTTGCCTTGTTTAACATCAGGTCATTAACAAATAAGTCCTCTTCTGTAAATGATATAATATGTAAAGAGAAGCTAGATATTATCTTTCTAACAGAGACATGGCTTGGCTCGGATGGAGCTGTTCTCCTAGCGCCAGCCTGTCCCGCAAACTACAGTTTCATCCACTCTGTTCGCGAGGCTAAGAAAGGAGGTGGACTGGCAATCATTTTTTCAGACACTTTAAAATTCAAGGCTCTGACGCTCGGCAGCTTTTCATCCTTTGAATACCAGGCCACAATACTGCAGGGTCAGTCCTCTATCCCAATGATCAGCATTTATCGTCCTCCAAAGTGCAGCAAAGCTGTATTTCTAACAGAAATATCAGAACTTTTATCTATCTGTTCCACTAACTATGACAGAACTCTTATCTCGGGCGATCTTAATCTACACCTGGACGATGCTTCAAATGCGGTGGCTCTGGGTTTCTTAGAGTTATTGCACTCCTTTGAGTTCATCCAACATGTTGTTGGGCCTACACATAAACAGGGGCACACTCTGGACCTGGTGATTTCTAGAGGTCTGAACATCACTGTTGAAAGGACTATTGAAATGCCTGAGCTATCAGACCACTATTTGCTGTGTTTTAATATGACTGTCTCTGATCTAGAGAAAAACATCACTGAATATACTATAAAAAAGCTCATCTGCAGCCAACGAGTTCTCTCGTCATCTGGGCCCCCCCCTATCCGATACTCCCCCAGTGAATGATATGGTCCAAATGTTTAATCTTAAACTAGAGTCAGCTCTTGACATAGTGGCTCCTATGAAAACTAAAAAGAAACAGAACACCAGAGTAACACCCTGGATAAATGAGCATACACGTTCACTGAAGCAAGATTGTCGTAGAGCTGAGCGAGCTTGGAGAAAAAACAAACTCACCATCCACCTAGAGATTCTTAAAAAGTCAACAGTCACATATAACAAAGCCCTGCGTCTGGCAAGGCAGGCTTATTTCTCTGGCATTATTAATGAGAACAAGAAAAATGCCAGAGTCTTATTCTCTACCATTGAACGACTTTTAAACCCCCCCCAGTCCTACAAGCAGTCGTTCCCGGCCTCTAAAGCTAAGTGTAATGAGTTTGCATGCTTTTTTGATAACAAAATTTGTAACATTAGAGCTGATATTATGAATGGTGCTGCTGCTAGCTCAAGCCCTCTAACAGCAGCTAATGGTGCCAGGGTTGATCTCTCCAGGGGGAGCCTATTGTCTTTCTGTACAATTGATGAAGACGAACTCCGAAAAACCATATCTCAGATGACATCATCCTCCTGTTCATTGGACACAATTCCCACCACCTTTCTCAAAGAGGTTTTAGACAGTGTGATTGGAGATATCCTAAAAATTGTAAACAGCTCTCTACAATCAGGCGTCTTTCCAGACTCACTGAAGACGGCTGTAGTTAGGCCCTTACTCAAGAAACACAATCTTGATCCCTCTGTGATGGGTAACTACCGACCCATTTCTAATCTGCCCTTTCTGGGCAAGGTTTTAGAAAAATGCATCTTTCATCAATTGGATGTGTTTCTACAGAACAACAATGTGCATAACAAATTCCAATCTGGCTTTAGGAAAGGCCACAGCACAGAAACAGCACTTGTAAAAGTAATGAATGATCTTAGGGTGTCTGCTGACAAGAAACATGTTTCCGTTCTTTTACTTCTAGATCTAACGGCTGCATTTGACACGATTGACCATTCAATTTTAATACAGCGTCTGGAGCACTGGGTAGGCCTGTCTGGCACGGCCCTGTCCTGGTTTTCCTCCTACCTAACAAACAGAAGCTATTTTGTCAATCTAGCTGAGTTTGACTCAGACAAACACAACATCAGTTCTGGTATTCCACAGGGCTCAATTCTTGGTCCTCTGTTATTCTCCCTGTACATACTGCCATTGGGAGAACTCATTACCAATCACGGAGTCAATTTTCATTTCTATGCTGATGATACCCAACTTTATCTTTCTGTAGATCCAGATGATCTCTGTGCCTTAGACCCGCTGTTGACCTGTCTGTCTAGCATTAAATGCTGGATGAGTGAGAACTTTCTCAAGCTAAATGAGGATAAGACAGAAGTTCTCATAATCGGTTCTAGTGAGCAGAAAGAATCGATAAAAAGCAGACTTGGCAACCTGACTGTAGAAAGTAACAGTACAGTAAAGAACTTGGGGATCACTATTGATTCTGAACTGAATTTTAATTCACACATTAATCATGTTACCAAGATTGCCTTTTTTCATCTTAGAAATATTGCACGAATCAGAGCCTATTTGTCACTGGACGATGCAAAAACGCTAATCCACGCCTTTGTTTTTTCTCGGCTTGATTACTGCAATGCACTTTTTTCTGGATTGCCTAAGAAATCAACTGACAGATTACAACTTGTCCAAAATGCAGCAGCCAGAGTCTTAACTAGAACTAAGATGAGAGAACATATTACTCCAGTCTTGGCCTCATTGCACTGGCTTCCGGTTGTTTTTAGGATTGATTTTAAAATTCTTTTACTTGTTTATAAAGCTCTCAATGGTCTCGCACCTTCCTACCTACATGACTGCCTGCCGAAATATGTCCCAAACCGCCCCCTAAGGTCTTCCACTGCTGGCCTGCTCGCTTTGCCTAAAAAAATGGCAACTAAAAAATACGGGGAAGCAGCTTTTTGCTTCTACGGGCCGACGGCGTGGAACAAACTCCCACTGTACCTTCGACAGGCAGCCTCTGTAGACATTTTTAAAGCTCAGCTCAAGACCCACTTTTACACCCTTGCTTTTAATTGATTTATCTGTCTTTTAAAAAAAATGTTATTCATGTCCTCACTGTATTGTTTATGCCCTGCTTTTCTTTTCTTTTTTGTGTAAAGCACTTTGAGCTGCATTTCATGTCATGAAAGGTGCTATACAAATAAAGTTTTATTATTATTATTATTATTAAGTATTTATTTATTGAAGTCAGAGGTAATAATAATAACAACATAACATACTCTTCCCATCTTGTCAAAACAATACCATTTACTGCTTTTTATATAGAAATATAATTAATATTATGCAGAATTGAGTTCAGCCTTTTGGCCCCGGCAGCCCTCCACAATATGTTCTGTTTCTCATTTGGCCCCTTGGGAAAAATAATTGCCCACTCTGTGCTAGCTATACAGCAGGTGTGGGCAACTGGCGGCCCGGGGGCCACATGCGGCCCCTACCTTCACTTAATGCGGCCCTCAGGTTAATGTCAGAATACTGATATAATATTGGTTTCAGCCGTTACAATTCCACAACATGCAAACATGACCCACTTTAATTACTTCAGTCTAAATTAGTAGCTCAATGCTCAACACAAGTATAATTAAAGGCATTTGAAATGACATAAAAATGTTAATTTTCAGGATTCCAATTCAAAAATAGCAAAAAATAATTCAAGATTTCAATTTGAATATAGCAAAAATAGTCGATCTACAAGCTCAAAACTCGTCGCAGCGCTTGAGCGTTTTGAGCTTGTAGATCGGCTATTTTTGCAACGACAGTAATATATGGCCCTAGGGAGTGATTGTGGAAATATAGTGGCCCTCTCCATCGTCAAAGTTGCCCACCCCTGCTATACAGTGTGACCTTTTGGTAAGGGTCAAATTATGATAATATAACATAATAATATAATCTATAGTTTAAGGGCTTGTGGAATTTACCTGACTCCAGGGGCAGAGCTTCAAGGAGGGCTGAGGGGGTGACTGACTGCTCCCCAGACCCGGGACTTCCAAGGCCCGTTCATATCAGGCCTTATTTTATGTTGTGTGCACTGGTGCAAGTTCAAGGTTCAACTTTATGGTCAGCATGCTGACAATTTCACGTGCCCTTTTACTTGTAATTGGTACTGCAGTACCAATTACAAGTAAAAGGGCACGTGAAATTCACTGTGCGTTAAAAACCCATACAACAGCTACAGTCTAGTCAGAGGCAAGGAAGCAACCAGGTGCTCAGGAGGTGTGCAGGTATACAAAATGTAGAAATAGTAAACGGGTGCTCCTGGGATCAATCGGGATAGCACCTATACGGTCTTCATCAGGGCTGAGACCTGATGAAGACCGTACAGGTCGAAACATGTCGGTTGAATAAAGTTTTCCTCCTTTTTAAACTATTAACCCATTCTGGGCGGGAACCCCTTTTGGTGTTAGCATTATGTTATGCTTTAGCTATTGAAAAATAGCAGATCTACAGGTCTGCTATTTTTTTTAAATCGAAGAACGACTGACTATGTCAGTCGTTCTAGCTTTTTCAGAAAACTGTCAGGATGTAGAAGACATTTTTAGTGACCCCAAATATTATCTGTATTTGGCCGCCGACCCCCATCTGAAAATATGTTCTTCCAGGACCCTCCCCCAGAAGCAAATATTTGAGTTAAAAACTGAAACTCTGAAAGAATATATATATTCAAAGATTTGAGGCACATTTTCACGTTTTTTTCCGAAAATAGCAGACCTACAAGCTCATAGCGCGGCACCGAGTGCCGCGCTATGAGCTTGTAGATCTGCTATTTTTCAATAGTTAAAAGTATAACATAATGCTTAAAACACCAGAAGGGGTTCCCGCCCAAAATGGGTTAATGTCTATTCATAAGTCTGATGGCGGAAGCGGGTTGGCACCCTGGGCGCGTTCCTGTGGGTCTGGACTCTCTGGAGGTTCCGGGGACCCACCGCCCCCGCCCCCCCCCCCCCCCCCCCCCCCCCCCCCACACGGAGTTGCACCACTCAGTTCACACGGGTGTGATTTTTAAATATATTTTTGGGGCTTTTCTGCCTTTATTGATAGGATATAGTGGAGAGAGACAGGAAGCGCAGAGAGAGAGACTGGGAATGACACACAGCAACGGTCTTCGGGATCGGGACTCGAACCCACGTCACGCTGTCAGGCATGCAGCGCCTATATGTGGTATGCGCCCGGACCGCTAGGCTACCGGACCGCTAGGCTACCGGACCGCTAGGCTACCGGACCGCTAGACCTGCACCAGGCCAACGGGATTGATATACATTTGTAGTAATCTCATGGGCACTGTTATCAGAAATGACTATGGCTCCATTTTCGTCACCGCTAAACCCCTTATCCCTAAACTTCTTAGCCTTTTTTTACTATGTTGAAAAACATTTAGAATAGTTCAACTAGCCATTCTACATTGACACGTTGTGAGCTTGTAGACTGGCCATTCAAAAATGTTTTGCAAAATAGTAAAAACAGGCAAAGAAGTGTAGGCATAAGGGGTTTAGCGGTGACGGAAATGGAGCCCATATATGTTATAGAAAATCTTTCCAGGTTAGCAGGTTTGGGGATATAGCAAGAGATGCGAGGTTGAGATCGTTTTTTGTAGACGTTTTAGATGTGTGTACTGTGCAGGAGGCATGAGGCATACACTGGGAGACGGATGCTGAAGTTTGAGCAGCCACTATAGAGCGTCACAGTCCCGCCCCCTACCAGGGCGGCGCCCGGGCAGGGCCCAGGAAATTATTCTCCGTTAATTTTCCTCATAGACATTTCAGAAAGTATTTATTTAAAGACGTTTACGCCGCGGACAAAGCCAACTCTTGTCGTGACAAATCATGACAACAAACACAATTTTTCACGCCAAACAAAGAATTAGAAAGTAGAAAAAAACGGCAGGTTACAACACTTTTTTGTTTGTTTTTCTTCTATGTAATTATTTGTTTGGTCCAAAATATTGTGTGTGTTGTCATGATTTGTCACGAATCGAGTTGGCTTCGTACGACGCTTAAAAGGTCTTTAAATAAATACTTTTTGAAATGTCTATGGGAAAAATGCATTGTGATTCATTTCCTGGGCCTGGCGTCGTCATGAAAGGGGGCGGGACTGCGACGCTCTATAGGCAGGAGAATGGCCTAAGAGGAGGTCTGTGTATGCATGCAGTGAGAGAAGACATGCAGGTGGCAGAAAGAAGAAGAAGAATAAGGCTTTAGGTAGTGGTAGGGACTTTAAGCAACGACGGCTCCGGCAACCGGAAATGGATCAGTGCTCGATACATAAACCTGCTTGAAATGGATCAGTGCTCGATACATAAACCTGCTTGAAATGGATCAGTGCTCGATACATAAACCTGCTTGAAATGGATCAGTGCTCGATACATAAACCTGCTTGCCGTCGCAGCCCTTTCTAATACGGCAGAACCAACACTTCCACGTAGTGTCTACACCGCCATGTCATAACCATGTTTATTGAAATTATAGCTGTCATACATTTACACCGATTGCTCCATCACCTCACTTATGCTGTGTAATGTGTTGGCATGCTCTGAATGAAGAAATAACACTAATACCATATGTCATATTATTAACCATGTTTATTATTCAACGGATTTAGAATAACACAGATCGCTCCATGCAGCACCTTCCTCTTTCCACTGCTGATCATGTCCAGCGCATGTAAGAATAAAGCAATATCGGCAAGTTAGCTGATGCGCGACGGGGTGTTTAAAAAAAAATAACACGCTGCATAGACGCGTCACCATGGGAACCAACGTCGCCGTCGCCGACGGCTGTTTGCTTAACGATTTTGACAGCTACGGCGATTGCGTCACAGCCGCCGTACTTCCGCCTAGCGGAGCCGTCCTGAAAACAGTCGTTGCTTAAAGTCCCTATAGAGGGTATGTGCGTGACATCATCATCAAACCAGGAAGTTATGCAGGAATGCCTACTGAGTGGCAAAAAACTACTTGGGCCTTGACAGCCATCCGAACAGAAAAGTCCTATCTGATTGCATTAAACAATGTTAAACTCACTTTGCCACTCGATTTGCCATTCACTTGCATGCGTGCGCATAGGGACTGCGCATAGGGACTCAGAATCCCCCGTACCTAAACAGTAGACCCAAAACGACAGGTGGTAGCTGGGGTGGAGGTGGGTGCGCAGCAGGTTTGTACACGCTGATACAGCAGCAGCAGCAAGGAAGCAGGCAGAGGAATGCAAACCTCCGGTTAAAGTAGCCGGTATGAAGATGGAGTGAGTGTGTGATTGGCTGAGTGAATCATGTGGATGAGAGTGTGATGCTGAGGCGGCCCAATTAACGGCCGGCAACAACTGCACTGAGGTTCCCTGACTGAACTTGCTCTGCGCATGTCTACGACAGGCACAAATGCTCATTTGACCGAGTGAGATACTGCAGTCCTTACAGGATCACCACGTAACCCCTATATGGAGTGAAATACCGCAGTCCTTACAGGATCACCACGTAACCCCTGTATGGAGTGAGATACCAGCCGATTCGACCGTTATCATACCATCTTATGGGCCCATTATGTCCCGTTTATCATTCATCTTATGGGCCCAGTATGGCCATACTGGCATACTCACCATAGCCTGGTCAAGGTTTCCCCCTGGTGGACGTGTCATTTCCAACTATTGTCGGTGCATGGAAACTAGGGGCTACTAATGTATACTATTCTCTGCCTATCGGGACGTAACTCGGACGGCGCGGAGTCGGGTCTGGTGGCCTTCGCAAGCTCAAGGCCACCAGACACGGCGCGCCTCCGTCAGGACATCAGTGATAATGACAATCGCTGATAATGACATACTGAGACAGTGAGTATGCCAGTATGGCCATACTGGGCCCATAATATGGATGATAAACGGGACATACTGGGCCCATAAGATGGATGATACCAGTCGATTGGGGTGCAGATACTGCAGTCCTTACAGGATCACCACGTAACCCCTATATGGAGTGAGATACTGCAGTCCTTACAGGATCACCACTTAACCCCTGTATGGCGGACCGGAGTCCCTCAGGGCTCTATACTAGTGTATTTTCTGTTTTCTGTCATTGTGGGGAAAGCTTTCGCTGAAAGTAGCAGATCGACAAGCTCACAGCGCACCGCAACGCATTGTGAGCTTGTTGATCTACTACTTCCAGCGAAAGCCTTCCCCACGATAAGGATGCCGGGGTTTAAGTGGTGAAGGTATAATCAAACATATGTCTAACATGGGTCTAATTCTAGAGACCGTTGACTAGTATCTTTGTTTAGCCATCATTCAGTTGTTACTTTGTTTAGGGTAATTATTAGATTTTAATTTTATTATTAGAGAGTGCCGTGATTTTTCTTTTTCTGTTTGCATGTGTCTATGGAGTTAACATTACTCTAATAGACCCCCAGCCCCCAGGTGTTTTGCATGTGTCTATGGAGTTAACATTACTCTAATAGACCCCCAGGTGTTTTGTATCTGTCTATGGAGTTAACCTTACTCTAATAGACCCCCAGGTGTTTTGTATGTGTCTATGGAGTTAACATTACTCTAATAGACCCCCAGGTGTTTTGTATCTGTCTATGGAGTTAACCTTACTCTAATAGACCCCCAGGTGTTTTGCATGTGTCTATGGAGTTAACATTACTCTAATAGACCCCCAGGTGTGGTTAATATTCAAATATGTCTTCCCTGTGCATTTTTGGTTCCTTCCTGAAAGCTGAAAGCCGTTGAGTCAAAACGCCCATTCGAAATAAATAACACCATTTTAGTGACATCATAACCCTAACCCCTCCCACATTACCACCATAACAGCTGTGGGCGACCTTGCGGTTACCATCCAGCCACTCTACCTTTCGCAGCGCGGCGCGTTTTGAGCTTGTAGATCTGCGATTTTTGCTACGACAGCAATGTGGCCCTCTGGAGTTAGTGTGGAACTATAGTGGCCCTCTCCATCGTCAAAGTTGCCCACCCCTGATTTACACCCTCCAGAAAAACGCGATTACGCGATCGCATAATTCATTGCATAATCAGCGAAATGGCGCAGATTACGCGGGGATCCATTTATTTCTAAAAGGGCGCATATTTCGCGCGATAGTCGCATATGTCCGGCGTGCTAATATGCGAATGATGCAGGGCTCGCTTGATTTCACAATCTTCGCATAAAGTTTGGAGGGAAAAAAAGTTATACTTCGTTACATTTATTTTGTCATCGCCACTCGCATGGTGGTGCTGTGTGCGGGACAGAAGCGCAATTTCACCGCATAAAAGTGCAGAAAAACCCTGCATATTTAATTGCACAATCAAGGATTTTTGCCCGCGTTTTTCTGGAGGGTCTATATATAAATGGTAAATGGTAAATGTATATAGCACCTTTATCCAAGGCGCTTTACATAGATTGTGCATTACATTCACCAATTCACACACACATTCACACACCTTTACATAGATTGTGCATTACATTCACCAATTCACACACACATTCATACACCGATGGCGGAGGAAACCATGCAAGGCACCAACCTGCACATCAGCAGCAATTAGGGGTTCAGTGTCTTGCTCAAGGACACTTCGACACTAACTCTGGGGGAGCCCACAGGGTTCCAACTAAACCCCGAAAAGAAAACAAAAAAAGCACTTTGGGGGTTACTTATTTTATTCGTTTATTTAGATGGGACAATGTATATTAATGAACAGTAGGTACGTAAATGCACCGGGTTTAGCAAAGATGAAAATGTCCATCCGCACGCAGTCCACACACAGAACATAGAACAATTAGCAACAATAGAGTGCATTACAAAAAGACACAGTAAGACCTCACTCACACCTTTGCATCTATACAACATTGTTGGACGCTAGATGTAAACAAAGGGTTAGTGTCATGGCCGCCCCAATGCATTTCCAATGGAAGTCACATGGTTTGACACAACATTTTTGTTGTACGGCTTTCGGCTGTGTTTCGACTGCCCCCTCATACAACAAAAATGTTGTGTCAAACCATGAGACTCCCATTGGAAATGAATTGCGAAGAATGTTATTTATATTTAGCATGTCTGACCTAGTTTGCGTATAATTGTTTTCTTTGCACTTTAGTCACGTGACCAACTGACCATTTTACACATGGTCGTTTGTTGACCAGGTTTCGTAACCTTTACTGATTTTTCACGTGTCACTCTGGATAAAAGAGGGACAGAGTTGGCTGGTGAGAGAGACACAGGGAGACTTGTATTGTTTCTTTTTTGAGTGGTGCAACCACTCCTATAGAGCGTCGCAGTCCCTACCAGGACCCAGGAAATGATTCTCCGTTCATTTTCCTCATAAACTTTTCAAAAAGTATTTATTTAAAGACCTTTTAAGCCTCGTACAAAGCCAACTCTTGTCGTGACAAATCATGACAACAAACAAACAAAATTGGGCCGAACAAAGAATTAGAAAGAAGGGGAAAAAAACGGCAGGTTACAACACCTTTTTTGTTGTTTTTCTTCTTTGTAATTATTTGTTTGGTCCAAAATATTGTGTTTATTCATGTCATGAGTTGTCACGACTGGAGTTGGCTTTGTGTCGTAACCGTCTTTAAATAAATACTTTGTGAAATGTCTATGGGAAAAATGCATTGGGAATCATTTCCTGGGCCTGGCGTCGTCATGACAGAGGGCGGGACTGCAACGCTCTATAGACACTAGACAGCTATGTGTGTCCCTGCCTGGGTCCCTGGCTGGCTGACTTTATTTGGAATCGCAATGACATGCATTCTCACACTCAAATGTCGGGAATCTTGCCGGCCATTGTGCAGTAAATAAAGCATTGATTACAAGCGTTTAACATCATGTTGAGATATGGTATGTCCAGCGGGTTTGGCTGAGATATGGTATGTCCAGCGGGTTTGGCTGAGATATGGTATGTCCAGCGGGTTTGGCTATAGATATGGTATGTCCAGCGGGTTTGGCTATAGCAAATATGTCTGGGAACTTTCTGGGAAGATCATGGGGTTGTACATTAAGCTCACAATGTGTCGCATTGTGAGGCGCTGTGAGGTGAATTTGTAGATCTGCTATTTTTTGAAAGATTTGGGTACATTTAATTTGGCGCTGTAAGTATATTTTGATGCCAATACTTTTGTACGTTTACTTACCGGTATAAGTAAAGGAGTACAGGCCTTTTACCCTTTTGGTGTTTGAAGCATTATGTTATACTTTAGCTGTTGAAAAATAGCAGAGCGACAAGCTCATAGCGCGGCACCGAGTGCCACGCTACGAGCTTGTAGGTCTGCTATTTTTGAAAAATCGTGAAAATGTGGCGCAAATGTTGGAATATATATTCTTTCAGAGCCAAAGTTTTTAACTCAAATCTTTGCTTCTGGGGAGGGGTCCCTGGAACAACATATTTTCATATGGGGTTCGGCGGCCAATTACATATAATCTTGGGGGTCCTTGACATGAAAATGTTTGAGAACCACTGACATTTGTCAGAAAACTGTCAGGATTTAGAAGACATTTGTAGAATCGTTCCCAGGTCAAAACGGGCTAATATTGCATCTACTTTTCCTGAATTAAAAGTCCCACTGTTCCTTCCCCCTGTTCCTTCCCCCTGGTCCTTCCCCCTGTTCCTTCCCCTGTTCCTTCCCCCTGTTCCTTCCCCCTGTTCCTTCCCCCTGTTCCTTCCCACTGTTCCTTCCCCTGTTCCTTCCCCCTGTTCCTTCCCCCTGTTCCTTCCCTGTTCCTTCCCCCTGTTCCTTCCCTCTGTTCCTTCCTCCTGTTCCTTCCCCCTGTTCCTTCCCCTGTTCCTTCCCCCTGTTCCTTCCCCCTGTTCCTTCCCCTGTTCCTTCCCCTGTTCCTTCCCCCTGTTCCTTCCCCTGTTCCTTCCCCCTGTTCCTTCCCCCTGTTCCTTCCCCCTGTTCCTTCCCCCTGTTCCTTCCCCCTGTTCCTTCCCTCTGTTCCTTCCTCCTGTTCCTTCCCCTGTTCCTTCCCCTGTTCCTTCCCCCTGTTCCTTCCCCCTGTTCCTTCCCCCTGTTCCTTCCCCCTGTTCCTTCCCCTGTTCCTTCACCCTGTTCCTTACCCCTGTTCCTTCCCCCTGTTCCTTCCCCCTGTTCCTTCCCCTTGTTCCTTCCCCTGTTCCTTCCCCCTGTTCCTTCCCCTGTTCCTTCCCCTGTTCCTTCCCCTGTTCCTTCCCCTGTTCCTTCCCCTGTTCCTTCCCCTGTTCCTTCACCCTGTTCCTTCCCCTGTTCCTTCCCCTGTTCCTTCACCCTGTTCCTTCCCCTGTTCCTTCCCCCTGTTCCTTCCCCCTGTTTCCCCTGTTCCTTCCCCCTGTTCCTTCCCCCTGTTCCTTCCCCCTGTTCCTCCCCCTGTTCCTTCCCCCTGTTCCTTCCCCCTGTTCCTTCCCCCTGTTCCTTCCCCTGTTCCTTCCCCCTGTTCCTTCCCCTGTTCCTTCCCCCTGTTCCTTCCCCCTGTTCCTTCCCCCTGTTCCTTCGCCCTGTTCCTTCCCTGTTCCTTCCCCCTGTTCCTTCCCCTGTTCCTTCCCCCTGTTCCTTCCCCTGTTCCTTCCCCCTGTTCCTTCCCCCTGTTCCTTCCCCCTGTTCCTTCCCTGTTCCTTCCCCCTGTTCCTTCCCCCTGTTCCTTCCCCTGTTCCTTCCCCCTGTTCCTTCCCCCTGTTCCTTCCCCTTGTTCCTTCCCTGTTCCTTCCCCCTGTTCCTTCCCCCTCCCCTGTTCCTTCCCCCTGTTCCTTCCCCCTGTTCCTTCCCCCTGTTCCTTCCCCCTGTTCCTTCCCCTGTTCCTTCCCCCTGTTCCTTCCCCCTGGTCCTTCCCCTTGTTCCTTCCCCCTGTTCCTTCCCCCTGTTCCTTCCCCCTGTTCCATCCCCTGTTCCTTCCCCCTGTTCCTTCCCCCTGTTCCTCCCCCCTGTTCCTTCCCCCTGTTCCTTCCCCCTGTTCCTTCCCCTGTTCCTTCCCCCTGTTCCTTCCTGTTCCTTCCCCCTGTTCCTTCCCCCTGTTCCTTCCCCCTGTTCCTTCCCCTGTTCCTTCCCCCTGTTCCTTCCTGTTCCTTCCCCCTGTTCCTTCCTGTTCCTTCCCCCTGTTCCTTCCCCTGTTCCTTCCCCCTGTTCCTTCCCCTGTTCCTTCCCCCTGTTCCTTCCCCCTGTTCCTTCCCCTGTTCCTTCCCCCTGTTCCTTCCCCCTGTTCCTTCCCCCTGTTCCTTCCCCCTGTTCCTTCCCCCTGTTCCTTCCCCCTGTTCCTCCCCCTGTTTCTACCCCCTGTTCCTTCCCCCTGTTTCTACCCCCTGTTTCTACCCCCTGTTCCTTCTCCAGGGGAAGCTGGTGAGATACTTCAGCCGCCAGCTGTCCTGTAAGTGCAGAGTGGCCTTAGAGGAGCGCTGCAGTGCGGAGCTGCAGGACTTCCCTCACCTCGGACACTGGTTCCGCATCGTCAACCTGAGGAAGGAAGTTACGCAGGTAAGTACTGGAAGTAGCTCAAAACGCGCCGCAGTGCGACGCGTTTAGATCGGCTATTTTTTGATACGACAGTAATATGCAATGTGGCCCTCTGGAGTGAGTGTGGAAATATAGTGGCCCTCTGGAGTGAGTGTGGAAATATAGTGGCCCTCTGGAGTGAGTGTGGAACTATAGTGTCCCTCTGGAGTGAGTGTGGAACTATAGTGGCCCTCCGGAGTGAGTGTGGAACTATAGTGGCCCTCTGGAGTGAGTGTGGAACTATAGTGGCCCTCTGGAGTGAGTGTGGAACTATAGTGGCCCTCTGGAGTGAGTGGAACTAAAGTGGCCCTCTGGAGTGAGTGTGGAACTATAGTGGCCCTCTGGAGTGAGTGTGGAACTATAGTGGCCCTCTGGAGTGAGTGTGGAACTATAGTGGCCCTCTGGAGTGAGTGTGGAACTATAGCGGCCCTCTGGAGTGAGTGTGGAACTATAGTGGTGGCCCTCTGGAGTGAGTGTGGAACTATAGTGGCCCTCTGGAGTGAGTGTGGAACTATAGTGGCCCTCTGGAGTGAGTGTGGAACTATAGTGGTGGCCCTCTGGAGTGAGTGTGGAACTATAGTGGCCCTCTGGAGTGAGTGTGGAACTATAGTGTCCCTCTGGAGTGAGTGTGGAAGTATAGTGGCCCTCTGGAGTGAGTGTGGAAGTATAGTGGCCCTCTGGAGTGAGTGTGGAACTACAGTGGCCCTCTGGAGTGAGTGTGGAACTACAGTGGCCCTCTGGAGTGAGTGTGGAACTATAGTGGCCCTCTGGAGTGAGTGTGGAATTACAGTGGCCCTCTGGAGTGAGTGTGGAACTATAGTGGCCCTCTGGAGTGAGTGTGGAACTATAGTGGCCCTCTGGAGTGAGTGTGGAACTATAGTGGCCCTCTGGAGTGAGTGTAGAACTACAGTGGCCCTCTGGAGTGAGTGTGGAACTACAGTGGCCCTCTGGAGTGAGTGTGGAACTACAGTGGCCCTCTGGAGTGAGTGTGGAACTATAGTGGCCCTCTGGAGTGAGTGTGGAACTATAGTGGCCCTCTGGAGTGAGTGTGGAACTATAGTGGTCCTCTGGAGTGAGTGTGGGACTATAGTGGCCCTCTGGAGTGAGTGTGGAACTATAGTGGCCCTCTGGAGTGAGTGTGGAACTATAGTGGTCCTCTGGGGTGAGTGTGGGACTATAGTGGCTCTCTGGAGTGAGTGTGGAACTATAGTGGCCCCTCTGGAGTGAGTGTGGAACTATAGTGAGTGTGGAACTATAGTGGCCCTCTGTCTGGAGTGATTGTGGAACTATAGTGGCCCTCTGGAGTGAGTGTTGAACTATAGTGGCCCTCTGGAGTGAGTGTGGAACTATAGTGGCCCTCTGGAGTGAGTGTGGAACTATAGTGGTCCTCTGGAGTGAGTGTGGGACTATAGTGGCCCTCTGGAGTGAGTGTGGAACTATAGTGGCCCTCTTGAGTGAGTGTGGAACTATAGTGGTCCTCTGGGGTGAGTGTGGGACTATAGTGGCTCTCTGGAGTGAGTGTGGAACTATAGTGGCCCCTCTGGAGTGAGTGTGGAACTATAGTGAGTGTGGAACTATAGTGGCCCTCTGTCTGGAGTGATTGTGGAACTATAGTGGCCCTCTGGAGTGAGTGTTGAACTATAGTGGCCCTCTGGAGTGAGTGTGGAACTATAGTGGCCCTCTGGAGTGAGTGTGGAACTATAGTGGCCCTCTGGAGTGAGTGTGGAACTATAGTGGTCCTCTGGAGTGAGTGTGGGACTATAGTGGCCCTCTGGAGTGAGTGTGGAACTATAGTGGCCCTCTGGAGTGAGTGTGGAACTATAGTGGTCCTCTGGGGTGAGTGTGGGACTATAGTGGCTCTCTGGAGTGAGTGTGGAACTATAGTGGCCCCTCTGGAGTGAGTGTGGAACTATAGTGAGTGTGGAACTATAGTGAGTGTGGAACTATAGTGGCCCTCTGGAGTGAGTGTGGAACTATAGTGGCCCTCTGGAGTGAGTGTGGAACTATAGTGGCCCTCTGGAGTGAGTGTGGAACTATAGTGGCCCTCTGGAGTGAGTGTGGAACTATAGTGGCCCTCTGGAGTGAGTGTGGAACTATAGTGGCCCTCTGGAGTGAGTGTGGAACTATAGTGGCCCCTCTCCATCGTTCAAATTGCCCACCCCTGTTGCAGGATATGAGCCCGGGTGACGTGACGCTGGAAGGCCTGTTGGAGATGAACGAGGAGCAGGTGTGTGAGGAGCTGCAGAGGTTCGGGGCCAGCGGGGAGGAGTGTGCGCGGCTCAACGCGTCGCTGTCCTGCCTCAGGAAGGCCAACCAGCTGGGTGAGTTATACCTCGGATCACTGGTTCCCATGCATGTAAACACTGGGTCGCGGGACCAATTAAGCCCCCCAGTGCAGCTTTCACAACGTTGAAGCAATGGGCCCTAGTGGTAAGAGGTGGGACTGCATGCGGAACTGTGGAGTTATGACTATAGGAAACCCCGTACAGCTGGGGTTTAACATTCAGCACCCGTTTGCACTTTTTTGGACACCAAAATTTGGTGTCCAAATCGAAGAAAACGCGGAAGTAGACGGTTCTTCCGGGTGCTTCAAAACGCCACTGAGCAACTTCCTCTAAAATGAATGGCAGGGGGGAGGGGGTGGAGGGGACGGGGCTATCACTCCCGTTCAGCCTCTATCCTTTTAACCCATTTTGACCTGAGATCAGATTCTAAAAATGTCTTCTACATCCTGACAGTTTTCTGAAAAAGCTATGTTTCTATGTCAGCCGTTCTTCGATTTTTCAAAAATAGCAGACCTACAAGCTCGTAGCGCGCCACTCGGTGGTGCGCTATGAGCTTGTAGATCTGCTATTTTTCAATAGCTAAAGCATAGCATAATGCTAACACCAAAAGGGGTTCCCGCCCAATTAATACTCTATATGGTCGCGGACACCATTTTTATGGGTCCCTGCTAAATGTTATTATTTTCTTTTTTTACTATTTCAAAACATTTTCAAAAAACATTCCCAAAAAAGCTAAACGTTTCATATGTTGTTGTTTTTTTTCTTAATTTTTAATGAAATAATGCAGATGTTTAACAATAATGTAACTATATTGAGACCCATACGGGTCCATTTGATTTCATTTTACACTCTCAAGAGTTAAAGATCTATAAGGGTCCATTTGGTTACCAACTCTCCTATCTTTTAGCTGGGGACCACCTGGAACCCCCTCAAGGACC
Organism: Electrona antarctica; assembly: GCF_951216825.1. Lineage (NCBI taxonomy): Eukaryota > Metazoa > Chordata > Actinopteri > Myctophiformes > Myctophidae > Electrona > Electrona antarctica. The sequence goes on from NC_136793.1 coordinate 5,941,666, forward strand.
ACTGGTTGAAAACCACTTCTTTACAGTCCAGGGGTTCTCAACCCGTGGGTCGCGACCCCTCAGGGGGTTGCGAAATTATTTTGGGGGGTCCCCAAATTATTATTATTTTTTTGCAACTGAATGGCTGGAACATGGAAATTAAGAGTTTACATAGTACGTGGTGCATGCATAAACTTTCCTTAATGATTATATCTGGTTGTATTCATTTATGATATATTTTCTCTATTATTAAGGTTATTTTTGCAGTCAGTTTGTATTGGTGGTAGGGAGGGGGGCGGTGCGGGGGTCACGAGACATGACCAAAGCATTTCCGGGGGTCACCAGCCAAAAAGGTTGAGAACCCCTGCTTTACACCAGGGGTTCTCAACGTTTTTGGCCGGGGACCCCCGGAAATGCTTTGGCAATGTCTCGGGACCCCCGCCCCGCCCCCTCCCGACCCCCAATATAAATTGACTGCTACAATAACCTTAAACCATTTTGGGCGGGAACCCCTTTTGGTGTTTTAAGCATTGTTATAATTTAGCTATTGAAAAATAGCAGATCTACAAGCTCATAGCGCGCCACCGAGTGGCGCGCTATGAGCTTGTAGGTCTGCTATTTTTGAAAAATCGTGAAAATAATAACTATAGGAAACCCCGTACAGCTGGGGTTTAACATTGAGCGGCCCGTTTGCACTTCCGCATTTTGGCCGAATCGAGAGAAAAAAACGCGGAAGTAGACGGTTCTTCTGGGTGCTTCAAAACGCCACTGAGCAACTTCCTCTAAAATTAATGGCGGGGGGGGGGGGGGGGCTAAATAAATTAGAGAGTTTATCAAGTATCATCATTAATGTTGTCCTTTGATCAAGGGGCCTCTGGCACAGTATCTCTATGGTCATGTGCTCAAGTCGGATCTGTCTGATATTTCATATTCCATCCTAATTGGCTATAATTGGCTTTCACAGTTTGCAAGATTGCCCCGTTTTGAACAATAGCCTCAAATCATGAACGCAGCATGCAATTTACGTGAAATCTTTCACACATTTTCTTACTAGGCTGAGGAATATATCCCACCCTTTTCACATTGGCCTGTTATAGCGCCACCAACAGGTTGATTTTTGCAAAACACATTTTTGGAACAAAATGCCTCAAATCATCCAATTGCCATCAAAGGCGTATGAAGAAATGGCAATCGGTACACATGATCTCTGTAGTCAGGCTGCGTACACACCTAAAGAACAAATGTTTGGTCCGTGTGCGATGCCTGATTGCTATTTGATTGCTGCTCCAATTCATTTTCAATGGGAGTCACGTCGTTTGATCGGACAAACCTGTCCGATGTGGGGGCGGAGGGCACAACAAACACATCGGACACCTTGTAGTCAAAACGGCCAACGAACAGGGTGGGACTTCAGATCGGACAGAAGGGTGTTTTTTAACCGCCAACTAATAGGAGAGAACTTCCGTTCTTGACAGCACTGGGTGGGGTTTAGGCTGTAGTCTTCTGAGTTACGTGACACAGACTATTATATCGCTTGTTTGTATGTCTTCTTTTGGCTATAGGGCCGTGCGTAACTTGGAGAGTCCAAGTTGCGCACGGCTGTCTCCAGTCAGTGAGTGAGTCCAGTCTGGTACTAAGTTCTATTCTATATACAGAAATACAGGACGATAGCCAAAATAGCCGTCGGGCCTCGGCAGTTGTGAGGCTGCATTAATAATTAGTTCTAAAAGCATGTCTTTTTTACGGGGATCACTATTGATTTTAATAGTAGACGCATATATGTCTATGAGTAGCCTAGAGTAGAAATGTAATGGCAGCGTACGAGGTTCACATGCGCAAATATAACAGATGTACAAGTTATCGACACGAATGGTACTTACGGTATGGTACACGATGTAAGCTTGTGGATCTGTTTATTTTAAGCATGCGCCACCGCCACCACGCAAAGTTATGACGCGCGCACATGTGGGGGGAGAGACCCGATATATTTTATAGCTCTATGGGAGAGACGCAGACAGAGAAATATTTAAAATCATCCTGTCTCGCTCTAGCGCACGGCCGCACGCATAAAGAGCCAATGGAGCAAATGTTAAATAAGCTACACAGGTGGTCCTAAATGGTTAATTGATTACATCACTATAGCAAAAGACGTGATATAGGTCAACTGCAGCGGAGCTGTTCTGACTTGAAGCTTAACTGACCAGCACGGCTTCAAGTTTAAACCATAAGATGACATGGAAATGCCCGTCGATTTGATGCGCAGAAATAACATAGGCCTATATCGAATCAGGTTAAGGTGCACACATGGAAGAAAAGTCCCTTTTATCGGGATTCGGGGATACTTTGTTGTAGGCTATAACACCTGCTCCTCTGTTCATCTGTTGCCTTATTTGGCTAATAAAATAATTAAGAATTAATGCAATTTCAAGTTGTTGCTGCAATCATGATTCATGTTGCTGTTCTCTTCTCTATGTGACTGAAGGTTGCGCCCAAAAATTGTAGACAGTGATTTCCCGCACCCCCTCATGTTATTTTTCCCTCCGTCGTAAAATGACCTATTTTCTTTTTTTCACTATTTGGTTCGCTTAACATGTCCACGTGTCATTTGTTTACATATTTGGTACGCTTTACAAAGTCCAGTGTGAACACCAAACGGACCAAAATCAAAATGCAAATATTTGGTCCTTGATCCGGACCTTCTAAGTGAACTTTGAGTGTGAAAAACGGCCTCGACAAACTACCGCTAGCTGCTGCTGCAGTCAAGAAAACTACACTGAACATATGTGCATCTATTTCCGCGTGTCGTAGCACCGCCCAAATCGCGCAAAGCATTGTGGGACATGGAGGCATCAAATCATAAAAATGTAATCAGTGGTCGGTCGGACAGATCTGTGTGTCCGAAAGGTGTGTACGAAGCCTCATGTGATCAAGACGAGTCTGTTGGATTTCTCAGATTGTACACCGATTGGCTAAGATTGCCTTCCAAAGTTTTCAGGAGTGGCCCGTTTTGTACAAAATGCTGCACATGTCCTGCTCATCCAGAATTCTATCCTCAGAGATGCTATGAGTGATCTGGATCTGCATTTCCTCAACAAAATGAAGAAATTTGTTGCAAAAACAAATAAAAATAAACATCCTCCTAAACATTTTGCCAAACATCACACACACTCCTATCCTCCTGGTGGAGACCTGTGCCCGGAAGGGCACTTTTTCTAGTTTTTACTGTTTTCGTCAGTGAAGAAAGGGTAGTCGACGAGCATTTTTTGTCTTAGTTTTAGTCCAGGGGTTCTCAACCCGTGGGTCGCGACCCCTCGGGGGGTCGCCAAACTATTTTAGGGGGTCCCCAAATTATTAAAAAAAAAAAAAAAGGGGGTTTTTAAATTTATATTTTCACGATTTTTCAAAAATAGCAGACCTACAAGCTCATAGCGCGCCACTCGGTGGCGCGCTATGAGCTTGTAGATCTGCTATTTTTCAATAGCTAAATTATAACAATGCTTAAAACACCAAAAGGGGTTCCCGCCCAAAATGGTTTAAGGTTATTGTAGCAGTCAATTTATATTGGGGGTCGGGAGGGGGCGGGGCGGGGGTCCCGAGACGTTGCCAAAGCATTTTCGGGGGTCCCCTGCCAAAAACTTTGAGAACCCCTGTTTTAGTCGACGAAATCAACACTGGTCTGGTCAGACATTTATTGTAAGAAGTACTCTTTTTTTTTTTACTTAAGTAAAAGTATTTGTATTTACAGGTAGAAACACTCTGTTACAAGTAAAAGTATGGTATTCAACTACATAATATGCATTGGCGTCTGAAGTATTTTAAGTGGTCTTTCAGTTAATGTTGTTCTGCAATAAAGTAAAAGTAACTAGTAACTGACGTTTTCAAACAATTGTAGTGGAGTAAAAGTACAATATTTGGACCTGAGATGTAGTGGAGTAGAAGTAAAAGTATTGATATTTAGAAGTACTCCAGTAAAGTCCTTTTTTTTAACTCAAATCCAGTACTTAGTTACTTTACACCACTGAGTGAGCGTTAGTCTGGTGAATGTCGCCCTCTATGGGACAGACTGTGAACTAACTGTCTGAAGCTGACAACATCTCTCTGATGTCATTGATGTGTTCTTCATGGTTATTGATTCAATTAATTACGCATCAATAAGTGATGGGTCGCACTCAGGCCTCATTCACACGTACCAAACACCAATCAATCAAATGTTTGGTAGTTTTTTTGTTTTTTTTAGGCCACCACAATGCTTTTCCAATGGGAGTCACATGGTTTGACCAAACATTTTGTGTTTGATTGCTGATTGCTGGTGGTGTTCTGCCCCTCCCCCCTCATCAAACACAAATGTTTGGTCAAACCATGTGACTCCCATTGGAAAAGCATTGTGGTGGCCCAAAAAAACTAAAAAACGACCAAACATTTGCAGTCTGCTGTCACCCAGGTGGATACGTGCATGCGGGTCGCTTCTCGCCCTCAGGCGTCTTATTGGTATATTTAGATTAACATGGACTTGTCTATCTAGATGTAATAGTGTCATGTCATGTGCGTGTTTCAATTTGGAGTTACCACTTTTAGTAAGAGGATATTAATAGAATCTGGGAATAAAATGTCTTACCAAGAATTTTCTCCACCAAGAATATTCAACCACCCTAGAGGGGAGTTTAGGACAGCTGCTGAAAGTCAGGGTACCATCAACAACTAATATGGCAAAATGTTCTAAATTTCATTATACTTTAAGTAGCATGTGTCAAACTAGGGGGTTTTCATGATTCTAGTGAAATTTTGTCAGCTTTTGGTGTATGTGCACAAACTTCATCCTACACGTGCTCACGCGTGCGCGCACGCACACACACACACACACACACACACACACACACACACACACACACACACACACACACACACACACACCTGTGTCCTAACCAATACATGGTAAATGGTGCATTTATATAGCGCCTTTATCCAAGGCGCTTTACATAGATTGTGCATTACATTCACCCATTCACACACACATTCATACACCGATGGTGGAGGAAACCATGCAAGGCACCAACCAGCACATCAGGAGCAATTAGGAGGTTCAGTGTCTTGCTCAAGGACACTTCGACACTAACTCTGGGGGAGCCCACAGGGTTCGAACTGGCAACCTTACGGTTACCATCCAGCCACTCTACCCCTGAGCCACCACCGCCCCGTCACCGATGTACGTGTTTATAAAGGTGTCTATAGTGACACATCACACAAAGACTGAAATTCAGTTTCCCTAAAAGGAGAATCTGTGACAGCGATTGACTCAGGGTGATGTTGGGGTGGATGACGACACTTCCCCGTCCAGAGCATTTATAAATGCAGGCGGCGGCGACATCCTTATTGTATTTGTCTACTTCATACAGTATATACTCTTGACATCCTTATTGTCTACTCTATACATTGACTCTTGTGCTGCTTTGAACGGTAATCCATGCGAGGTCCTGTGCTGTCCGGGTTGCCATGGAGCCGGCCGGGCCAGACTGGGGGAGGAGCCGCCAGCCGCCGCCGCCGAGCGCTCATCGTCGCCGCCGTACTCCTGCCGTGTCTCCTGGGGATCCTCGCCTTCGTGGCCTCTCGTCCCGCGACTCCCGCGGGACGCCTACGACTCTCGCGGGACGCCTACAATCTAAGCGGCTGGATGGAGAGGGCTGGTCTGGAGGCCCGGGGGCCTCTGGCACCGCCGGGCGGCGGCGATCTCTTCTGGCCCAACGGCACGGAGCGGCCCGCCGCCGGGCCGTTCCGCTACATCATCAACGAGGAGAACAAATGCCCGGCGGGAGAGGAGCCGCCGTTCCTGGTGCTGCTGATAACCGTGGAGGCTCATCAGGTGGAGCGCCGCGACGCCATACGGCGGACGTGGGGCGCCGAGAGCCCTCTGCGGCGGCGGGGGGGAGGAGGAGGGGCTCCGGGCGCCGCTGCCCCGGGCCCTCGGGTGGTGCGGCTGTTCCTGCTGGGGGTGAAGGAGGAGGAGGATCTCCTCTCCCTGGAGGAGGAGAGCCTGAGGCACGGCGACATCCTCCAGCAGGACTTTGCGGACACCTACCGCAACCTGACCGCCAAGACCCTGATGGGCCTGAACTGGGTGGCGCGCCACTGCCCGCGGGCCGCCTACGTCATGAAGACGGACAGCGACATCTTCGTCAACACCGACTACCTCGTGCGCGAGCTGCTCGGCTGGCCCGACACGAAGCCCCGGAGGAACTTGTTCACGGGCCACTTCCTCAAGAATCCCAGGCCAATCCGAGACAAAGACTGCAAGTGGTACGTGTCCGAAGAGGAGTATCCGAGTGAGACGTACCCCGAGTTCTGCGCCGGGACGGGCTACGTGTTCTCGGGAGACTTGGCGACGCGGATCTACGGCGGCTCCCTGGGCGTCCCTCGCTTCCCCTTCGAGGACGTGTACGTGGGCATGGTCCTGGAGAGGCTGCACATCCCCATCACGCCGCCTCCAAACCCCTTCCTGTTCGGCATTGAAGGACTTAGGCCCGACGACAGCTACAGCCTCCTGGTCGTCTCTCACAAAGTCACGCCTGACCAGATGCTGGACATCTGGCGCGGTTAACGCCGGAGCGTCCGACTCCTCACTCAAAATGCGACGCGCTGACCTGCGGACAGACCTGACCACACGACGTCCCTGGGGCATTGACATGTAAACGTAGACGCCCTTTTCCGGCTCTGGTGGAGCGTATGTGCTCAAGGGAGGGCAAAGCTTTCCCCAGATTCCTTGCGAAGCCCCGCGGAAGCTTGAGCCTGCCTCACAGAGCGCATGTTTGGGTCTGTAAGTCCTGGAGAAGATGCGCTGTGATTGGCCAGTAATCACTTTGAGTGGCAGCGTGCCGTAACGTGCCTTCCACACTTCCGGCGTACTTCCTCTCCCAGTGGAAATTATTCCGCCCCTCCTTCAACACACATCGCTCCAACGAACTGCAAAAAACCCCGAAATCTATTTTTTAAATATCTATGGTCTTCCTTATCGTATCGTCCTCCCAATATGGTGATATTGATTAGTTAGTACTAGTAGTAGTAGGATACCCATACAGACAAGTTAGTACTAGTAGTAGTAGGATACCCATTGATTAGTTAGTACTAGTAGTAGTAGGATACCCATTGTTGTGGACAGACAAGTTTGGACAAGTCAGTTGCAAAGTTGCAGTCAGTATTTTACTGTTTGCAGGAGGCAAGATTCCTGTCCTTATTGGCTAGTTTGTGACTAGTTCTGTTCTGTTCATGTATCTTGTAAGATACATGAGTCTAGATTGTTGCCTTTTATGTTTTTTCCATCCATCCATCCATCTTCAACCGCTTATCTGTAGTTGGGTCGCGGGGGCAACAGCTCCACCAGAGAGCTCCAGACATTCCTCTCTAGAGAGCAACATCAGTAACTTCCTCCTGGGGGGGATCCCGAGGCGTTCCAAGGTCAGTGAGTCGATGTAATCCCTCCATCTGCCCCCGAGGTCTCCTCCCAGTGGGACGTGCATTGAGGACCTCCCTAGGGAGACGCTCGAGAGGCATCCTAACCAGATGCCCGAACCACCTAAGCTGGCTCCTTTCCAGGCGAAGAAGCAGCGGCTCTACTCCGAGTCTCCCTCGCGTGGGCTGATCTCCTTCTCCGTCCTCCCCTTACTCCTGAACAAGACCCGCGATACTTAAACCTTCACCTGGGGTAAAGCCTGAGTCATTCCCTACTGGGACTGCACAATCCACCGCTTTCCTGCTGAGAACCATGGCCTCAGATGTGGAGACTTTCCTGCTGAGAACCATGGCCTCAGATGTGGAGACTTTCCTGCTGAGAACCATGGCCTCGGATGTGGAGACGCTGATCCTCATCCCAGCCGCCGTGCACTCGGCTGCGAACCGGTCCAGTGAGAGCTGAAGGTCTTGGACCGATGGTGCCATCAGGACCACATCATCTGCAAAAAGCAGTGATGCAACCCTTAACTCACCGAGCCGAATACCCTCTCCGCCACGACTTTGTGCCTCGAGATCCTGTCCATGAAAATCACAAACAGGATAGGTGACAATGCGCAGCCTGAGACGTACGAGTGAGACGTACCCCGAGTTCTGCGCCGGGACGGGCTACGTGTTCTCGGGAGACTTGGCGACGCGGATCTACGGCGGCTCCCTGGGCGTCCCTCGCTTCCCCTTCGAGGACGTGTACGTGGGCATGGTCCTGGAGAGGCTGCACATCCCCATCACGCCGCCTCCAAACCCCTTCCTGTTCGGCATTGAAGGACTTAGGCCCGACGACAGCTACAGCCTCCTGGTCGTCTCTCACAAAGTCACGCCTGACCAGATGCTGGACATCTGGCGCGGTTAACGCCGGAGCGTCCGACTCCTCACTCAAAATGCGACGCGCTGACCTGCGGACAGACCTGACCACACGACGTCCCCGGGGCATTGACATGTAAACGTAGACGCCCTTTTCCGGCTCTGGTGGAGCGTATGTGCTCAAGGGAGGGCAAAGCTTTCCCCAGATTCCTTGCGAAGCCCCGCGGAAGCTTGAGCCTGCCTCACAGAGCGCATGTTTGGGTCTGTAAGTCCTGGAGAAGATGCGCTGTGATTGGCCAGTAATCACTTTGAGTGGCAGCGTGCCGTAACGTGCCTTCCACACTTCCGGCGTACTTCCTCTCCCAGTGGAAATTATTCCGCCCCTCCTTCAACACACATCGCTCCAACGAACTGCAAAAAACCCCGAAATCTATTTTTTAAATATCTATGGTCTTCCTTATCGTATCGTCCTCCCAATATGGTGATATTGATTAGTTAGTACTAGTAGTAGTAGGATACCCATACAGACAAGTTAGTACTAGTAGTAGTAGGATACCCATTGATTAGTTAGTACTAGTAGTAGTAGGATACCCATTGTTGTGGACAGACAAGTTTGGACAAGTCAGTTGCAAAGTTGCAGTCAGTATTTTACTGTTTGCAGGAGGCAAGATTCCTGTCCTTATTGGCTAGTTTGTGACTAGTTCTGTTCTGTTCATGTATCTTGTAAGATACATGAGTCTAGATTGTTGCCTTTTATGTTTTTTCCATCCATCCATCCATCTTCAACCGCTTATCTGTAGTTGGGTCGCGGGGGCAACAGCTCCACCAGAGAGCTCCAGACATTCCTCTCTAGAGAGCAACATCAGTAACTTCCTCCTGGGGGGGATCCCGAGGCGTTCCAAGGCCAGTGAGTCGATGTAATCCCTCCATCTGCCCCGAGGTCTCCTCCCAGTGGGACGTGCATTGAGGACCTCCCTAGGGAGACGCTCGAGAGGCATCCTAACCAGATGCCCCGAACCACCTAAGCTGGCTCCTTTCCAGGCGAAGAAGCAGCGGCTCTACTCCGAGTCTCCCTGGCGTGGGCTGATCTCCTTCTCCCTCCTCCCCTCCGAGTCTCCCTGGCGTGGGCTGATCTCCTTCTCCGTCCTCCCCTTACTCCTGAACAAGACCCGCGATACTTAAACCTTCACCTGGGGTAACGCCTGAGTCATTCCCTACTTGGACTGCACAATCCACCGCTTTCCTGCTGAGAACCATGGCCTCCTGCTGAGAACCATGGCCTCAGAACCATGGCCTCAGAACCATGGCCTCAGAACCATGGCCTCAGATGTGGAGACGCTGATCCTCCTGCTGAGAACCATGGCCTCAGATGTGGAGACGCTGATCCTCATCCTTTCCTGCTGAGAACCATGGCCTCAGATGTGGAGACGCTGATCCTCATCCTTTCCTGCTGAGAACCATGGCCTCAGATGTGGAGACGCTGATCCTCATCCCAGCCGCCGTACACTCGGCTGCGAACCGGTCCAGTGAGAGCTGAAGGTCTTGGACCGATGGTGCCATCAGGACCACATCATCTGCAAAAAGCAGTGATGCAGCCCTTAACTCACCGAGCCGAATACCCTCTCTCCGCCACGACTTTGCCTCGAGATCCTGTCCATGAAAATCACAAACAGGATAGGTGACAATGCGCAGCCCTGGCGGAGGCCAACCCCCACTGGAAACGAATGTGACTTACTCCCGAGCACACGGACACAGCTCTCGCTTTGGGTGTACAGAGATTGGATGGCCCTCACCAAGGTCCCCCTCACCCCATACTCCTTTGGGTGTACAGAGATTGGATGGCCCTCAACAAGGTCCCCCTCACCCCATACTCCTGATTGGATGGCCCTCAACAAGGTCCCCCTCACCCCATACTCCTGATTGGATGGCCCTCAACAAGGTCCCCCTCACCCCATACAGAGATTGGATGGCCCTCAACAAGGTCCCCCTCACCCCATACTCCTGATTGGATGGCCCTCAACAAGGTCCCCCTCACCCCATACTCCTGATTGGATGGCCCTCAACAAGGTCCCCCTCACCCCATACTCCTGATTGGATGGCCCTCAACAAGGTCCCCCTCACCCCATACTCCCATTGGATGGCCCTCAACAAGGTCCCCCTCACCCCATACTCCTGATTGGATGGCCCTCAACGAGGTCCCCCTCACCCCATACTCCCGCAGCACCTCCCACTTATGTTTTACCTCCTCTTATGTTTTTATTTTCCAGATATCGGGACAGGGTCGGTTACGGCCATTTATGTTTTTATTTTCCAGATATCGGGACAGGGTCGGTTACGGCCATTTTGGCGCTTCAGGCGAGATTGTCATTCACCAAGCGTGATTTCTTTTTGCACGGTTTTGGCACGGTTCTATACCTATCCGTGGAAGATTTAATAAAAGAAAACTTATGAGAAAATAATAACGATATAGCTGTAAGTTCTTAGTATCATTCTCTCTTCACTCTTAGCCAGTGCTTCATTTCTAAATTCGTAACTGTACTACTCTTTTTATTTCGGGCCCACCAAAGCAAGCGTTATGATATTCGATTCTGAGCCATGCTGTAAAGCCGCGTGTCTTTGTGAGATTTGGCAGATGTTAACCAGTCAGTTCTGTTCATAAGAACTCACCATTTTGTATTGAAAACAAAACGCATGCTGTCCCCAAGACTGAACTCCAAGTAGCAGTTCAACTATATTGCTCCATAGAAGTATGAAAGTTCCATATTCCATATGCAACGAACAACAACAGATGCAAATTGCAAAAGTGCGAGACGAGAGTTGTTTTTATTTACGCACCCGGCACCGCCAAGCGTCAACAGGGAGGCGACGCCTGGGTTCCATAGCCACCCGGCACCGCCGAGCGTCAACAGGGAGGCGACGCCGGGGTTCCATAGCCACCTATTTCCTCTCAAAGCGGGCACACATTTCAAAATAAGAGTGTTTTTTGTTTGTACTTGCAATGTGATCATTCAAGCCATGTTTTATTTTGGAATAGTACTGGAAATAGAAGTAGCTATGACGAGGAAGAAGCCTAGTTGACTTGAAAATAATGATAGAGACATATTGTATATTGTAATTGTGCATTTGGGGTGGCGGAGCGCCCTCTACAGCTACCGAAGCTGCCTCTACAGCTCAAGTCACAGGTACCGGAGCTGAGCTCCGCCAAGCTCCGGCTGAAATGAAGCACTGCTCTTAGCCCTTTGAATTACAGCATGCCAGGACACGGGACAGTGTCAGCAGTAGCCTATAGTGCTTTTAATTTATTTTTTTTACCTTACCTTACTTTCTTTTTTTTCGTTGAACCAGACGTGTGAGTGATGCGCTTGCAGGAGCTGCAGCAGTTGCAGAATAAAATCACACCCGTGTGAACTGAGTGGTGCAAGGTCTTATATAGCCTGATCAGCTGTGGTCTGACGTAATGTCAGTGACCATAGTAACCATGCTCATTTTGTTGGAGTGGTTTACACCACTCAAAAATGAAACAAGCCATGCTGTGTCAGCGTCGGTGGACCACGTACTTAAGTTATTACGTATTTAAGATTCGGCCATAGCCCAAGGGCGGAACTACTGGGGGGATGGGGGTGTGGTCTCCCCCCGGCCCGAACCTCCTGGGGGCCCGGGCTGTCAGATGATCGATGGACGATTTTTTACACAGTCACTCACGAGTCACGACAGATAAAAGTGTTGTTGGGAGTCAGGTTCGGTGAGGCCCGGTCGTGCGGTCTTCCCCCCGGCCCAAAGTAGTTCCGCCAGTGCCACAGCCACTTGCCCAAATGTTCTGACCGCATCACATTTGTGATGAGGGCTATGGCCGTTTTTTGCCCAAGGAGTGTTTTTGTGCAAAACTAATGCTTGAAATGGGTTCAGAATCATGACAATCCCCTAGTTTGACATGTCACATGCTATACTTAAAGTATAATGACATTTAGAACATTTTGCCATATTGGTTGTTAATTAATGGTACCCCAACTTTCAGCAGCTGTCAAACATTCCCCTAGGGTGGTTGAATAGAAACCAACGTGGGATATGTTAGTAGACACCTTTACATTCCCCTAGGGTGGTTGAATAGAAACCAACGTGGGATATGTTAGTAGACACCTTTACATTCCTCTAGGGTGGTTGAATAGAAACCAACGTGGGATATGTTAGTAGACACCTTTACATTCCCCTAGGGTGGTTGAATAGAAACCAACGTGGGATATGTTAGTAGACACCTTTACATTCCTCTAGGGTGGTTGAATAGAAACCAACGTGGGATATGCTAGTAGACACCTTTACATTCCTCTAGGGTGGTTGAATAGAAACCAACGTGGGATATGTTAGTAGACACCTTTACATTCCTCTAGGGTGGTTGAATAGAAACCAATGTGGGATATGTTAGTAGACACCTTTACATTCCTCTAGGGTGGTTGAATAGAAACCAACGTGGGATATGTTAGTAGACACCTTTACATTCCCCTAGGGTGGTTGAATAGAAACCAACGTGGGATATGTTAGTAGACACCTTTACATTCCCCTAGGGTGGTTGAATAGAAACCAACGTGGGATATGTTAGTAGACACCTTTACATTCCCCTAGGGTGGTTGAATAGAAACCAACGTGGGATATGTTAGTAGACACCTTTACATTCCCCTAGGGTGGTTGAATAGAAACCAACGTGGGATGTGTTAGTAGACACCTTTACATTCCCCTAGGGTGGTTGAATAGAAACCAACGTGGGATGTGTTAGTAGACACCTTTACATTCCCCTAGGGTGGTTGAATAGAAACCAACGTGGGATATGTTAGTAGACACCTTTACACATTGGTGAAGAAACCTCTTGCTAAGAAAATGTATTCCCAGATTTGACATTCATTCTGATAATATTCCCTGACTGATTGATTGATTGATTGATTGAAATATGTATTAACAGTTTGCAGAATTACAGTACATTTCAAGCACAAACTCAATACAAAGACTGTTAACTGTGAGTGGACGACCCAATTAAGCATTACACTTGTTTACAAGAGGGTCCACCTTGTTCAATTCATCAAAATGACTATTAAATAGTATTTATAAGGGCAATTAAGTCACCATAGGCAAACATTTTCAAACATTGTCAAAAATATTCAAAGAATTAAGGAAATGGCCCGGGCCTGCGGTCCGGGCACCTAGGCTGCAATGCAGCATGACCATGACCATGAGGTCAAAGGTCATGTTTCACCTAGACACAGGATCTGACATGAGGTCAAAGGTCATGTCTCACCTATAGACACAGGATCTGACATGAGGTCAAAGGTCATGTCTCACCTAGACACAGGATCTGACATGAGGTCAAAGGTCATGTCTCACCTATAGACACAGGATCTGACATGAGGTCAAAGGTCATGTCTCACCTAGACACAGGATCTGACATGAGGTCAAAGGTCATGTCTCACCTAGACACAGGATCTGACCTGAGGTCAAAGGTCATGTCTCACCTAGACACAGGATCTGACCTGAGGTCAAAGGTCATGTCTCACCTATAGACACAGGATCTGACATGAGGTCAAAGGTCATGTCTCACCTATAGACACAGGATCTGACATGAGGTCAAAGGTCATGTCTCACCTATAGACACAGGATCTGACATGAGGTCAAAGGTCATGTCTCACCTATAGACACAGGATCTGACATGAGGTCAAAGGTCATGTCTCACCTATAGACACAGGATCTGACATGAGGTCAAAGGTCATGTCTCACCTATAGACACAGGACCTGACAGGAATTTGGACCTCATGATGGCTAAGATTAGGTTTATCCCCTGAGCAAGCAGGCAGGCTGCATTTGCTCAATGGTAAAAAAAAATAAAGAATACATCAGCAAACGGTGTTCAAATCTAGGAACACAACATTTTTCAGCTTTAAGACCTGAGGACGATTCTACAAATGTCTTCTAAATCATGACAGTTTTCTGAAAAATCTACGTTTCTATATCAGTGGTGCTCAAACATTTTCATGTCAAGGACCCCCGGAATGATCTGTATTTATGGCCGCCGACCCCCATCTGAAAATATGTTTTTCCAGAAACCTCCCAGAAGCAAAGATTCAAGAATCTGAAAGAATATTTATTCAAAGATTTGCGCCACACTTTCACGATTTTTCAAAAATTGCAGACCTACAAGCTCGTAGGGCTGTAGATCTGAGCTTGTAGATCTGCTATTTTTCAATAGCTAAAGTGTAACATAATGCTCAAAACACCAAAAGGGGTTCCCGGCCACCCAGAAAGGGGTAAAACATCCAAGCCTATTGCCGAAATATACGAAACATGACTGATATAATGACTCGGTCAGTCTGTCAGTCAGTGAGACACTGAGGCCTCATTCACACGTACCAAACACCAATCAAGCAATGGTTTGGTCGTTTTTTTTTGTTTTTTTGGGCCACCACAATGCTTTTCCAATGGGAGTCACATGGTTTGACCAAACATTTGTGTTTGATTGCTGATTGCTGGTGGTGTTCTGCCCCTCCCCCCTCATCAAACACAAATGTTTGGTCAAACCATGTGACTCCCATTGGAAAAGCATTGTGGTGGCCCAAAAACAAAACAAAAAAACGACCAAACATTTGCTTGATTGGTGTTTGGTACGTGTGAATGAGGCCTTACTATTCCAGTGTCGCAGACGGTTTCATGCCAGGGATGCCCAGATTAATATGTATTTGACCGCCGACAGGGAGGAGAGACCCCTTGCAGGATTTGTGTTTTCAAAAACGAATTATTAACCCATTTTGGGCGGGAACCCGTTTTGGTGTTAGCATTATGTTGTGCTTTAGCTAAAAAAAATACAGATTTAAAAAAAATAGCAGATCTACAAGCTCATAGCGCGCCACGAGTGGCGCGCTACGAGCTTGTAGGTCTGCTATTTTTGAAAAATCGAAGAACGACTGACATAGAAACATAGCTTTTTCAGAAAACCGTCAGGATGTAGAAGACATTTTTAGAATCTGATCTCAGGTCAAAATGGGTTAATCAAGCTTTGAGCTTGAGCTTGTATATCTGCTATTCTCTTGATTAATTAAGTGTATTTGTTTCGTTTCATTGAATATAGCAGATGCGGATATGACTGTATGTTGATGCAGAAGCTCATGTTGGGAGCTTGAAAAAAGTACATTTGTTTTGTTCCATTAATTGCCACTAGGGGGAGACACAGACTGCATTTTACTTTCAGACCTTTCAACCACTAACGTTGTAATGCTGCAACCTAACCTAATGGGGGCAGTATTAAGCCATTGCCTAACTCGTGTTGGTAACAACATCCCTTTTGTAAACAGGTTTGATAACTCCTTTGATGACGGCATGTCTTTTGTCCTCTGTTTCACATGAGAAGGCTCCCTGGAATACTTTGAGGAAATAAGCTTGATGACTTGTTTGTCTTTGTAATGCACCAAACGAGCTATTGCTGTCGGTAGGCCTAAAGGTTTAACTATTCATCAGAGCGTACTGTACTCTTACAGAGATTATTCTTTGTGGTGTATTTCCTGCAGTGACGGACAATAGCATTTACATGAGTAGTAGCCTACTGTAATTTACCCATTTAGACCTGAAGAGGATTCTACAAATGTCTTCTAAATCATGACAGTTTTCTGAAAAACCTTATGTTTCTGTATCAGTGGTTCTCAATATTTCATGTCAAGGACCCCAAAAATTGTATGTAATATGCCTCCGCCGCCAGGGACCTCCCCCAGAAGCAAAGATTTGAGTTAAAATGTTCACTCTGTAATAATATATATTCAAAGATTTGAGGCACATTTTCATGATTTTTCAAAAATAGCAGACCTGCTCATAGCGCGGCACTCGGTGAGTGGGTGCCGCGCTATGAGCTTGTAGATCTGCTATTTTTCAATAGCTAAAGTATAACAATGCTTTAAAACACCAAAAGGGGTTCCCGTTCCCGCCCCAAAATGGGTTAAGTAAACATTTTGCAGAGTATCTGCAATTTGCAACCTTATATCAAAAGACAAATTGTACTTTTGATTCCGCTAACATTTCTAGGAAGGGAAGAAAGTACATTAAGCCCTACTTTAATATAGTGAAAATGTATTCCAGACTAGTTAATTTATAAGAGGTTTATGTATCAAAGCAAAGCAGAGAGTTGTCCTTTTGGTACTCTATACGTAATGACGTCAAGTTCTTCAGCCCCTCTTGAAAAAGCATGACCATCTGTCCCCATGTCCAGACTGTCAGTCTGCCTTGCTTATAACTTGCCCTGGCTTCCTCCGTGCTTGTCCATCTTTCTGTCTCGCTGATTTGATTGGGAATGGAGGTGGGTGATGTCAAGATGGACAGACAGGCAGGCAGACAGGCAGACAGACAGGCAGACAGACAGACAGACAGGCAGGCAGGCAGACGGGCGGGCGGGCGGGCGGGCAGGCAGGAGGGCGGGTGGGCAGGCAGGCATATCCCCTGGAGGTGCCCGTCTGGCTGTCTCAGCCGCCCATGCCCATGGGTCCAGCTGGGCCTGCCTTAAAGACTCCATCTCCCAGGGGTCTAGCACATTGTAACAGGGACAGACTCCATCTCCCAGGGGTCTAGCACATTGTAACGGGACAGACTCCATCTCCCAGGGGTCTATAGCGCATTGTAACGGGACAGACTCCATCTCCCAGGGGTCTAGCACATTGTAACGGGGACAGACTCCATCTCCCAGGGGTCTAGCACATTGTAACGGGACAGACTCCATCTCCCAGGGGTCTAGCACATTGTAACGGGGACAGACTCCATCTCCCAGGGGGTCTAGCACATTGTAACGGGGACAGACTCCATCTCCCAGGGGTCTAGCACATTGTAACGGGGACAGACTCCATCTCCCAGGGGTCTATAGCGCAT
Source organism: Electrona antarctica (assembly GCF_951216825.1). Lineage (NCBI taxonomy): Eukaryota > Metazoa > Chordata > Actinopteri > Myctophiformes > Myctophidae > Electrona > Electrona antarctica. Next base: position 5,958,826 of record NC_136793.1, read on the forward strand.
TGTAACGGGGACAGACTCCATCTCCCAGGGGGTCTAGCACATTGTAACGGGACAGACTCCATCTCCCAGGGGTCTAGCACATTGTAACAGGGACAGACTCCATCTCCCAGGGGTCTATAGCGCATTGTAACGGGGACAGACTCCATCTCCCAGGGGTCTAGCACATTGTAACGGGGACAGACTCCATCTCCCAGGGGTCTAGCACATTGTAACAGGGACAGACTCCATCTCCCAGGGGTCTAGCACATTGTAACGGGACAGACTCCATCTCCCAGGGGTCTTTAGCGCATTGTAACGGGACAGACTCCATCTCCCAGGGGGTCTAGCACATTGTAACGGGGACAGACTCCATCTCCCAGGGGTCTAGCACATTGTAACGGGACAGACTCCATCTCCCAGGGGTCTATAGCGCATTGTAACGGGGATAGACTCCATCTCCCAGGGGTCTATAGCACATTGTAACGGGGACAGACTCCATCTCCCAGGGGTCTATAGCACATTGTAACGGGGACAGACTCCATCTCCCAGGGGGTCTAGCACATTGTAACGGGGACAGACTCCATCTCCCAGGGGTCTAGCACATTGTAACGGGACAGACTCCATCTCCCAGGGGTCTATAGCACATTGTAACGGGGACAGACTCCATCTCCCAGGGGTCTAGCACATTGTAACGGGGACAGACTCCATCTCCCAGGGGTCTTTAGCGCATTGTAACGGGACAGACTCCATCTCCCAGGGGTCTAGCACATTGTAACGGGGACAGACTCCATCTCCCAGGGGTCTAGCACATTGTAACGGGGACAGACTCCATCTCCCAGGGGTCTAGCACATTGTAACGGGGACAGACTCCATCTCCCAGGGGTCTAGCACATTGTAACGGGGACAGACTCCATCTCCCAGGGGTCTAGCACATTGTAACGGGACAGACTCCATCTCCCAGGGGTCTATAGCGCATTGTAACGGGGACAGACTCCATCTCCCAGGGGTCTAGCACATTGTAACGGGACAGACTCCATCTCCCAGGGGTCTTTAGCGCATTGTAACGGGACAGACTCCATCTCCCAGGGGTCTAGCACATTGTAACGGGGACAGACTCCATCTCCCAGGGGTCTATAGCACATTGTAACGGGGACAGACTCCATCTCCCAGGGGTCTAGCACATTGTAACGGGGACAGACTCCATCTCCCAGGGGTCTAGCACATTGTAACGGGACAGACTCCATCTCCCAGGGGTCTATAGCACATTGTAACGGGGACAGACTCCATCTCCCAGGGGTCTAGCACATTGTAACGGGGACAGACTCCATCTCCCAGGGGTCTATAGCGCATTGTAACGGGGACAGACTCCATCTCCCAGGGGTCTAGCACATTGTAACGGGGACAGACTCCATCTCCCAGGGGTCTAGCACATTGTAACGGGGACAGACTCCATCTCCCAGGGGTCTAGCACATTGTAACGGGGACAGACTCCATCTCCCAGGGGTCTAGCACATTGTAACGGGACAGACTCCATCTCCCAGGGGTCTAGCACATTGTAACGGGACAGACTCCATCTCCCAGGGGTCTAGCACATTGTAACGGGGACAGACTCCATCTCCCAGGGGTCTAGCACATTGTAACAGGGACATACTCCATCTCCCAGGGGTCTATAGCGCATTATTTGTAACGGGGATATAGACTCCCACGTGTCACCGTCTCACACCGACAATATGTGCGTACAAACGGAACCAAATGGACCCTTACAGGCAGAGGTAATGGTCTTCTTCACCTTGTCCCTTCTTGGTAGCCTGGTTAATAAACCAGACCGAATCAGCCGTTGGCAAAAAAAAGTTGCCTACCAGCGGATTTCGGTCTGGCGAGGCTCAGTAGCACGCCTCTTTCCTACAATCGAGAACAGGTCGGACCAATCGGGACACGGTATGCAATATGGGCGGGCTTTGGTACAGTGACGTTCAATGCTTGAGACCTTTGACTGACAGTAGCTCTGACCAATTGCGTCAAAGAGAAAATGTTTGAACCCGCCCCCCGGGAAATGAAATCCAAGTGGAGCCAGCCCAGACTGATATACCGCGACAGTGTTGTGTGATATTAGTCTGGCTTATTAGCCAGGCTACCTTCTTGGTGTTGTGGTCCATCATGGGTCGGGCAGAGGTAATGGTCTCCTTCACCCTGTCCCTTCTTGGTGTTGTGGTCCATCATGGGTCGCAGCGAGAAGAGACGAGTCAAACCTGTTGCAGGCGGGCTTTTTGTGCTGCAATAATAATACACACATTATGCATACTGTTGTACTCCGACACACACGCACGCGCACGCACGCACGAGCACGCACGCACGCACGCACGCACACACGCACGCACGCACGCACATGCGCGCGCGCGCACACACAACACAATTCAAGTTCCGGTTTTGATCAATCAATCAATCAATCAATCTTTATTTATATAGTACATTTCAGACAACGAGTGCAGTTCAAAGGGCTTTACAGTAAGAGCAAAACAAATATAACAAGAAAGAGCAAAAACACAACAAGAGAGCATCAACTACATAGTAATAACAAAAACAAAAGGAGCGACTAAAACAGGAAAAGGACATGCAATGATCTATAGGTAAAAGCAATGCTAAAAAGGTGTGTTTTAAGATTTCGTTTAAAAATGTCCACAGATTCAGAGAACCGTAGATCCCTTGGCAGGCTGTTGATGTAGCTAATAGTGTTGATCCGTGCTTCAGTGTTTAGCCACAGCAACAGGTCTCCTTCCAGGGGTACGCCGCCTCGGTGCCCCCCCCCCCCACCCCCCATCCACCCCCCCCCCTCCCGCGCTACCCTTTGATGGTTGAAAAGGCCCGTCCCACACTCTGCCCGCCAGACTCCATCACTCACACTCTGGATAATTGGCTTCACAGTGCCATCTGCATGGAGGAGAGACGGACATGGGAGAACATACAGGAGAGAACCCAGGGACTGTGGGAGGAGGAGAGAGGAGGGGGGGGTGGGGGGGAGGAGAGAGGAGGGGGGGGGGGAGGGAGGGAGGAGGGGAGAGGGGGGGAGGAGAGAGGGGGGGGGAGGAGAGAGGGGGAGGGAGGAGGGGAGAGGGGGAGGAGAGAGGGGGGGGAAGGGGAGAGGGGGGGGAGAGAGGGGGAGAAAGACAAGGAAAGCACAGTATGGACGGGGGAGGGGGGGGGAGGAGGAGAGAGGGGGAGGGGGGGGGGAGACACTAACTCTGGGGGACACTAACTCTGGGGGAGCCCACAGGGTTCGAACTGGCAACCCTGCGGTTGCCATCCGGCCACTCTACCCCTGATCCACCGCCACTGCACAAGGATTAACCTTGTGTAATATATAAGAAATAAATAATGAATCAACAATGAAAGAAAAATAAAATCCTCCTTGATTTTGTGCAATTTCATGTTTGCCTGTATACTCGCGGAAAATCCTATCAGACCCTGTCACACGCTATTAAAAAACTCAATAAAAAAACAAATAAGATTGTGTGTCACGTAAACACATTTAACGCCATCGCCGTGGATGTACGCCAATTAATAAATACGAAGCTTAGCGCCATTGTCTTTTATAGTGCTTATAATCTGAATCAAGTCATAATGCTACTCACATTAGCGTTGGGTTGTTATGTAGTCATAGCACTTCATAGTACACATGTATAATATATAATATAGTATAGTATGTATAGTTCTAAATGCCTAAATTGTAATTGTAAATTGTAAATGGTGATGTTGTCAACAGCAATATGGAGCGCACCATCTTGAATTTCACGCTCGCCCGCGCCCACTATATCTGTTTCTTTCGATCTCCTTTATCTCCAATTCCTTGTCCCAGATGGCATTTCTGGTTTATCCCATTTTGACCTGAGATCAGATTCAAACAAATAATTACAAAGAAGAAAAACAACACAAAAAAGTGTTGTAACCTGCCGTTTTTTTTCTACTTTCTAATTCTTTGTTTGGCCCAAAACATTGTGTTTATTGTCATGATTTGTCACGACAAGAGTTGGCTTTGTCCGCGGCGTAAACGTCTTTAAATAAATATACTTTCTGAAAAGTCTGAGGAAAATGAACAGGGATTTATTTTCCGGGTCTCTCTCTCGGGGGCGGGACTGCGACGCTCTATAGAGGGTCAATGATTTAGTTCACAAATAACCTCGTAATAAGCGGGATGGTGTTGTAGACACTGTACAGCGAGCCGGCCATTATTATTATTATGATGATTAGCCGAAACTCAACTTTTTGAGTCCTACACGCTGCTTACGCTGTGAGACACACAACCGCTTCATTGAAAGGATCCTGATTAAACAGCGACTCTATTCTGAACGTCTCCAGTGCCCTTTATCCAAATCCTGTTTACAGAGGCAGAGAAACTATGGACGACTAGCGTCCCAGCGGTGGCATTTCACTGCCATTTAGCACACAACGGTAACGTGTCAAGTGGTAATTAACCACCTTTCTTTTAGGCTTCACCCGATCATGCTCGGATTCCTGCCGTCGATGATGTAGGGCATGGGTTTTCAACAGGTGGTCCGTGGACCACTGGTGGTCCGTGAAGGTGTTGCATGTGGTCCCTGACCATGCATTTAGTAATGTAGGAAAGTGAAGATTCGTATTTGAATGTATTGTATTGACCACAAGTTGAGAAACAATGCAGTAAATGATCTGGTGACAAAATGATGACACGTCGATGTTGTCAGTTACTGGGATCTAAGTCGGATGTCAAGAACTTCCACAGAAAAGTGAGTTAGAATCTCAAGGGAAACCGTACCGGATTGCCTGGTTGAGTCACCATTATAAGGAAATGTGCCCATAATCAATCGCAAGTGTCTGCTTACTCATAGAATAAGTTACAATGAACAGCAACATGAGTTCAATATGAAAGGTTAATTCCTTTCCCCCACACCACGACCATATCCCCCCTCCCAACACAACAATGGCCCCCAGGTTAATTCTCAGTCAGGGTGGTGGTCCCCAGGTTGATTCTCAGTCAGGGTGGTGGTCCCCAGGTTGATTCTCAGTCAGGGTGGTGGTCCCCAGGTTGATTCTCAGTCAGGGTGGTGGTCCCTGGTTCATAATTACAATTTACAATTTAGGCATTTAGCAGACGCTCTTAATCCAGAGCGACTTACAATAGGCAAGAACAAAAAGCATGGGAATACATCACATATGTAACAAAATGCATTTATCGCGAAACATGCGTAAGCTAAGACCGTGACTAGAACATATCTATATATAATGACACTATACATATAAACTATAACTAGAACATATCTATATAATGACACTATACATATAAACTACACATATGTGCTATACTATGCTGTACATATATACTATGAAGTGCTATGACTACATACAACTACATCAGTTGAAAACCCCTGATGTAGGGTCATTAGGGAGGAGACGGTCATGAATCCTACAGATTTTGCTGGTGTGGAAGTAGGAGCGTGGTGGATGTGGAGAGACACTGTATGGGCAGCAGTGCGTCTCAAACTTGTTTCATGTCAAGGAGCCACACACTGATGTTTATTTAAAATGACTGAAATTCAAACTTATTTTATTAAACCTCATTGCAAGCCAAACCCTCAAGGCTATACTCTGGTGAACTTTGCTTCAACAGAGTTAGACTTATTTATAGCCCATTATGATTGCGGTGGATTCAATATCTAATAAGTTAGGGGGAAAAAAAGGTTTGACCTTCTGGACAATCTCAAAAGATATGCATATAAAATGTCCCTATACTGTATCTCATCCTAGTTCAATTACTTAACCCATTTTGAGCGGGAACCCCTTTTGGTGTTTTAAACATTATGTTATAATTTAGCTATTGAAAAATAGCAGATCTACAAGCTCATAGCGCGCCACCGAGTGGCGCGCTACGAGCTTGTAGGTCTGCAATTTTTGAAAAATCGTGAAAATATTTATTTCAGAAAATTGGAGGATTTAGAATATTTTTTTTAAATTTTGAGGTCAGGCCTAAATGCGATAAAGTACAAAAGAGAGGCATGGCTAGCTTCATCATCGAGACTGAAATACAGTCCCAGTCAAGGTTATTGCAGTTTTTAAATAGTTTTGACCTTTTGTTTTCAATTACATCTTATTTTTAATTAGTCTTCAAGGAGGTTTTGCTTGTTTAGTTTATTAATTTATTTTAATTTATATATATATATATATATATATATATAAAAGCCTCAGTTTTTTAGAATCATAATTACAATCAAACTTTATTTTCACATTACAAGTAACATGGGTTGTAATGATTAATTGTCCAGGCCAATCAAATGAAGTGCTTAACCCATTTTGGGCGGGAACCCCTTTTGGTGTTTTAAACATTTGTTATAATTTAGCTATTGAAAAATAGCAGATCTACAAGCTATGAGCTTGTAGGTCTGCTATTTTTGAAAAATCGTGAAGATATTTATTTCAGAAAACTGGAGGATTTAGAAGATGTATTTTTAAATTTCGAGGTCAGACCTAAATGGGTTAAAAAGCGGCTAATAATAATTTAACACTTTTAATGCCGGGATTTTAAACGGCCGTCTTCCAGGCTAGACTGCCTATGTTTTGACATGAGATCAGATTCTAAAAAATGTCTTCTAAATCCTGACAGTTTTCTGAAAAAAAGCTATGTTTCTATGTCAGTCGTTCTTTGATTTTTCAAAAATAGCAGACCTACAAGCTCGTAGCGCGCCACTCAGTGGCTTGTCATGAGTTGCTTGTCATGAAAATCCACTTTAAATCGCTTGTAGTAGTGTTGAAACATATGAAGTGTGGGTCATGACCCAAAGAATAAGGTCGCGAATACAAGCGGTCGAAATGCGTTTTCTTCGACGGGTGGCTGGCATCTCCCTTAGAGATCAGGGTGAGAAGTTCAGTCACACGAGAGAGACTCGGAGTAGAGTCGCTGCTTCTTCGCCTGCAAAAGGGGCCAGCTTAGGTGGTTCGGGGGCATCTTGTTAGGTTAGGAATGTGCCTCTCGGGAGTCTCCCTATAGGGAGGTCCTCGAGGCACGTCCCACTGGGAGGAGACCCCCCAGGGGGAAGACCACGGCGCAGTCGGAGGAAACACATCGACTCACTGGCCTTGGAACGTCTCGGGATCCCCCAGGAGGAAGTCACTAATGTTGCCCTGGAGAGGGAAGTCTGGAGCTCTCTGGTGGAGCTGTTGCCCCCGCGACCCCGACTATGGATAAGTGGTTGAAGATGGATGGATGGGTTGCATAAAGGAGAGTCCATTTAAAACACACATCAGTTCAGTCTGTGCGTTAAGAACATAGTTCATATGTCTGTGGTTTGTGCAGCGACACCAGGCTTAGCTGCTATTCAGCAGTCTAATTGCTGCTAGATAGAAAGTTGCTCCCGGTGCTCCTACAACAGAATATCACTTCCCGGGCCGCGGGTCACTGCCGCAGCGGTCTACTCTGAACAAACCATGACTTCCCGGGCCGTGGGTCACTGCCTCAGCGGTCTACTCTGAACAGACCATGTCCCTGATCTTCCCGGGCCGCGGGTCACTGCCGCAGCGGTCTACTCTGAACAGACCATGTCCCTGATCTTCCCGGGCCGCGGGTCACTGCCGCAGCAGTCTACTCTGAACAGACCATGTCCCTGATCTTCCCGGGCCGCGGGTCACTGCCGCAGCGGTCTACTCTGAACAGACCATGTCCCTGATCTTCCCGGGCCGCGGGTCACTGCCGCCGCGGGTCACTGCCGCAGCGGTCTACTCTGTCCCGGGCCGTGGGTCACTGCCGCAGCGGTCTACTCTGAACAGACCATGTCCCTGATCTTCCCGGGCCGCGGGTCACTGCCGCAGCGGTCTACTCTGAACAGACCATGTCCCTGATCTTCCCGGGCCGCGGGTCACTGCCGCCGCGGGTCACTGCCGCAGCGGTCTACTCTGAACAGACCATGTCCCTGATCTTCCCGGGCCGCGGGTCACTGCCGCAGCGGTCTACTCTGAACAGACCATGTCCCTGATCTTCCCGGGCCGCGGGTCACTGCCGCCGCGGGTCACTGCCGCAGCGGTCTACTCTGTCCCGGGCCGTGGGTCACTGCCGCAGCGGTCTACTCTGAACAGACCATGTCCCTGATCTTCGGCACTGCATGCCCACGGGATGGGAATCGCCACATTAGTGGAATACTAAGCATCCCCCGTTCGGAGTCTATAGACCAAAGCCGATCAGGATTCTCGTCGACCGACAACTCTCCAGCGCCGGGCCGACGGGGCTGGAGGACCGTGTGTGCGTGCGAGGTCAGGCCCAAATGTAGTCGACTTCAACTGAGACGAAAAATGTTTGTCGACTAACTTTTTTCACTGAGGAAAACTAAATGAAAACACAATAAAAACTAAGCTCTGGTGACTAAAACTATGAGACTAAAGTAAATATACTGACAGTTTCATCTGCAAATTAAAACTATAGACCAAAATGTTAGGGAGGGACTAGTGGAGAAGAGATCCAGTATAGCTAAAAGATTTTGATAATCGACATCACATTCAAAACAGGAATTAACCCATTTTGGGCGGGACCCTTTTGGTGTTAGCATTATGTTATGCTTTAGCTATTGAAAAATAGCAGATCTACAAGCTCATAACGCGCCACCGAGTGGCGCGCTACGAGCTTGTAGGTCTGCTATTTTTTTTAAATCGAAGAACGACTGACATAGAAACATAGCTTTTTCAGAAAACTGTCAGGATGTAGAAGACATTTTTAGAATCTGATCTCAGGTCAAAACAGGAATTAATAAGTAGAAAGTTGTTTCTTCCAGGATCAATGAGCACATTCTTTCTGTTGTTTCTTTCTTAAGACCAACTCGAGGAGGATAAATTGCACAGCAATGGAGGTAATGTATGTCATCTTAGCTGAAAAAGACACATCATTTTGGCTTCCATTGCATCCATTGCATCCATTGCATCCATTGCTTCCATTGCATCCATTGCTTACATTGCATCCATTGCTTCCATTGCTTCCATTGCATCCATTGCTTCCATTGCATCCATTGCTTCCATTGCATCCATTGCATCCATTGCATCCATTGCATCCATTGCTTCCATTGCATCCATTGCTTCCATTGCATCCATTGCTTACATTGCATCCATTGCATCCATTGCTTCCATTGCATCCATTGCTTCCATTGCTTCCATTGCATCCATTGCATCCATTGCATCCATTGCTTTCTGTTATTGTCTTTGTGTAAAGTGGTGTTACAGTGGCTGTGATTCATGCGGCTGTGAAAGCTACACATTACCAACATAATCATACCTGAATAACATTGCATGTACCATCCATCCGTCTGTAGTTGGCGCCCCCCAGTGGTTGGTTGGCGCCCTGGGCAATTGCCCACTTTGCCAGTGCCTTCCGCCGGCCCTGGATGCTAGTGCTAAACTGAGTTCTTTGATAACTTCAAAGAGTCTCCACAATTCAAGTAAAACAATGCAAATAAACAAAAAAAAACAAGTTAACAGTTGAAACGACGCAAAACTCTATTTTGTACATACTGTATATTGAAAAGCACTGGAAATCTGCCGATGGGATCCATTGCAAATTTTTTCACATATTTTGGACAACAGACTGTACAGTATAGTGCCCATTCGGTATACGCTATAATACGCGGTAGGCTACGTGTGCATGTAGCCTCCATGCATTCCACCCTTAGAGTATATATTAATAGAGACGGCACCCTGAGGACAAATGAACATAGTGGCCGGAATTTGTCATTGCAGCTCGAGCCAGCGCTGGTCCGTTGACTATCATTGCGCACGTTCATGTTATTGGGTCCATGACACGTGAACGCTATGTTTCATACGTGAACGCGTGCAATGACAGTCAACGACCAGCGCGTTCATGTTATTGGGGCAATCCATCCCAGAATGCACTCTGTTCCTACCTGGAAGGAGGAGTGAAATCGACCTCATGCGCTTTTGAGCAACTTAATGCAAGTGGATGGGAGGAGAAATCCAACTTAATGCAAGTGGATGGGAGGAGAAATCCAACTTAATGCAAGTGGATGGGAGGAGAAATCCGGTGCCGTCTCTATTAATATATAATATTCCACCGTTTCCTCTCTCCTCTCTCTCCTCCCTCTCCTCTCTCTCCTCCCGGGGGTCGACGACAGGGAGCCAGGCCAAGCAGGACTGGTCCATCCAGTGGCCGACCTCCGAGTCGGGCAAGGAGAACACCCCGGTGTGCCAGCCGGAGGCCGGCCAGTGGCTCCGCTTCCAGCTCTCCCAAAGCCACCAGCACGTGTGCCACAGCCCCTCGCCGTGCTCCGACCACCGGCTGACCGCAGGGGACGCCGCCTCCCCCACCACGGCAGGACTCTTCTTACCGCCCTTGGACGCGGCGGGCCACCGCTCCCTGCCCCCGTCCCCCCGGCAGAGGCACTTCCCTCCCCCCTGGACTCCCCTGGTGGTGCAGGCGTGTATGACGCCCCCGGGCACGCCCCCCGTGCGCCGGCGGAACAAGGGGATGAAGGCGCCGGGCACGCCGCCGCCGCCCAGCCGCAAGCTGATCCACCTGCTGCCGGGCTTCACCGCGCTGCACCGCAGCAAGTCCCACGAGTTCCAGCTGGGGAGCCGCGTGCAGGAGGACGTGACCACGCCCAAGTAAGTGCCCTGCGGGGTTGTTTTTGGCAGCAAATTCCTGTTTTTGTTTAGTCATATATGGTCTTTGGAATGAAACTTAATTTAGTTTTAGTCATATTTTAGTCACCTGGAATGTGTTAGTGTTAGTCTAGTTTTTGTCGACTAGATCTACAGTTGATTTAGTCGACTAAAATGTATTTTGATGCCGTCGTAATGACTGATTTTACACTATTTTACACATTTTACACAGATCTACAAGCTCACAACACGTCACAGCGCGACACGTTGTTTTCAGCATGATTTTCAGCATGAAACCAAGTGTAAAATGACTTGTCTTTTTTTTTATTACTGGATCTCTTGTCCACTAGTCCCTTCCTAACATTGTAGTCTAGTTCCTGACCGGCGGGCGGCTGCGTCTGGTGCTATGCTGAGAGGGGGGGGGGGCAGAGTTCCTGACCGGCGGGCGGCTGCGTCTGGTGCTATGCTGATCAGATTTAGACCGTGCACATGGGTGCACCGCTGTGAGGTAATCAGGAAGCAGACCCCCCCCCCGGGCTCATTCTGATAATACCATTAGATGACAATGCCCTATCACTGGGCTGCCACTTGCTAAGTTAACCCATTAAAACTAAATACATTTCTATATCTGTGGTTCTCAAACTATTTCATGCCAAGGTTGACCCCCAAAAATATATGTAATTGGCCGCCGACCCCCCCATCTGAAAATATGTTGTTCCAGGGACCTCCCCCAGAAGCAAGAGTTAAAAATGTTCGCTTTGAAAGAATATATATTCAAAGATTTGCGCCACATTTTCATGATTTAAAAAAAATAGCAGACCTATACAAGCTCGTAGCGCGGCACTCGGTAACGCACTACGAGCTTGTAGATCTGCTATTTTTCAACAGCTAAAGTATAACATAATGCTTAAATTAAATAAATGGTAAATGGTGCATTTATATAGCGCCTGCGCTTTACATAGATTGTGCATTACATTCACCCATTCACACACACATTCATACATCGATGGCAGCGGAAACCATGCAAGGCGCCAACCAGAACATCAGGAGCAATTGGTTCAGTGTCTTGCTCAAGGACACTTCGACACTAACTCAGGGGGAGCCCGGGTTCGAACTGGCAACCTTGAGGTTACCATCCAGCCACTCTATACCCCTGAGCCACCGCCGTGCGTGCGTGTGTACGTGCGTGCGTGCGTGCGTGTGTACGTGCGTGCGTGCGTGCGTGTGTACGTGCGTGCGTGCTTGCGTGCGTGCGTGCGTGCGTGCGTGCGTGCGTGCGTGCGTGCGTGCGTGCGTGCGTGCGTGTGCGCGTGCGTGTGCGCGTGTGCGTGCATCTGCCCAGTAAGGAGAGAGAGAGTCACAGTTGCGCTGACCTCAAACGGCATTAGAGAATTGATTACCGGTCTCAGAGCGCTGATAGACCACAGGCTCAGAGCTGAGATCCTCTAATCAATGGTCTCTGTACGGAGCACGCCCGGAAACGCTGCCACTCGTCTGGACGGGAGGACATCGTCTACTTGCCCTCGCTGATAGCCAAATAATCCCCCATATAGTGCATCATGACTTGAACAGGGGCTCAGTTAAGTCAGTGTGTTAGTGCGAAGTGCCGGCAAGCATCAACTTGCGGGTTCAGTTTCCGACATGAGCCACCTGTGTGCATTCTATGAATCTTTATATACGCACCGAGGGCCATGGAGTTCATGTACCTTGTTGCATCTGTTTTGTTTTTTTTCTTCTTTTTTTACGGTGTGGCTCTTTCCTTGAACAACATATTTTCAGATGGGGGTCGGCGGCCAAATACATATCATTTTTGGGGTCCTTGACATGAAATATTGAGCACCACTGATACAGAAACATACTGTAGTTATTTCAGAAAACTGTCAGGATTTAGAAGCCATTTTTTAAATTTCGACGATAGGCCTAAATGGGTTAAAGTCTTGGGTCTGAGAGGCTAAATGTCATCAAATGGTGGTTCCGTGGCTCAAATGCTGAATGAACAAATGGGCCTTGATATGGAAAGGGTTGAGAACCATTGTAGATGACGGACATCACAGGCTGGCACAATGGCCACTATCCACATTGAGGCAAAGTCTGAATAATATCCACTATACCAGGGTTCCCCAATAAATTTTCCTCAAGGGCCATATTTTGACTAGGGTACCAGGCTGGGGTCCGAGTCCGCACGCACGAGGTCGAGGTCTTGCCCTGAAAATTCATTTTCAGGGCAAGACCCCATTTGAAAAGGATGCCCAGTTTGACATGCATAGGCTACTGACCCCCATTTAATGCCATTTATATCTAAGAAAAAAAAACAGGTCTCCAGTGTCGAGATTTACAACATTATATTCCTTTATTGTTTTTGTTCTGCTTTAGAGCTCTTGTCTTTGGCTTTAACCCATTTAAAAAATGTCTTGTAAATCATGACAATTTTCTGAAAAACCTCTGAAGAACCTATCAGTGGTTCTCAATATTTCATGTCAAGGACCCCAAAAATTATATGTAATCGGCCGCCGACCCCCATCTGAAAATATGTAGTTCCAGGGACCCTCCAGATTTGAGTAAAAAACACTGATATAATATATATTCAAAGATTTGAGGCACATTTTAACGATTTTTCCAAAATAGCAGATCTACAAGCTTGTATAGCGCGGCACTATATTTAAATAGCTAAAGCATAACATAATGCTTAAAACACCTGTCGTATCTGATAGACACGAGACACTCGAAATACTGTACAGAGACACTTAACCAAAAAGCTGGAGAGCAAGAGAATTGTGAGACGGCAGCAGACAGAGTGAGATGTTGTTCCTTGGTGTTTATTCGGAGTACACAGCATACAGCAAAGCATGTCATAGGCTCCTCCAGCCTCACGGCCTCGGATCGACTGACAATTTGACATAGAAAATCAACTCGTTTATCAACAGTTTACAATACACATTGGACCAGACTGGCATTTGGCCACTCCCTGGAACTTTGGAAGTTGATCACTGTGGCCCTTTGATCCACTGTTTAGCATGTAATTGCCCCTAGGTGTGAATGTCCTTTGGGTGTGTCACACAGGAACTGAACTCAAGACAAAAGGCACAGTAAAAACAAACCATCGCCCCCCCCGACCTTGAATATCAATAGATCAAAGACAGACTTTGGAGACGAACTGACTAGTAGTTTGCCTAATTAACTCTTAGCCTGCCGCCATTAATTAATCCCTCGATTGCGTATTGCCATGGTTTAATCACGCGTGACACTTACTTTGAAGAGCCAAATATCCGTATCGCATTTTACTATGAAACCATTCCGTGTGTGTTGACGAAGCTGGTGCTCGTTCTCTCGGTCGGTGGTGGAAAAAGTGGACACAGCGCCTGCTACAGGCCGTTGAAAACGCTTGTCTGGGACAAAGCGTCCTCTGCAATGTCGCTTCTGTGAGATAAAGCCGTCTGAAAACAGAGCCGGCAATGTTAGTGGATGCGCGCGCATTTTCAAAATGGCCGCGCCCATTGTGTCAGAAGCATAACAAAGCTAACGGACGGTAGATTTCGATACGATCGTATTAAAACATGCATTAATGAATACATCGCTGTTAAAACGGCTTTTCCGTTTGTGGCAGGCTACAAGATTCTACGTGTTAATATTCCTATGTTCCTGGCGGGTAAACGATTAAGTCAGCCAACTTTAGTCCTACTGAATAAACAGGATCACCAATTCACCATATGCCCAAGAACATGAGATATTGTAAGAATTATGGATTCCAATATTCCACACACCAAAAAGGGTTCCCGCTCAAAATGGGTTAATATGAAGAGAATTAAGGTTTTACTCCGGAGTAAATGAAACCGAGAACAGTTGTTCATTCAGGTTCTTTTCAACAGGTTCACTAGTTGCCGTGGCCGACATATTGCTCATACTGCACGTCTCCCGCTGACCAACCTGGGCATTTCAATAAGCTTTTCACGGAGCTACTTATTTTCTCATTTGCTCTTGACTTAATTACTTGGTTCTGTGTCCAGAACACAAAGACGCAGGGATTACCCGCTCACCCCTTGAGACATTCCTCCTAATGAGACATACGGCCTCATATCTCAGAATCACTGGCATGCAAATCAAGACTGAGGGGATTCATAATTAACGCAGGAATGGTCTCTTTGTCGTATTGATCTGGAAGGCTGTGGTTGGTTAATAATTAGTCACTGACGGAGGAGTGACATCACTGACATTCCATTCAGAAACATTGACTCATTTCTATTGACCTAATATGCAGTGGCGTGCACAGATAGACACTAGGGGGTGCTAGAGCTAACCTGACTCCGCCAGATGGGGCAGCAGAGAGTACACTGGGTTCCCCCCCTCCTGCTCCCATCTGGGAACTCTCAGGCAGACTAGATGCTCCGGCAACCAACCGGCCTGGCCAATCAGCGGCAGCTAGAGGCGGGATCAAGGCAGCACTGTGTACAGTATGTGGACCATGGTGATAAAAAGCTTCTAATATATTATTTAGGCCCCGGGTCGGTTCCACGCGCTGCACAAGGTGCCCCTTTTTTCACTTTAGCAACTGCCCCACCTCTAAATGTCTGTGCACGCCACTGCTAATATGAGAGTGGTGGAGGATTCGTTGAAGCGATATGACTGAACAATTATTATTATTTTTTTTTTTTAAGTCAAAATAGCAGATCTACAGTCATGCACCTGATTATGTTGAGCTTGTACTGTAGACTGTTTTTGCTTCTTTTTTTTGCACGCCAGTACAAAGAAGGGAATTTTGGTTAATTAAACAAGACAGACAGATCGATTTAGTTGAATATCAACTTCAATGTTTTTGAGTTGATTCATTGATAAAATAAAATAAATGCAATGAACCTGCATGAGCGAGATTACGTTGGTTATTGGTTCTAAATATGGCTTTGATATATTTTCGACAATTGTCCAGCCCTAGATAATCCCCCCCTTACTTCCTGCATTGTCACGCAATAATGGTTCTGCTGTCCTGTGAACTATTCTGACCTGGTATCTGTCCTGTGTTTTCAAATGTCTAAACTGACAAGTGAATTCCCCTCACGGGATCAATAAAAGTCTATCTATCTATCTTAAAAGCAATGATAAGGCATTTGAAAGGAAATACAGAATAAAAGGAAATAAAACAGATACAAATAAATGAATAAATAAAGAAGAGGCATAGCAAAGACGTGGCTATGATATAACTTTGTGATGGATGTGACCAGTTATTCCTGCATGGGGCCCATGAGGGAACTTCTGTCAAAGTGTTCCTAATCGGTTTAGATCCACGGTTCCCAAAGTGGGGGTCCGGGGACCCCCAGGGGTCCTTGAGGGAGTTCCAGGGGGACCCCCACTTTTTGCCAGGTATCAATACACTTTTAGACCGACATGTTTGTGCCAGCATGGCTGATGAAATGTATTTCCTTATTGCCTCGTGTCTTGATTGTTTAAACATGACGTCATGGGCCGCTGTGCTCGATAACAGGCTTAATAAGCCCAAAGCTGATTGATAACGGGTACTCAATATGCTTGGCATTGGATTTTTTTCGGGTTCTCGGTTATCGAAATCCATCCCTAGACATATATATATATATATACATTTGACTGAGGGACTGCCATTGGATTTTTTTGAATTTTGGTTTTGTTCATGTCATATGAAAGCAGGGAATCATAGCTTCAAATGGACATATTGGTTGTTCAGTTTGACCCACCAGTTTTGGAGATATGGCTTATAGAGTAATGTCTTGCAGAAAACAGCGAGTTGAGAAAACAGGCTTGAAAGGTTCACTTCTGTGGACTCTAACATTACACCTAGCTACATGTTTAAGCATTTATTTCATATTTACATGTCAATTTCAGCTCTGATGACACTTATTTCAGACATGCTCTAGTATGTGAAGAGTCTGCCTGTGCTATTAACTCATTTTGAAAGGCTGTAATTTGCGTGATGGCAGTTATTATGAAAACATTTGCATTTTATTGAAAACCCTGTGCATCATTGGAATATACCTTCGCTGTCCCTAGCTGTTACTTTCAGTAGTTTTCTTTTTTTTCACGAGCGAATCAATAGCTGTGTTCTGTTATAAATGTTACATGTCTTCCAGCTTGTCAGTATGCAATTGACATTTTAAAATGAGATCCTACGAAATGCCTATAGCGAGCAGTGACAGTGATGGCTGTGATTCAGTCCATGTGTACAGGACTACGGGTATATTATGAACACATAAAATATGCATTATTCCCAACAAGATCTATGAAACAAAATGATTGAGATTCCCAAGGAGGCAAAACAGGGATGCCAAAGGATGTGAGGAGTGGATCCTTTTATATATTTCCATAAAGTACAGTGCCTGTCTGTCAGAGCCCCTATTGACCGATTCCGTAACAGGTTTTATATATTTCCAGAAAGTACAGTGCCTGTCTGTCAGAGCCCCTATTGACCGATTCCGAAACGGGTCTCATGGTCGCAGCCTACGTATTTCCTGTAGGCGGAGAGGACACATCTGCGGTTTCCCCGCACCAAGCTTCTACTACAGTGAATGGAAAAGTGACTGATGTTCTTACTTACTCTTACTCATCCCATGGCCTAGGGGGCCGTAGGGGTGTCATGGTGGATGCTTGGGCAGTCAGGGATCTCCAGCGCTCTCGGTCTTCAGCTGTGCGCAGCAGGGTCTGGAAGCTGCAGCCAGTCCATTCCTTGATGTTGTCCATCCAGGACTTTCTCTGCCTGATGAAAGGCCTGGATGCTGACTCAGACTAACTGATGTTAGTCTGCCTCAAACGTTACTCTTTTCCCTGCTTTTTACTGACACTAACATTACAAAGATGCCCAGAACACCGGGATGAACCTGTGTAGTTTATGGCTGCTCCAACAGTAGAGATGAACCTGTGTAGTTTATGGCTGCTCCAACAGTAGAGATGAACCTGTGTAGTTTATGGCTGCTCCAACAGTAGAGATGAACCTGTGTAGTTTATGGCTGCTCCAACAGTAGTGGCAACATTAAACAAAAAAAAAAAAAAACGGAATGTCAAAATATCTACCGCGGTGGCTGAGACCAGAGCCATAGTAATGGTTGAGACAAAGCAGTGAAAGGTCCTGAAAGATACATAACGTCAGTCTTACCCAATACCCAATCTTTCTTTTTTAGGAACACAAGGCTGCTGTACTTTATACCTCATACTAAGCATTAAGTAGTCAATAGGGCTTGTGATATAATCCTCTCTGTATACCTACAGAAGAAACAATATTATAAACATTAAATACATGTACACAGTACATACAGCTTCCAGGATTTTAATCCTGGCACAACGTGCTGTGGCATTCAGTTGGGATAGCTACATTAGGCTGGAAGTATAGTTCAGTCAGGAGAAGAGACACTAAGGTCACATTCTCACCTAATACGTCGGTAGACTCGATGCGTATGGGCGGAGAATTTGGGATTCTTGCATATTTAATTTGCTGCGGTTTGCCTTCACACTGTCATCCGCAGCAATTGGAAACGCAGCAGGGGGGACCTTTATCAATGTGTTCCAATCATAAACTATAGCCTACACAGTGAAATCTATGGTGATAAAATTATACTCGTGCATGTGTCGTGCCGTCTGGGACTGGACCCCCCCCCCCTCTCTCTACGCACGCAGCCACGCACTGTTCTTTTGGGCATGGAGAGGCACAGCGCTGAGCGCACTGATATAACAGCAGCGCAAAATGTTTACACGTTTATCGAGATGAAAGTCCCTACTCCCCAGTCCCCACACAGTGACAGCACTCCATGTTTACGGCACGCACAGACAGACAGACAGACAGACAGACAGACAGACAGACAGACAGACAGACAGAATATTCTGTAGGCTATAATACACTGCAGTGTTTTATGTGTTTCCTTAAGCAATTGATGAATGTACTCTTCCTCATTCGACCACGTCTATCCACGGTAAGGGGACATCTTTGCGCTGCGTAAAATATGCCTTCTCCGTCTCCAACTGTGTTCAGCTCCTCACCCGCCACATTGTTTGCTTAATTTCCTTTATTTACTGCGGATTGCATTCACACCTGCACCGAATCGTAATCAAGTGCGATTGGAAGCAAAGCGAAACCCCCGTTTTTCTCGGAGTAGAATGCGGTTCTTTGATACGCATTAGGATTCGAATGAGCCTTCACACCTGCCAAACGAAGTGCACTTTCTGACAATGCGCAGCAGGATTCGTTTTAATCGCAGCAAAGCTTTCTGGTGTGAATGTCACCTTATTGCCAGGGAGAAAAGGAGCATTGCTTCTGTTTACTGTTTGTTTTGGGTGGAGAGATGCACCCCCCATGGGACCCCCATGGGACACCCCACAAGCCGCTATTTTCGGTGTGTGTGTGTGTGTGTGTGCGTGTGCGTGTGCGTGTGTGCGCGTGCGTGCGTGCGACACCTGCACTCACAACTAAGTACAAATCTGGCTTCAAACGCCTCCCCCTGGCCAGCCGGGGTGCCTGATGGAGGGGAAAGGAACTGGTTGGCCCAGCTATAGCTACTCCAAACAAATTCAGACGTTCAAGCCTGTGCCTTTTTGACAGCAGCACAGATGCTGAAGAGGGTTCCTGCTGAGGCCCGTGTGTGTGTGTGTGTGTGTGTGTGTGTGTGTGTGTGTGTGTGTGTGTGTGTGTGTGTGTGTGTGTGTGTGTGTGTGTGTGTGTGTGTGTGTGTGTGTGTGTGTGTGTGTGTGTGTGTGTGTGTGTGTGTGTGTGTGTGTGTGTGTGTGTGTGTGTGTGTGTGTGTGCGTGCGTGCTGAAGAGGTTCCTGCTGGGGCCCATGTGTGTGTGGGTGACTCAGGTTCCCTGCTGTTTGTTCTAAAAATAACACCGTCGACTTACAAGGGATGTATCTTAGCAATTAGTCAGAAGTTTAAATCAATAGCAGGAGGATGGCACACTGCCTACATTCTACGGTCTACACAACAACAGTGTTTCACAAACTTTTTCACCCACAAAAGGAGAAAAATCTCTTCAGGAGTCAGGAGTCCCCAAACAAAACAAAACACATTATGAATGAATCACTTAAAGGATATAGTTCACCCAAAAAATTACTTATTTCTCCTATTGATTACTCACCCATGGAGACTAATGGAGACTGATTCTTTTTTGTTTGTTTTTTTCACATAAAACGGCCCATTCTGGCGTATTTTTCGCCACTACTGTGATTATGGTAATCTCACATTTCATGTCACGCACATGATAAAGTATAACTCCTGTAACGATTTGTATGCTCTTATCGTCCGATAATATTGTGATGCTGCCCCCCACACACGCCCCCCACACACTCTCGCTACACACACTCTAGTATCATTGGAACACTCCTTACCTCTCGTCAGAAGCGTTTACATGGCGGCAGCATCGCGGTACAAAGGCACAAATTAAATCCAAAATGTGGATGGCAGAAAATCCACCAAGGACAGCGATTCAAGAATCTGAGTTATAGAGGTTTGAAAATCCTCCTTTCAACTGCTTTGCACTGTGAATATATTTGCAATCCCATAGTTGGAACGGTGGGGCGTTGCTATAGGAACCGGACCAATGTTAAAGGCTTCCGTAGGCCTCAACCATTATATAGACGGAGTATACGTTGGGGTACGTATATATATATATATACGGACCTGGGATATGACGCCACCTAGCGTTGACGTACGTATATATACGGACCTGGGATATGACGCTACCTAGCGTCGACGTACGTATATATACGGACCTGGGATATGACGCTACCTAGCGTCGACGTACGTATATATACAGACATGGGATATGACGCCACCTAGCGTTGACGTACGTATATATACGGACCTGGGATGTGACGCCACCTGGCGCCGACGTACGTATATATACGGACCTGGGATATGACGCCACCTGGCGTCGACGTACGTATATATACGGACCTGGGATATGACGCTACCTAGCGTCGACGTACGTATATATACGGACCTGGGATATGACGCCACCTGGCGTCGACGTACGTATATATACAGACATGGGATATGACGCCACCTAGCGTTGACGTACGTATATATACGGACCTGGGATGTGACGCCACCTGGCGCCGACGTACGTATATATACGGACCTGGGATATGACGCCACCTGGCGTCGACGTACGTATATATACGGACTTGGGGAAAAAAGTGTTAACATAAAACGTACTATTTGAGAAACCACTGGGCTACAATACAAATTGACCAACATACACGTTTAATCTGATCTCCTAATACGTGACTTGTTATCTCCTCAACATCCTTTAATAACTTTACTAACTTATGTCCAGAAGATGAAGGTATATGATGAGGCTGGGAGGTTAGCCAAGTCATGTGTTCATTTACAAGTGTAATTAATTGAAATGATTCCACATGCAGTCAAGGGCAGGTGTCTCTAAATGGAAAATTACTGTCTATTAAAACATCCCCACCGTTTATGAAGTCAATGATTTCAGTAATTGGCTTCAGTGATTTAAAGTCATACTGTGTTTAACTTTTTCAATTAAACAAACGTTATTTCTTTTCTTCATATAATCTTTCGCAGGTATATGTTTTCCAGAAATAACCATTCCACGTGAATTCGATTTTTTGATAACTAAACTCAACTTTTTAAGTCTGGCATATTGGTATGGACGGTGTTGGGTTTTGGTTTCAACGCCACACACCGATCACGGTCGATCACTTCCCGAAGTGATCGACTTCCCGAAGTGATCGACTGTGTTTCCGTGTTTCATAGAAACACAATGTTCCATAGAAACACAATGTTCCATATAGTTATTTGACAGTTGACCCCATAACAGTTGGATGTTGAAATCATAATTTCAAACCTAATTAATAGCTAGATATGCATTCCCTTGACATGATAAGAAATATTGAAGCAACCCACCAGTTAGCAGTTAAGTCTATATCTTTGAATTCTGTAGTGTTACGTTATTTGATTGACAGACGAGGGCTAGGCACCCAGGAGGGGGGGGGGGGGGGGCTGCGGGGGCATATTAATTTATTTTCAGCAGGGGTATGATGGACAGCTTTGGCAATGTCACCCGAGACATTGCCAAAGCATTTCCGGGGGTCCCCGGCCAAAAACGTTGAGAACCCCTGGTCTACACAGAGGCAAATGTGGACGCGTTTTCCCAATCGTTGAACCATTCGTTTGTAATCACACTTAGCATTTTATCATGGATTTGCATGATGCAAAAGAACAAGATCTCTCCCTGGCCCAGATGTAGGCGTTGAATATGTAAATACATTCATCATTTTAAAGACAAGTGCACCACTTAACCCATTTGGACCTGACGTCGAAATAAATAAAGTCTTCTGAAAGAATATATATTCAAAGATTTGTGCCACATTTTCACGATTTTTCAAAAATAGCAGACCTACAAGCTCACAGCGCGCCACTCGGTGGCGCGCTATGAACTTGTAGATCTGCTATTTTTCAATAGCTAAATAATGCTTAGTTAAAACACCAAAACTGGTTCCCGTCCAGAAATGTGCGATTCTAAAAATGATTGCTTCTAAAAAAAAGAGTTTTCTGAAAAACCTATGTTTCTATGTCAGTATGGTGCTCAACCTTTTTCATGTCAAGGAGCCCCAGAATGAAAGAATGCTCTGAAAGAATATAATAATATTCAAAGATTTGTGCCACATTTTTCACGACTTTTCAAAAACTAGCAGATCTACAAGCTTGTATATAGCACTTAAAACACCAAAAAGGGGTTCCCGTCCAAACTGGGTTAAACCTGATCTCTTGATCCATCCATCAGGCGCTCGTCTATATATCCTATCTACAGTATCTCCCTCGCCATAGTTACTTTTTAATGTCGAGGGCCTCTCCCGAGCTGGAGTGTCAATTAATGAAACCTTGTTGTTTATGTAAATCCGCAGCGACGTGTGCTACACTGAAAAGGCCAAGTGAGTTCTCACGCAAGCGAGTCCCCACTCGTTGGCGCCGCGCGCCTGTCAGAAGCGTGTCCGGGAAGGTGGGTGGCGTGTTTGTCTTATAACCCACTCAGGGCGGGAACCACCTTTTGGTGTTTTTAAGGATTGTGTTAGACTTTATAGCTATTGGAAAATAGCAGATCTACAAGCTCGTAACGCGGCACTCGGTGCCGCACTACGAGCTTGTAGATCTGCTATTTTTTGAAAAATCTCTGAATATATATATATTCGTTTTTAACTAAAATCTTTGCTTTTGCAGCATGAGGGGGGTCCCTTATGCTGACTCCCTAGAACAACATATTTTCAGATGGGGGGGGGGTCGGACTCGGCAGCCAATTTCATATATTTTTGGGGGTCCTTGACATGAAATAGTTTGAGAACAAACTGACATAGAAACATAGGGTTTTTCAGAAAACTGTCAGGATTTTGAAGACATTTTGTAGAATCGTCCTCAGGTCTACGTGGGTTAACCAATTTTGGGCGGGAACCCCTTTTGGTGTTAGCATTATGTTATGCTTTAGCTATTGAAAAATAGCAGATCTACAAGCTCATAGCGCGCCACCGAGTGGCGCGCTACGAGCTTGTAGGTCTGCTATTTTTGAAAAATCAAAGAACGACTGACATAGAAAACTGTCAGGATTTAGAAGACATTTTGTAGAATCGTCCTCTAGGTCTACGTGGGTTAACGCGGCTCCTCCTCGTAGCGCCACCGCCGCCGGGCACTCGCTGGAGGCTGTAATGTCATCTTATGACGGTCTCACAGCCTTTTCAATGTAAGCACTTTCTTATTGAATTGGATTTATTTTTGCTAATACATCACATGGTTGACACAGTATCGGCACAGTGAGAGGGGGTGGGTGGGATTGGGGTGGGGTGGTGATGATGATTCACCCTCTTCTCTCTCTCAGGGTAATTCTATCATAGAACACTCAAGGGAGCCAAATTTGCATCCCATTCTACGAACAGCCGCTTTCTTTGAGCCCAGCGCTATGCACACTTACTTCTTAGAAAATCACTCACCCAATATATACCAAGTTACTTTTCTCTCCGCTCTCATTACGCACTTATTTCTTTTTTGAGAATTTGTCAATGTGTTATTATTTCACCATCATCGCCCGCGCCTGTTTTTTCAGCCAGAAAAAAATACATTTTTATTGGATTTCTTTCCAGTTCCGTCAGGAGGAGGATGGCTGTGATGGGGTCGGGGGGGGGGGGCTCTGTGGATTACCCAGAGATAAAAAATAAATAAAAATAAAGATGCTGAAACCTCTTGAGGTATGCGTGCGGAGACGGGCCACCTGAATAAGTTCCTAACGAGATATGACAGCTGTGGTATACTACTGTATGATTGGCGGCTGGAAAGTCAAAGTATAACGATGACATTCAATTTCCTCTGAAGAAGACGTGGAAGGTGCGTCGTTGTGTGATGAAGACGTGGAAGGAGCGTCGTTGTGTGATGCTGATCAATTGAAAATGATCCAATTCAAGATGAGTTTTATTTTGTTAGCAGGTTTGTTATGTTACGTGTATTACCGTATAACGGGAGCAATGGCGCTACACGCGCACGCACACGCAAACACACACACACACACACACACACACACACACACACACACACACACATTACCCCACATGACCTTTGACCCCAGGGGTTTATTAGTGTGTGCAACATGAACCATTCACAGTGTCATTAAGGAGCGACGCCACCAGTTGGACACACAGGCTGTGTGTGTGTGTGTGTGTGTGTGTGTGTGTGTGTGTGTGTGTGTGTGTGTGTGTGTGTGTGTGTGTGTGTGTGTGTGTGTGTGTGTGTGTGTGTGTGTGTGTGTGTGTGTGTGTGTGTGTGTGTGTGTGTGTGTGTGTGTGTGTGTGTGTTGCTTATTTAGGGCTTGTTTGGATTCAAGCACCGAGACACATGGAGTGTGTGCGATATATATTAGAAGCAACTGAACAATATTTTTACTACCCTTCAAATAAAGAAATTGAAATGTGTGTGGATTGGAAGAAAGGAAATTAATAAATAATGATAAACTAATAGTAATAACAATAAAAGGATTTAGAAGAAACGAAGACGGATTTAAGTCTGTCTTTCTGAACAGACCGTGTGTGTGTGTGTGTGTGTGTGTGTGTGTGTGTGTGTGTGTGTGTGTGTGTGTGTGTGTGTGTGTGTGTGTGTGTGTGTGTGTGTGTGTGTGTGTGTGTGTGTGTGTGTGTGTCTGATTTTCAAAATTCCAAGTACCTACACACAGTCCCTTTTAATTAAAATGACATCAAAGTCTTGTTAAGCATGGCCAAAGAAGAGACAAGTCAGATGAGATTATCATTATTATTATAATTATTTATGTTTGTAGAATTCTGAAATGTAGCCTGCATCTGATACCGGTTTATTTGTTCTTATAAGGATTTAATGGCTTCCTGTATTTCCGCATTAGAGATCTCATCAACCCCCTGAGGAAGATTTTCTGTTCTTCTGAAACTAAATTCAATTCACCGCATGGCGAACACTGGAGTATTCAACTCCGCTACTTATGATTCAAAGCATAGATACTCGGAAGTGTCGAATATGTTGTACTCGGCTCTGGAGTGAAAGTCACGAGTATCCAAAAATACAAATACTCAAGTGAAGTAAGTATACGGCAATATTTATACTGTGTCTACCACTGCAATTCACAAAGTAAAGAGTCAAGTTGTGAGGAGTGTGCGTAGGAGTGTGAGTGCGTGCGTGCGTGCGTGCGTGCGTGCGTGCGTGCGTGCGTGCGTGCGTGCGGTATGGTCTTTTCCTCCTCATCCATATGTTAATCAGGCCGTAGGCCTCGTCCTCTCCGCCATTAATGACAAGACAGGTGAGGGAAAAGTCAGCACAAAGGTGCTTAACCCATGTCGGGCGGGAACCGCTTTTGGTGTTCGTTATACTTTGGCTATTGAAAAATCGTGAAAATTGCCAAAATCTTTGAATATATATATAATATATATTCTTTCCGAACGTTTTGAACTCCCTGGAACTACTTTCAGATGGGGGTCGGCGGCCAATTACATATATTCTTGGGCGGTTCTTGACATGACAATGTTTGAGAACCACTGACATAGAAACATGGGTTTTTTTCAGAAAACTGTCAGGATTTAGAAGACATTTTGTAGAATCAGGTCTAAATGGGTTAACATCCAGACATGCAGGTCTCCCCCTCCACCCTTGATCCGTCCGTCCGTCCGTGTGTGTGCGTGCGTGCGTGCGTGCGTGCGTGCGTGCGTGCGTGCGTGCGTGCGTGCGTGCGTGCGTGCGTGCGTGTGCATGTGTTGCTTATTTAGGGCTTGTTTGGATTCAAGCACCGAGACACATCGAGCAACTGAACAATATTTTTACACCCTTGATAATGTATTTAATGAACGTGGACTCAAATAAAGAAATTGAAATTTCCGTCCGTCCGTCCGCCCGTCCGTCCGTCCGTCCGTCCATCCGTCCGTCCGTCCGTCCGTCCGCCCGTCCGTCCGTCCGTCCATCCGTCCGTCCGTCCGTCCGTCCGCCCGTCCTTCCATAGCATCACAGTCACATCCCCTCGTAGTCCCTAATGAGCCCTTGGCTGCTGGTCTCTGTCGGCACCCTGGAAATGGGAGTCATGATTATGAATTTATATGAGTGCTTAGTAGTAATGGCTGTCCCAAATACCACTGTCTCCACCGGAGAATTTATGTATTTACTCATTAACGCATTCTGGGCGGGAACCCCTTTTGGTGTTTCAAGCATTCTGTTCTACTTTAGCTATTGAAAAATAGCAGATCTACAAGCTCATAGCGCGCTACGAGCTTGTAGGTCTGCTATTTTTGAAAAGTCGTGAAAATGTGGCGCAAATCTTTGAATATATATTTCATAGCAATTTTTTTTTGTAATGTTTTTTTGTGGCTTTCGCCTTTATTTTATTTTTTTTATGGAGGGACAGACAGTAGGCTGACAGGAAATGGGAAGAGAGATGGGGCCGTCGGGATCGGGAGTCGAACCCGCAGCACACTGCCAGACAGGACTACCAGCCAAGGTGCCTGGACCATTGAGCCATGGCCCAGGCCCAGAGCGAACATTTTTAATTAAAATATTTGCTTCTGGGGGGTCCTTAGAACTACATATTTTGAGATGGGGGTCCGTGGCCCAATAGAGATAATTCTGGGGGTCCTTGACATGAAAAAGGTTGAGCACCACTGACACAGAAACATGGGGTTTTCAGAATTTTTTTAGGATTTAGAAGCCATTTTTTGAATCGACCTCAGTCCAAAACGGGTTAACAAGCCAGAGTTCTTCTGTCTAGAACAATCTGCGTGCGACCCACGTACACCACCAGCGTTTTATTATTATTATTATTATTATTTTACTAATCTTTCAAGAACATTTTGATCCATGACTATGCAAACACCAACAGAATGACGAGAGTATCCACCCACATCGGGGAACAAAGGTGTGATACTCCGTTATCCAATTCTGGGCGGGCACCCCTTTTGGTGTTAGCATTATGTTATGCTTTAGCTATTGAAAAATAGCAGATCTACAAGCTCATAGCGCGCCACCGAGTGGCGCGCTACGAGCTTGTAGGTCTGCTATTTTTGAAAAATCGAAGAACGACTGACATAGAAACATAGCTTTTTCAGAAAACTGTCAGGATGTAGAAGACATTTTTAGAATCTGATCTCAGGTCAAAATGGGTTAAGTTATTGGCAGTTGAATATATATAGCTTGTTTTCACCAAACAACGATGTCTGTAGAACAGAATGCAGAGAAATAGGGCTTGATTTTCGTCACCGCTAATTTTTGAATAGTTCAACTAGCATTGACTACATTGACACGTTGTGAGCTTGTAGACTGGCCATTTGAACTATTCAAAAATGTTTTGCAAAATAGTAAAAAAAGGCAAAGAAGTTTAGGGATAAGGGGTTTAGTGGTGACGAAAATGGAGCCCATAGTGTTTTGATGCATCCTATAAACATTAGAGCGGACCGGGTTGGACTTGTTTAGTCCAGGGGGTTCTGGCCGTTTTGGGCCGGGGACCCCGGACCCCCGCCCCACCCCCTGGGGACCCCCGGAAATGCTTTGGCCATGTATCGCGACCCACGCCCCGCGCCCCCCCTCGACACCCCCAATACAAACTGACTGCAAAAATAACATTAAAGGACCACTTCACCACTTTTCAACTTCTCTTCCTATAAATGGTCCTCACTAATGATCATGATAAAATACCACCATTTTTTCCTACTCAGTCTGTGTCTCATAGGAGGGCTGTGGGCAGTTCAGAAACCCGTCCACCAGTGACATCATCAATGGGGATTCCAAGCCAATAGAAACTACAGGCTTTCTTTTCCTGAAAAGTTGCAATGCAAAAATGGAAGCCATCGTTCTCACGATATAAAAAACTAAATATATTTAAAAACAAATATTGTTTTAAAAAAAAATCTGCCTAACGATGATGTCACTGGTGGACGGGTGTCTGAACTGCCCACAGCCCTCATATGAGACACAGACCGAGCAGAAAAAAATGGTGGTGTTTTATCATGAACATTAGTGAGGACCTATTATATGAAGAGATGTTGAAAAGTGGTGAAGTGGTCCTTTAATAATAGAGAAAATACATGAATACTGAAACCAGATATAATCATTAATATAAGCAGAGTTTAAGCATGCACTATGTGTACTATGTAAACTCTTCAGTTCTATTTTCCAGCCATTCAGTTGCAAAAAAAATATTTTATTTATTATTATTATTATTATTATTTTTAATTGGGGACCCCCCCAAAATAATTTGGCGACCCCCCCCCAAGGGGTCGCGACCCACAGGTTGAGAACCCCCCTGGTGTACTCTTTGGAAGTCCCATATAGGATCACTCACAGGTTGTGGAAGAGCGCCCTCTATAGGTAAACCACTGAAAACAGAGTTAAGCCATTATTTTATTTAAAAAAAAGATCAATTATCGATTATTTGTTATGGTCAATTAAATTAATTTGTTCGATAAAAATTGTTCAATTAACTCTTGCACCGCTTGACTTTAACGGTTTAAGAGAAATGAAAGAATCCAACCTATAACCGTCCAAAAGATACCGACCAGTGTCAAGAAAACAACTGTGTTAATAGTATTTTTCTTACTTGGAACAGTCTTCCCTGCCGTCTGGTAAAGCCCTGTCTGACTCCTGTCAGCGTCAACAAGCGTAGAGGGAGTTATCAGCGCCATTTGTCAACCTGACCGTCACATATAGAGGATTTCACACTGATTCGCCTCACCGTTGTTAAAAAGGCAACTGCACTGATCATATCTCTGCACTTAGTTGCTTATTGTCCCTGACCCTCGGTGGGAGTTCAGCGCAGTTTGCCGCTCCGGCCCCGCGCTCTGAAAACTGGCACTTAACTGGAACGGCCGCGGGGGCCAAATTGCTTTTTCTATCGTTGTAATATTTAGGTTTGCGTGCAGTGCTCCAGGTTTTGAGCGATGGTTTCATCTTTATCTAATGGAAAAATAAATTCTGATCAAATTGCACATACATTCGCACATACATTTACGCGCTCGCGCATATGCGCAAGCACGCGTGTGCGCCTGCAGCCCGCCGGCCATTATTTAGTAATGGCATATTGTCCTGTGATATATGGTGGCGGGACATGTTGGAATAGACCATTAACCCATTTTGGGCGGGAACCCCTTTTGGTGTTTTAAGCACTAAGTATGTTATACTTTAGCTATTGAAAAATAGCAGATCTACAAGCTCATAGCGCGGCACCGAGTGCCGCGCCACGAGCTTGTAGGTTTTTAAATCGTGAAACTGTCTTGAAATCTTTGAATATATATTCTTTCAGGGCGAACGTTTTTAACTCAAATCTTTGCTTTTGGGGGGGATCTCTGGAACAACATATTTTCAGATGTCAATTACATATAATTTCTGGGATCCTTGACATGAAAATAGTTTGAGAACCACTGACATAGAAACATAGGGTGTGCGTGTGCCTGTACCTGTGAGAACCTGTGAGAACCACTGACATAGAAACATAGGGTGTGCGTGTGCCTGTACCTGTGAGAACCTCTAGAACCACTGACATAGAAACATAGGGTGTGCGTGTGCCTGTACCTGTGAGAACCTCTAGAACCACTGACACAGAAACATAGGGTTTTTCAGAAAACTGCAGAATTTAGAAGGCATTTATAGAATGGAGCTCAGGTCCAAATGGGTTAAAGCTCCATTTCATATCGTCACCTCAGTTGTCAGGTACGCTTTATCAAATAGTGGCACAGATAGACCACTTTGAGCGATATGTTCTTTATCAAATAGTGGCACAGATAGAGCACTTTGAGCGATATGTTCTGCTTGTCAGTCTGCCTCTGGCTTTTTTGTTTGTTAAACTCTACACAATACCTTGTATAAAAAAACACTTGTAATGTAGCAAGTAGTTTTTTTTGGTCCGTATTAAATAAGGCATCGGTTCTCAAAGGGGCGTCCAGGGACCCCATTGATGAGATGATGAGATGATGAGATATGTCCCACGAGGAGAAATTTGTCTTGGGCAAAAGTGCAGTAGTACATGACGCTTTTTAAAACAGACAGACAAAACACAATAGACAATACACAATAGCAGCAATGTACAAGTACAGTATCACAAGAGTATCACAAGAAAGGTGCAAAATTGCAGTCAGAGGAGGTATATAAATATAAAGTACTAGAGTATTCACAGTTTATAGTATCACAGGTATACGTGCATTAACTAACGAATGAAGGTCAATAAGTGATACTTTACCCCCTTATGGTCACCCTAATTAACAGTGGATTGTGCCTTAGTTCTACCTGCACTATTCATTGTCAGTATTAAATTATTGTAATTATTACACTAGACTAGATATATAATTGCACTAACGTGTTTAGTGCTGCTTTTTCCTGTGTGGAATCTGAGCAGAAGAGGAGCTTAAAAAGACAAATATATGTGACATTTAATCACAGGGGAAATGGGTTTTGCTGCTGCATGGAACACCTTCTTAACCCATTTTGACCTGACGTTGAAATAAAAAAAATGTCTTCTAAATCCTGACAGTTTTCTGAATCATGTTTCTGTATCAGTGGTGCTCCATATTTCACGTCAAGGACCCCAAAAATTATCTGTAATTGGCCACCGACCCCCATCTGAAAATATGTTGTTCCAGGAACCCCCCAAGAAGCAAAGATTTGAGTTAAAAACGTTTGCTCTGAAAGAATATATATTCAAAGATTTGTGCCATATTTTCACGATTTTTCAAAAATAGCAGACCTACAAGCTCGTAGCGCGCCACTCGGTGGCGCGCTATGAGCTTGTAGATCTGCTATTTTTCAATAGCTAAAGCATAACATAATGCTAAGACCAAAAGGGGTTCCCGCCAAAAATGGGTTCCCGCCCAAAATGGGTTCCCGCCCAAAATGGGTTCCCGCCCAAAATGGGTTCCCGCCAAAAGGGGTTCCCGCCCAAAACGGGTTAATGGGCCGTGCTTTACAGTCGACGAGCCAAATGAATCTCTGCACCTTTTCATTACGGCTAATTATGCGTTACGTTCAGCCATTCAATTGGATTTTTCTTTTTTTTGTCGGTATACCCGTGGAAAATGTCAAAAGATTGTTGAATAGAATAATTCGCCTTTAACCCATTTTGGGCGGGAACCCCTTTTGGTGTTAGCATTATGTTATGCTTTAGCTATTGAAAAATAGCAGATCTACAAGCTCGTAGCGCGCCACTCTTGTAGATCTGCTATTTTTGAAAAGTCGAAGAACGACTGACATAGAAACATAGCTTTTTCAGAAAACTGTCAGGATGTAGAAGACATTTTTAGAATCTGATCTCAAGATCAGTCAAAATGGGTTAAACTGTACAATGTGTCGTGATTGATGGAGTGAAGAAAAATGTAAAAAAAACAAACAAAAAAACACAACATAAAACCATAAAGAGATTAAACAGCAAAGTAAAAACCAGAAGATGGTTTAATGTCAGTTAATAACGGAGATTAAAATAAACTGACTCCTGGAACAAACTATTTTCAGATGGGGGTCGGCGGCCAATTATACATATCATTATTTGGGGTCCTTTGACATGAAATAGTTTGAGAACCAACTGACATAGAAACAGAAAACTGTCATGATTTAGATTACAGGGGTGGCCACACTCTACAACGAGATCTACAGTCCAGTTCTGTTGGTCTGTTCCTCACTGACATCTATAGATTACAGGGGTGGCCACACTCTACAACAAGATCTACAGTCCAGTTCTGTTGGTCTGTTCCTCACTGACATCTATAGATTACAGGGGTGCCCACACTCTACAACAAGATCTATAGTCCAGTTCTGTTGGTCTGTTCCTCACTGACATCTATAGATTACAGGGGTGCCCACACTCTACAACAAGATCTACAGTCCAGTTCTGTTGGTCTGTTCCTCGCTGACATCTTTAGATTACAGGGGTGGCCACACTCTACAACAAGATCTACCCACCAAAAATATATTATCGAATTGCTGAAAATAGTTAACCCATTTTGGGCGGGAACCCCTTTTGGTGTTTTAAGCATTACGTTATGCTTTAGCTATTGAAAAATAGCAGATCTACAAACTCATAGCGCGCCACCGAGTGCTGCGCTACGAGCTTGTAGGTCTGCTATTTTTTTAAAGTCGTGAAAATGTGGCGCAAATCTTTGAATATATATTTCAAAGCGAACATTTTTAACTAAAATATTGGCTTCTGGGGGGGTCCCTGGAACTACATATTTTGAGATGGGGGTCCGTGGCCCAATAGAGATAATTCTGGGGGTCCTTTGACATGAAAAAGGTTGAGCACAACTGACATAGAAACATGGGTTTTTCAGAAAACTAGAAGCCTTTTTTTCAGTCCAAAATATAGTTAAACAATGTACCTGAGGGGGCTTTGGAATAGTGGCAATGGCATTACTGTACAAGACTAATGCACTTGAAATGGGAAACACTATGAACTGATACTGATGTTTGTGATACAATACTCGAAAACAAAAGTATTGCATTATGGGTTTGAGCTGAGGCCCTTTTTGATGTCTATCAATCAAGACACCTTAATTCAAGTGGCAGATGCCTTTTTTTTATTTCTTTATTTTGCATTTAACCCATTTCCACCTGATTCCAGATTCTACATGTCTTCTAAATCATGACAGTTTTCAGAAAAACGTATGATTTGCGTCACATTTTCACGTTTTTTCAAAAATAGCAGACCTACAAGCTTGTAGGTAATAGCTAAATTATAACATAATGTTTAAAACACCAAAAGGGGTTCCCGCCCAAAATGGGTTAATAAAGGTGGAGGAGGAATGAAACTAGAAAGGTCGCAATTTAAAAAAATTGCAAAGTGTGGTTGCCGCAGTGGCTTACATATGCCCCTCCCACAGATATTGCCAGCCAATTACAATGTCGCGTCACCCCTGCGATCATGTGTAAGTAATTCGGAGGGGATTTATCCCCCCAAAAATCATCCCAGAATGGGATAAAGGGCATGTCATGTGGTCTACCTTTGTGATCTACTGGTAGATCACGATCTAGATACCTTTTGGGCACCCCTATAGGCCTGATTTCGAAGATAGACATTTTGTAGAATCTGGTCTCTGCAGGTCTAAATGGGTTAAAAGATGAAACTGATTGTGCTAGACTTAAAGATCCTCAGGTAGGGCGTAAGTAAGTTCCAAAGCAGGAGGCCGGCCGGCCTTAGCCTGGCTAATAAGCCAGACTAATATCACACAACACTGTCGCGGTATATTAGTCTGGTCTGGCTCCACTTGGATTTCATTTCCCGGGGGGCGGGTTCAAACATTTTCTCTTTGACGCAATTGGTCAGAGCTGTCAGTCAAAAGTCTCAAGCATTGAACGTCACTGTACCAAAGCCCATATTGCATACCGTGTCCCGATTGGTCCGACCTGTTCTCGGTTGTAGGAAAGAGGCGTGCTACTGAGCCTCGCCAGACCGTAATCCGCTGGTAGGCAATTTTTTTTTGCCAACGGCTGATTCGGTCTGGTTTATTAACCAGGCTAGGCCGGCCTGTCTGAAGTTGTCTGCTCCTTTTACCTTTTAATGTTTTTTTAAAAGGCTTTGCCTTTTTTTAACGTGTCTATTGTTTTTAAATGTGAAGCATCACGAGCCGTGGAGAACGGTATTTAGCTCCCCGTTATATTGTGGAAGTGTCAATAAATCTGATGGATTAGCATCATTAAAATCTAACTGGGACGTCTGTCTTTGCAGGGTTTTGATTGAATGTAATCAGTGAAATCTTAAAATAAATTCAGGCGACCAGTGGAGAGTATAGCAGCGTTATGTGACGTGGTCATGTTTCTTGGAATGAGTTTGCAGTCTATAGCAGCTATAGGTGTTCTCAACGATATTGGCTGGGGACCCACAGAAATGCTTTGGCCAAGTCTCGCGACCCACGGGTTGAGAACCCCTGGTCTATAGCAGCTGCATTTCTGCACCAATCGCAGGAGGGATATATATAGCTTAATTTGCTGATCCCAGAGTAGGCCTATAAGGAATAATAAAGATTAGCTGGTGGGCGAACTCGTAAGAAGATTTGGCTTAAATTGGTGACTATAGTTTTTGAATTTTGGCGTGGTGTTAGGTATGGGTATAAGGTTTTCAGAAAGCTGCGTTGGGTTTGCACAGACTCAAATATTAGCCCATTTTTGTGCGGGAACCACTTTTGGTGTTAGCATTATGTTATGCTTTAGCTATTGAAAAATTGCAGATCTACAAGCTCGTAGCGCGCCACTCGGTGGCGCGCTACGAGCTTGTAGATCTGCAATTTTTCAATTGCTTGTAGGTCTGCTATTTTTGAAAAATCGAAGAACGACTGACATAGAAACATAGCTTTTTCAGAAAACTGTCAGGATGTAGAAGACATTTTTAGAATCTGATCTCAGGTCAAAATGGGTTAGTATATATATACATATAGGGTGGTATGGTTGAAAACCAACATAATTGATAAAAGAGATTTTTCAATGGATTCTGTTACTATTGGGTGTGCTAAATAACATACT
>NC_136793.1:5998376-6000635 GCF_951216825.1 Electrona antarctica
TAGCATTATGTTATGCTTCAGCTATTGAAAAATAGCAGATCTACAAGCTCGTAGCGCGGCACCGAGTGGAACGACTGACATAGAAACATAGCTTTTTCAGAAAACTGTCAGGATGTAGAAGACATTTTTAGAATCTGATCTCAGGTCAAAATGGAATAAAGAAAGGAAAGGGGGAGGGAGGGCGGGGGGGGGGTCTTGGTGAAGCTCCTTGCATATTTCTCAAGTTAAACAAAAAAAAGTGGAAGTATGCGGATGGAATTTCTGCAAGTCAGTTATTCCTGGAGTTCAACATTTAAAGTTAATTAATACAAAATGTGCCGCCAAAATATGCCAGTTGCTTAGCGAGCTACTGTAGCACCTGTACACGCGCGCACACACACACACACACACACACACACACACACACACACACACACACACACACACACACACACACACACACACTGAATTCCTTTCATTTGGTATGATGGGAAAATGAAGGAAAGGAAAGGTGCCGTTTGAAGAATTGTCCTTCTCCACTTTCCCGCCGCGTTCCTGATCAAAGGAACAATTTTAACCCATTTCGGGCGGGAACCCCTGTTGGTGTTTTAAGCATTATGTTATACTTTATAGCTATTGAAAAATCAGATCTACAAGCTCGTAGCGCGGCACCGAGTGCCGCGCTACGAGCTTGTATAGGTCTGCTATTTCTGAAAAATCTGGAAAATGTGGCGCAAATCTTTGAATATATATTCTTTCAACTCAAATCTTTGCTTCTGGGGGGGTTTCCTGGAACAACACATTTTCAGATGGGGGTCGGCGGCCAATTACATATATTTTTGGGAGTCGATCCTTCACAAGAAAATGTCTGAGAACGACTGACATATAGAAACATGGGTTTTGAGAAAACTGTCAGGATTTAGAAGACATTTTGTAGAATCGTCCTCCGGTCAAAATGGGTTAACCGGTACTCCAAGTGTGTCTCGGTGGAATTTGTGTTTCCAGAGTGTACGTGCAGGGGAGATGCAGATAGAGAGGGTAGGCAGGTAGCCGCAATTTGCAACGCTAGATTTTTTTATAATGGGATAAATCTAGAGTTGCAATACCCTCCATTGACTCCCCACTCATCCAATTTGGTTTGCGATCTGCTTGTCTTAAACGACGTTAAACTCACCAACATTGCAGCTGTAGTCCAAGCTTGAATTATCCTCTTTCAATCTGCCGAGCTTGTTTTTCATAAAAATCCCCCGTAGACATGTTATGAGCTACTTTCTGTCAAGAAATTATGTGCAGGTGATTCTTTTTCCAAGTGCTGGAGTTTGGAAGCACTCGTCGTATGTCACTGAACGGCCCTGCGTAGCACCTGTTTAGAATTTGCACATAATGCAGGAGGCAGCAGCGCGACCCCTTAATAAAAACGAATGCTTCCAACACTTAGAAAAAGAATCACTTGCAGAGGATGTCTTGACAGAAAGTAGCTCATAACATGTCTACGGTGGATTTTTATGAAACAAAAGCTCGGCAGATTGAAAGAGGATAATTCAAGCTTGGACTACAGCCTGCAATGTTGGTGAGTTTAACGTCGTTTAAGACAAGCAGATCGTAAACCAAATTGGATGAGTGGGGAGTCAATGGAGGGGATTGCAACTCTAGATTCATCCCATTATAAAACAAAATCTAGAGTTGCAAATTGCGGGTAGGTGGACAGAAAGGGGTGCAGGGTGGACAGTTGTACACATTTCTTGCGCGGGTGTTTGCATTTTCATTAGCCGCAATTTGCAACTCTATATTTTTTTACCATGGGATGAATCTAGAGTTGCAATACCCTCCATTGACTCCCCACTCATCCAATTTGGTTTGTGATCTGCTGGTCTTAAACAACGTTAAACTCACCAACATTGCAGCTGTAGTCCAAGCTTGAATTATCCTCTTTCAATCTGCCGAGCTTGTTTTTCATAAAAATCCCCCGTAGACATGTTATGAGCTACTTTCTGTCCAAAATATTCCACAAGTGATATTCCTGCCGTAATATTCAACCTGTCAAGACGTGTGGGAGAGCGCTTGTTTAATAGAATCTTACCTGCGCAGGTAAGACACCCAAAGAAGAGGCCGGCGCAGCGCGACGCCTCGTCACGCACGGCCTTCTATTAAACAAGCGCTCTCCCACACGTCTTGTTTTACGGCAGGTTGAATATTACGGCAGGAATATCACTTGCGGAATATTTTGGACAGAAAGTAGCTCATAACATGTCTACAGGGGGATTTTTATGAAAAACAAGC
>NC_136793.1:6000835-6245838 GCF_951216825.1 Electrona antarctica
CAGGAAGATGAATGGTCTAAATTAGATTTGAATGGCATAAAACGGAGGCTAAAGTGAAGCGCTGACAAAGGGCTCTATATAGTGGCTGTGGTGATAACCTGCAGGCTGCTTCCTTAACCCGTTTTGGGCGGGAAACACCCTTTTGGCGGGAACCCCTGCATTATGTTATACTGTGGTGATAACCTGCAGGCTGCTTCCTTAACCCGTTTTGGGCGGGAAACACCCTTTTGGCGGGAACCCCTGCATTATGTTATGCTGTGGTGATAACCTGCAGGCT
This sequence comes from Electrona antarctica, assembly GCF_951216825.1. Classification (NCBI taxonomy): domain Eukaryota; kingdom Metazoa; phylum Chordata; class Actinopteri; order Myctophiformes; family Myctophidae; genus Electrona; species Electrona antarctica. Next base: position 6,001,113 of record NC_136793.1, read on the forward strand.
GCTTCCTTAACCCGTTTTGGGCGGGAAACACCCTTTTGGCGGGAACCCCTGCATTATGTTATACTTTAGCTATTGAAAAAATAGCAGATCTACAAGCTCATAGCGCGGCACCGAGTGCCGCGCTATGAGCTTGTAGGTCTGCTATTTTTGAAAAATCGTGAAAATGTGGCTGCAAATCTTTTGAATATTATATTCTTTCATACAAACGTTTTTTAACTCAAGCCTTTGCTTCTGGGGAGGGGGGTGGGTGGGGGGTCCCTGGAACAACATATTTTCAGATGGGGGGGTCATTTTAGGACCCCAAAAATTACATATCAATTTTGGGGTCCTTGACATGAAATATTGAGCACCACTGATACAGAAACATGAGGTATTTCAGAAAATTGTCTGTGATTTAGAAGACATTTTTTTAAATTTCGACGTCAGGCCTAAATGGGTTAAGAGACTGGGAGGATGTGTTGGACTGACTGATATGACTCATATTATTACATGTACTGGATGCAGGCTTCACTGCAGTGCTGGAAAGAGTACTAAAATCGACCAAAAAAGTCTTCTAATTCCTGAGTTTTCTGTTTCTATGTCAGTGGTGCTCAACCTTTTTCATGTCAAGGACCCCCAGAATGATCTGTATTTGGCCACGGACCCGGCGCGGCACTCTGCCCGCGCTATGAGCTTGTAGATCTGCTATTGTTCAATAGCTAAAGTATAACATAATGCTTAAAACACCAAAAGGGGTTCCCGTCCTGAATGTGTTAAAACAGTGATGCCAATATATAAGAACTTAAAGTCCGGTATACTGCGTTATTGATCCAAGGTCGTCCATAATTTATTGATCATTAGAATAAACATGCTCCGAAACAGAATATAACTTTATACTCCTACATTGTACTTTTACTTTTAGCTCCACTGCAACTTCGTAGATTTAGATAATTTTTTGCGAAGCTCATTTCATACTCCGACTATTTGAAAAAAATAGCTGATCTACAAGCTCACAGCGCCGTGTCGCACCTCGACACTTTTGAGCTTGTAGATCAGCTATTTTCCAAAAAGGTTTGACACACTTTGAGAAATCTTAGTATAGCCTACATTTACGTTGGCACTGTAAGCATGCCAATACTTTTGTACTAAGCCTAACCCATCCATCCATCTTCAACCGCTTATCTGTAGTCGGGTCACAGGGGCAACAGCTCCACCAGAGAACTCCAGACTTCCCTCTCCAGAGCAACATTAGTGACTTCCTCCTGGGGGATCCCGAGGTGTTCCAAGGCCAGTGAGTCGATGTGTTTCCTCCAACTGCGCCTTGGTCTCCCCCGGGGTCTCCTCCCTGTGGGACGTGGTCCTTGGTCTGCCCCGGTGTCTCCTCCCAGTGGGACGTGCATCGAGGACCTCCCTAGGGAGACGCCCCGAGAGGCATATCCTAAACAGATGCCCGAACCACCTAAGCTGGCTCCTTTCCAGGCGAAGGAGCAGCGACTCTACTCCGAGTCTCCCCCGCGTGATTGAACTTCTCACCTTATCTCTAAGGGAGGTGCCAGAAATGATAAAACTCATTTCGGCTGCTTCTATTCGCGCCTACTTTTTTATTTTCATATTGTGGTATTGCTACTTTTACTTATGTAAATATAAAAGTGTGAGTACTTCTTCTACTGACTGGGGACACTTATTCTCCCGCAGGGTTTTCTTACACCCTGCACTAAATTAGTCTTCCTTTGCACGCCGCTGTGGGACTCACTGCATGCCTCCACTCTTAGTTTTCTTCACTTTATAAATATTTGAACCTTTTAAACCCCTATGTATATGTCGTTCTTACGTCAAACAGCGAAAATAGCAGTGTTTGTCGTGCATGATGTGGTGCGTCGTGTTGTGAGCTCCCACTTCTGCTATTTCTTGCCAAATACGCCCATTTGTTTGGGCTGAATGTTCACCGTCTGTCTGTCTGTCTGTCTGTCTGTCTGTCTGTCTGTCTGTCTGTCTGTCTGTCTGTCTGTCTGTCTGTCTCTGTGTCTCTGTGTCTCTGTGTCTCTCTCTCTCTCTCTCTCTCTCTCTCTCTCTCTCTCTCTCTCTCTCTCTCTCTCTCTGATGTATCATATTATGTGACTGTCTCTCCACCCTGTCTGACTGTCCCTGGTTCCCTGATGGATCCTTCCTATGGCGTCCCCCCCCCCCTCCAAACACCCCCCTCCAAACACCCCCCCCTCCCCCCCACCGTTTTGTTCTCTGTTGTTTCTGACTCAACATCTGTCCCATTATCTCCCATTATCTTCCTTCTCTATATCTGGAACTTCGCTTTCCTTCCAAATATTTCCTCAATTATTCCGATTATAGGGTAAGAAGGGGATAGATTGCGTCGACTGTGACATCGATGCAATGTCCCTAAAAAGTTTACAAGAAGGAGTAATCAGCTGTCAGTGTGTTGTTTCTATAGTCGGCCATGCATTGGAAGGATGGCGTACCGTATTTCTACACACCAGTCACAGCTCATATGTACATGTAAATCATATTTACATGTAAATCATATTTACATGTCAATATGATTCCCCTCCTACACAGATCCCTGCTACACCGATGCTGCCATACATACTGCTGGCAAATTAACACTTAGGGGCGACTCACACCTTCGCATCTAACATACAACATTGATGCATGCTAGATGTATGCAAAGGGTTTGTTTACATCTTGCCCCAATGCATTTCCAATGGAAGTCACATGGTTTGACACAACATTTGTGTTGTACGGCTTTCGGCTGTGTTTCGACTGCCCCCCACCACCTCATACAACACAAATGTTGTGTCAAACCATGTGACTCCCATTGGAAATGCATTGTGAGCTTGCATCTGTCAATGAGTCTCATACAACAAGCATACATCAATCTGTTGCGAAGGTGTGAGTCAGCCCTTAGCCCGCCGAAAAACATAGCCTATATGTTAATGTCGGCAAGCGACAAGCACCAAAACACGTAGGTTGCGTTAATTCAGTTGTATAAAATGTTTTGATCCGATCTAAGGAAAGGGTATAGTCACACGGATGGATATCTGTTGTTAGCTTCTAAGACACTGCGGACTGCGCCATCTTCATGTGCACGTACACCCATGTGCGCACACGCACACGCTTTCAGTCGCTTTAGACTCCAAATCCTCGTCCCAGGCGGCATTTCTGGTCAACGCTTATTGCACGGAGCCTAGCGGTCGTTGTAATGCAGCGCCGGCCACACATGTTCTCCCCGTGACCCCTACCCTCACATGTTCTCCCCGTGACCCCTACCCTCACATGTTCTCCCCGTGTCCCCTAGGGTAGGTACCCTCACATGTTCTCCCCGTGTCCCCTAGGGTAGGTAACCTCACATGTTCTACCCGTGTCCCCTAGGGTAGGTAACCTCACATGTTCTCCCCGTGTCCCCTATGGTATAGATACCCTCAGAAAAATGTGCAGTAATCCTGGTCTCTAAAACTACCTCCCCCTGGCGCCTGATGGAGGGGAAATGAACTGGTCGGAATAACGTGTTCCTTCCACGCGTTACGTCCGGCCAGGGAAATTCCCCCCTGTCAGGTGAAAAGAAGCAACTTGGACTCCTCATGCATAGAAGGAAGTCCCCCCCCCCCCCCCCCCCCCAGGTTGGCAGAGGAAATGTAGCGCCCAGGATTAGATTAGATAAATGAATGCCACAGACGAAAAACAGTCTAAGTCCACACTATTGATCCATAATGTATAAATGATAAATAAGGGTTCAGGACAACAAGGCCTTTTCGTGGAGGGGTCAGTCTGAAATTTGGACTTAGACTGTTTTTCGTCTGTGGTACTCGGCACTGGGTGAAAAAACTGGGTTGCAAAATCGTGGGATAAAAAGTATTAAAAAAAGAAAAAAACATGCGTTTCCGGTCGCATGGGGGTTCCCGCCCAAAATGGGTTAATTAATCCTGGCGGGAAATGTGTTAAACGTCAAAGAGATCTGGAAATATTCATTTTGGGTATTTTTTCCAAACTCTAACCTTATACACATAGCTGTTCCATCAAGCTTACAGAAATCTTTTTGGCCATCGCTAAAAACGTATAGGAAATGTATATATACTGTATACTGTATATGAAATGTAAATCAGAACTCCCACTGCCAATTGGATTACGGCTTTCAGAGGTGAATGTAGCTGCATATGGCCACGATAACCCAGAGCTGTGTCTATTTGGTTTGAATTGAATCAAAAAAGGATTCAACAATATGTTAAAGATGGAGTGCCGTGATTTTTTTCCACCCTAAAACATGATCACCAGGTCTTATTGTTATATAAGGAGGTATAATTTTTTCAAAAAAGTATACAGTATTTGTTAAAATGTTGTTTTTATGTGGTGATGGGTGGTGATCCACCTGAACTGAAGCCGCACCCACAGCTGTAGTTGTATGATAAAGGGGGAGGGGTTAGGGGAGGGGCTGATAGTGTGGTGTCACTATATTACTGTTTATTTCATTGGCCCGTTTGACTGTCAAGGGTTCAGCCTCCAGGAAGAAAACCTAAATACAAAGTTAACACACCATTGCACATACAAAGGACTCCAGGGTGTCTACTATCACCTCATAGACACATGAAAAACTGGAAAAAAACATTGTGGCACTCAAAAAAATTGGGGAAAAGAGCTGGTTGATGATATCCCAGAGGAGATGTGGTATGACATGTGGGAAATGCATCAGACAACAACTCAATTAAAGTCATGGAGGGAATTTACATGGAAGAACCGAATTCGATATTTCATCACACCCCAAATTAAAGTAAACAAATTAACCCATTCTGGGCGGGAACCCCTTTTGGTGTTGTAATCATTATGCTATACTTTAGCTATTGCAAAATAGCAGATCTACAAGCTCATAGAACTATGAACTTGCTATTTTTGAAAAATCGTGAAAATGTGCCTCAAATCTTTGAATATATATTCTTTCAGAGTTTCAGTTTTTAACTCAAATCTTTAATTGCTTCCAGGGGGTCACTGGAACAACATATTTTCAGATGGGGGTCGGTGGAATATTACATATAATTTGTGGGGTCCTTGACATGAAATATTGAGAACCACTGATATAGAAATATGGGGTTTGTTCTGAAAATTGTCATGATTTAGAATACATTTTTTAAATTTCGACGTCATGCCTAAATGGGTTAAGAATCAATGCTGGAGAAAGTGTACTTGATCCCAAGCATACACACATTTTTTGGAGTTTGTGTGTTAAATAATAATAATAATAATAAAGATTCAACGTCAGGCTTTGGGCCCACTCTGGTATACACTTGGGGGGGTTCTGTATTGCTTTCCCTGATTCATCTTCAAGCTGCTTGGTTAATTCAGGGAGCGTCTTAAGAGCCAAGGATTCCATTTTGTTGACTTTCATTAGTCTGCGATTGGCCTGGAAATAATGTCTTTGTAGTGGTGTTTGTGTCCTGATCAACACAGAACACCAACGTGTGGTGATGATAAAGTAATACAATTTCACCTGGAATAAGGTTGCTTTCGCACCGCAGATATATAAGCGTGTTTTGGAACTGTAGAAATGAAACATGAACTCCATGAATTGTTTTGATGCACCTCTAGCTGCTCTACGGCATTCACCTCTAGCTGCTCTAGGGCATTCACCTTTAGCTGCTCTACGGCATTCAGAGATTGTGGAATAGTTAGTCTGCATGCATGGCTACACGCCAGACAAAGTGGGCTTCAGCCCCTGCCATTTTACCCGTCTGTAAAACAACTGCCCCTCCCCAGATCATGAAACAACTGCCCCTCCCCAGATCATGAAACAACTTCCCCTCCCCAGATCATGAAACAACTGCCCCTCCCCAGATCATGAAACAACTGCCCCTCCCCAGATCATGAAACAACTGCCCCTCCCCAGATCATGAAACAACTGCCCCTCCCCAGATCATGAAACAACTGCCCCTCCCCAGATCATGAAACAACTGCCCCTCCCCAGATCATGAAACAACTGCCCCTCCCCAGATCATGAAACAACTGCCCCTCCCCAGATCATGAAACAACTGCCCCTCCCCAGATCATGAAACAACTGCCCCTCCCCAGATCATGAAACAACTGCCCCTCCCCAGATCATGAAACAACTGCCCCTCCCCAGATCATGAAACAACTGCCCCTCCCCAGACCATGAAACAACTGCCCCTCCCCAGACCATGAAACAACTGCCCCTCCCCAGACAAGTCTGTAAAACAACTGCCCCTCCCCAGACCAGTCTGTAAAACAACTGCCCCTCCCCAGACCATGAAACAACTGCCCCTCCCCAGACCATGAAACAACTGCCCCTCCCCAGACAAGTCTGTAAAACAACTGCCCCTCCCCAGACCAGTCTGTAAAACAACTGCCCCTCCCCAGACCATGAAACAACTGCCCCTCCCCAGACCATGAAACAACTGCCCCTCCCCAGACCATGAAACAACTGCCCCTCCCCAGACAAGTCTGTAAAACAACTGCCCCTCCCCAGACCAGTCTGTAAAACAACTGCCCCTCCCCAGACCATGAAACAACTGCCCCTCCCCAGACCATGAAACAACTGCCCCTCCCCAGACAAGTCTGTAAAACAACTGCCCCTCCCCAGACCAGTCTGTAAAACAACTGCCCCTCCCCAGACCATGAAACAACTGCCCCTCCCCAGACCATGAAACAACTGCCCCTCCCCAGACCATGAAACAACTGCCCCTCCCCAGACAAGTCTGTAAAACAACTGCCCCTCCCCAGACCAGTCTGTAAAACAACTGCCCCTCCCCAGACCATGAAACAACTGCCCCTCCCCAGACCACGAATGCAACATTTACTACATGGTGAAGGTAATGCTTCTGAAGTTGAACGCAGCATTTTGCGTTGAACAAATTTGTTTTAGAAATCCATGTCATATATACACCACATCTCCACTATAGCTAAAGAGTGCTGGGTTGTGCGCCCCGAAAATAGCTGATCTACAAGCTCTCAACGCGTCACGTCGCAGCGCGTTGTTAGCTTATAGATCCGCAATTATTTTTTTGTCCAAAAGTGCCCTCATTTACGGGATTTCAGCCCCAGCTGCCTCTCTCTAACACTCTCTGCAACGTCCCTGCCTGCAACGGCAACGCTTGTCACAGTCACAGACTTTTGTCATTCATTGTACAGTCTAGATCTTGTATTTCTATGTATTGTTCCCTGGTCTAGTTTTCATGGTTCTATGTTTGTTTGCTCCAGCTGTGTCTCATTTTGTAATCAACCCTCATGTGTATATCAGTCTTGTCCCCCAGTCAGTCCTTGTTGAGTCATTGTATCCTGTCACCTGTTTCAGTCTGTTTTAAGTTGTTCATGTTCACCTGTCTTCTGTATTAAAACACCAATTCATGGTTTTGAACACTACATGCCTGGCTGTCCTGCGTTTGGGTCCTTACCTCACCTACACGTGACAACGCTGACATTTTGTCTTTGTCTCCTCAGAGCCAAGAAGAAAAGCAAGCCCTTGAACCTTAAGATCAGCGTGGGCAGCTGTGAGAACCTGCCCAGCGCCCAGCAGCGCTCGGTGGGCAGCTGTGAGAACCTGCCCAGCGCCCAGCAGCGCTCGCCCATCCTCACCGAGCGCTCCCTGCGCTCCTTCTTCTTCCCGACCTTCATCCCCTCCACGCCGCCCGTCCACGGCGCTGACACACCCTCTGCAAGTAAGCACAGCCTTCTGTTTGTCCCTCCTTTTCATTCTAAACTAGAAAAAGTGCCCCTCGGGGCACAGGTCTCCACCAGGGCAGGTCAGGTTGTGGCCTCCTGGTGGCGCTATAATAGGCCAATGTGAAAAGGGTGGGATATATTCCTCAGCCTAGTAAGAAAATGTGTGAAAGATTTCATGTAAATTGCATGCTGCGTTCATGATTTGAGGCTTTTGTTCAAAACGGGGCAATCTTGCAAACTGTGAAAGCCAATTATAGCCAATTAGGATGGAATATGAAATATCGGACAGATCCGACTTGAGCACATGACCATAGAGATACTGTGTAACGATTTGTGAGATTTTTGGACAGAATCTGGAGGAGTAATATAAAAAAATGTGTTTTACAAAAGTCGGCCTCCTGGTGGCGCTATAAAAGGCAGATGCGGAAAATGCAGGTCAAAGGTTTGTCCTTGGCCTCTAGGGAGTGTGCATGCAATCGGTGCAGTTTTAGGTAAAACATTTGAAAAGATGCCTCATGGTGGCGCTATAACAGGCCGTTCTGGAAAATGATTAGAGATTAGCTGGTAACGGACGGACGGAAGGACGGACACACACACACACGGACGGAGTGCAAAACATACTCTCTCCCCATGCCTACTCTCTCCCCATGCCTACTCTCTCCCCATGCCTACTCTCTCCCCATGCCTACTCTCTCCCCATGACTCTCTCCCCATGCCTACTCTCTCCCCATGCCTACTCTCTCCCCATGCCTACTCTCTCCCCATGCCTACTCTCTCCCCATGCCTACTCTCTCCCCATGCCTACTCTCCCCCCATGCCTACTCTCTCCCCATGCCTACTCTCTCCCCATGACTCTCTCCCCATGCCTACTCATGCCTACTCTCTCCCCATGCCTACTCTCTCCCCATGCCTACTCTCTCCCCATGCCTACTCTCTCCCCATGCCTACTCTCTCCCCATGCCTACTCTCTCCCCATGCCTACTCTCTCCCCATGCCTACTCTCTCCCCATGCCTACTCTCCCCCCATGCCTACTTCATGCCTACTCTCTCCCCATGCCTACTCTCTCCCCATGCCTACTCTCTCCCCATGCCTACTCTCTCCCCATGCCTACTCTCTCCCCATGACTCTCTCCCCATGCCTACTCTCTCCCCATGCCTACTCTCTCCCCATGCCTACTCTCTCCCCATGCCTACTCTCTCCCCATGACTCTCTCCCCATGCCTACTCTCTCCCCATGCCTACTCTCTCCCCATGCCTACTCTCTCCCCATGCCTACTCTCTCCCCATGCCTACTCTCTCCCCATACCTACTCTCTCCCCATGCCTACTCTCTCCCCATACCTACTCTCTCCCCATGCCTACTCTCTCCCCATGCCTACTCTCTCCCCATGCCTACTCTCTCCCCATGCCTACTCTCTCCCCATGCCTACTCTCTCCCCATGCCTACTCTCTCCCCATGCCTACTCTCTCCCCATGCCTTCGGCCTTATTTATTCTGTATGTGTGAGCCTCTCATGAATACATTTAGCCTCTCAGACCCAAAACTGAAGAATGTGTCCACAATTCCATGCCGTGTTGATGTTGGTACCATTTAGGAGAGATAACAGGCCAACGTTGATCACAATAACTATTCTTCTAATTGTGTAGACTTCTTGTAAATTAACTTAAATGATGCAGATGTTTAACAATAATTTAACTCTTGATGGTCACCTCCATCAAGAGTTAGGGTCCATTTGGTTCCATTTGTACACTCTCAGAGTTACAGACCCATAAGGGTCCATTTGGTTCCTTATCTCTAGCTAGCTGTATAAGCTATATAATAGCTACTATAATAGCTGCTATTTTCAAAACATTTTTATACTTGACAACCTGAAATAGGACATTCTGCACAATACGTATACTTTTACTTGTGGTACTTATATTTTCAGTACATTTTGACGCCAATACTTTTGTACTTTCACTCCAAGTACATTTTGAATTCCGGGCCATTTACTTGCAACGGAGTATTTCTACTTTGCAGTATTGATATACTTTGACTTGTAAGTAATACATTTGAGCACTTTTAGCACCACTGGTCACGGCCTGCCCCCCTGCCCCCCCCCCCCCCCCCCCCCCCGCCTAACGCCCTTGATGCTAAATGGACGGCGGAAAAGGAACCGTTCAAGCTGATAGCAGCATGTCGCTGCATACTGCCCACATTATGGGAGTGCGCGGGCAGCGTAGCGTGGAACAAGTGTGTGTAGAGGTCGTGTCAGGGAAAGCATATAGTGATGGATTGGCGTCACTGGGCATTGTGAATGAATGCTTCCTGGGACCAGGAAAGCATATAGTGATGGATTGGCGTCAGTGGACATTGTGAATGAATGCTTCCTGGGCCCTGGCCAAGCGGTCATCATTTATCTCCGACCATGTTGCTACGGGCAGGGAGGCATGATGGAGCATGAAGTGCACCTCATGCATGTGAGAACGACACACATAAAGATGCAAACAGCAGCCACGTCCGTACGGAGACAGACATGCACACACGCAGCGACGGCCAAACTGATTTGCTGATAAATTCGCGGACCGACATGCATGCCCACACACATTTTGTGTGTGTGTGTGTGTGTGTGTGTGTGTGTGTGTGTGTGTGTGTGTGTGTGTGTGTGTGTGTGTGTGTGTGTGTGCGTGTGCGTGTGCGTGCGCACGTGAGTGCGTGCGTGCGTGCGTGGCTACATACTAATTCCTACACGTTGTTGTGCTTATAACCAGGCCCCCCGGGCAAGTTAAGTTTATACTGAGGTTAAAAGGTTAGGTTTCTGGTTTAGGGACTTCAGTGTTTTGTACCATAATACTATTGGTTAGGTTTAGGCTGTCAATCACAGCGACTGGCCAATCACAGCATGTCGACTGCACAACCCGTGTAGGCTTTGGTATAGCCTCGGAATCCCAGACGTTTTTATTTCCAGGGAGAAAAGAAAAGTCTGGGTCCGAGTCCACTTCAATTCGGCATAGAGTAGCGCAAACATCTCTCACTCTCTGCTGATTTCTGATCGTCTGCACCTTTGTTAAATTGACACACACACACACACACACACACATATATACACACACACACTCCTCTCTCTCTCTGTCGCTCTAATTAATTAGTCTCATAGCTGCGCATAGTTTCTGCCGGCGGATCCTGCCGGGAGCTGCCTATGCCATAAAAAGCATAGGTGAGGTCCAGGCTAGCTTTGGTATGTCGCGTGTGCGTGTGCACGTGCATGTGCGCGTGCGTGTGTGCGCGGAGGCATACGTGTATTTTTGGGCCACCTGGCTATAACAAGCCCCTGAGACAATTACGCCATTGTCCCCCGTGTGACGCCCCGTGTGACGGAGGCTGAGAGATAAATGTCATGTTTAATTTGACAGCAGGGTTTTCTAAAAAGTCAAGTGCTCTTGGAAATCTAATCTCGTCTGTCTCTACTGTATCTCTGTAATTGCAGCCATTGTCAGATCATCTCGCTAATCAAATATTAACCCATTTTGGGCGGGGAACCCCTTTTGGTGTTTTGAACATTATGTTATACTTTAGCTATTGAAAAATAGCAGACCTACAAGCCCGTAGCGCGCCACCGAGTGGCGCGCTACGGGCTTGTAGGTCTGCAATTTTTTTTAAAATCGTGAAAATATTTATTTCAGAAAACTGGAGGATTTAGAAGATTATTTTTTTTTAATTCGACGTCAGGCCTAAATGGATTAAATAACTACTAATGAGTTTTAGCGCACGTTGGGCCTGTTTGTGTCAGTGTGGCGGCTGTTTGTGTCAGTGTGGCGGCTGCCTGTTTGTGTCAGTGTGGTGGCAGCCTGTTTGTGTCAGTGTGGCGGCTGCCTGTTTGTGTCAGTGTGGTGGCAGCCTGTTTGTGTCAGTGTGGCGGCTGCCTGTTTGTGTCAGTGTGGCGGCTGCCTGTTTGTGTCAGTGTGGCGGCTGCCTGTTTGTGTCAGTGTGGCGGCTGCCTGTTTGTGTCAGTGTGGCGGCTGCCTGTTTGTGTCAGTGTGGCGGCTGCCTGTTTGTGTCAGTGTGGCGGCTGCCTGTTTGTGTCAGTGTGGCGGCTGCCTGTTTGTGTCAGTGTGGCGGCTGCCTGTTTGTGTCAGTGTGGCGGCTGCCTGTTTGTGTCAGTGTGGCGGCTGCCTGTTTGTGTCAGTGTGGCGGCAGCCTGTTTGTGTCAGTGTGGCGGCTGCCTGTTTGTGTCAGTGTGGCGGCTGCCTGTTTGTGTCAGTGTGGCGGCTGCCTGTTTGTGTCAGTGTGGTGGCAGCCTGTTTGTGTCAGTGTGGCGGCTGTTTGTGTCAGTGTGGCGGCTGCCTGTTTGTGTCAGTGTGGCGGCTGTTTGTGTCAGTGTGGCGGCTGCCTGTTTGTGTCAGTGTGGCGGCTGCCTGTTTGTGTCAGTGTGGCGGCTGCCTGTTTGTGTCAGTGTGGCGGCTGCCTGTTTGTGTCAGTGTGGCGGCTGCCTGTTTGTGTCAGTGTGGCGGCTGCCTGTTTGTGTCAGTGTGGCGGCTGCCTGTTTGTGTCAGTGTGGCGGCAGCCTGTTTGTGTCAGTGTGGCGGCAGCCTGTTTGTGTCAGTGTGGCGGCAGCCTGTTTGTGTCAGTGTGGCGGCTGCCTGTTTGTGTCAGTGTGGCGGCTGCCTGTTTGTGTCAGTGTGGCGGCTGCCTGTTTGTGTCAGTGTGGCGGCTGCCTGTTTGTGTCAGTGTGGCGGCTGCCTGTTTGTGTCAGTGTGGCGGCAGCCTGTTTGTGTCAGTGTGGCGGCTGCCTGTTTGTGTCAGTGTGGCGGCTGCCTGTTTGTGTCAGTGTGGCGGCTGTTTGTGTCAGTGTGGCGGCTGCCTGTTTGTGTCAGTGTGGCGGCTGTTTGTGTCAGTGTGGCGGCTGCCTGTTTGTGTCAGTGTGGCGGCTGCCTGTTTGTATCAGTGTGGCGGCTGCCTGTTTGTGTCAGTGTGGCGGCTGCCTGTTTGTGTCAGTGTGGCGGCTGCCTGTTTGTGTCAGTGTGGCGGCAGCCTGTTTGTGTCAGTGTGGCGGCTGCCTGTTTGTGTCAGTGTGGCGGCTGCCTGTTTGTGTCAGTGTGGCGGCTGTTTGTGTCAGTGTGGCGGCTGCCTGTTTGTGTCAGTGTGGCGGCTGTTTGTGTCAGTGTGGCGGCTGCCTGTTTGTGTCAGTGTGGTGGCTGCCGTGGTATTTGAAGGAAAACCATGATTTCAAGGAGACAAAGCCTGAAGTCTGGCGCCATTATTTTGTTGTTCAGGACAATTTCTAAATCCATTGTCACTTTGAGAGAAGTGAGGTTAAGGCAGGACATGATGCGGACCGAGAACAAACAGAGACTTGATTGTTCAGCCAAAAAAGTAAAAAGAAAAGGCGATTTATAGGTCAAATTGACCCGTTTGTGTTTTTCTTAAAAGAAAAATGATTCTTCAAACACCACATGATTGGCTTATTTTCTACTCAGAAACAAGAACAAAGTGTTCTTGAGAGTCTGCCTATAACAACAGACACTCATGACGACCACAACGTCCACAGAACAAGTCAGTTGGCCTCCTCAATGAATGAGCTAATTGGGAACTAGTTCTTCTAATATATCAATTTGTGACTAAATTTGACTGAGAGACTGCCATTGGATTTATTTGAATTTTCGTTTTTTCATGTCATATGAAAGCAGGGAATCATAGCTTCAAATTGACATATTGGTTGTTGTTTGTGTCAGTGTGGCGGCTGCCTGTTTGTGTCAGTGTGGCGGCTGCCTGTTTGTGTCAGTGTGGCGGCTGCCTGTTTGTGTCAGTGTGGCGGCAGCCTGTTTGTGTCAGTGTGGCGGCAGCCTGTTTGTGTCAGTGTGGCGGCAGCCTGTTTGTGTCAGTGTGGCGGCTGCCTGTTTGTGTCAGTGTGGCGGCTGCCTGTTTGTGTCAGTGTGGCGGCTGCCTGTTTGTGTCAGTGTGGCGGCTGCCTGTTTGTGTCAGTGTGGCGGCTGCCTGTTTGTGTCAGTGTGGCGGCAGCCTGTTTGTGTCAGTGTGGCGGCTGCCTGTTTGTGTCAGTGTGGCGGCTGCCTGTTTGTGTCAGTGTGGCGGCAGCCTGTTTGTGTCAGTGTGGCGGCTGCCTGTTTGTGTCAGTGTGGCGGCTGCCTGTTTGTGTCAGTGTGGCGGCTGTTTGTGTCAGTGTGGCGGCTGCCTGTTTGTGTCAGTGTGGCGGCTGTTTGTGTCAGTGTGGCGGCTGCCTGTTTGTGTCAGTGTGGCGGCTGCCTGTTTGTATCAGTGTGGCGGCTGCCTGTTTGTGTCAGTGTGGCGGCTGCCTGTTTGTGTCAGTGTGGCGGCTGCCTGTTTGTGTCAGTGTGGCGGCAGCCTGTTTGTGTCAGTGTGGCGGCTGCCTGTTTGTGTCAGTGTGGCGGCTGCCTGTTTGTGTCAGTGTGGCGGCTGTTTGTGTCAGTGTGGCGGCTGCCTGTTTGTGTCAGTGTGGCGGCTGTTTGTGTCAGTGTGGCGGCTGCCTGTTTGTGTCAGTGTGGTGGCTGCCGTGGTATTTGAAGGAAAACCATGATTTCAAGGAGACAAAGCCTGAAGTCTGGCGCCATTATTTTGTTGTTCAGGACAATTTCTAAATCCATTGTCACTTTGAGAGAAGTGAGGTTAAGGCAGGACATGATGCGGACCGAGAACAAACAGAGACTTGATTGTTCAGCCAAAAAAGTAAAAAGAAAAGGCGATTTATAGGTCAAATTGACCCGTTTGTGTTTTTCTTAAAAGAAAAATGATTCTTCAAACACCACATGATTGGCTTATTTTCTACTCAGAAACAAGAACAAAGTGTTCTTGAGAGTCTGCCTATAACAACAGACACTCATGACGACCACAACGTCCACAGAACAAGTCAGTTGGCCTCCTCAATGAATGAGCTAATTGGGAACTAGTTCTTCTAATATATCAATTTGTGACTAAATTTGACTGAGAGACTGCCATTGGATTTATTTGAATTTTCGTTTTTTCATGTCATATGAAAGCAGGGAATCATAGCTTCAAATTGACATATTGGTTGTTCAGTTTGACCCACCAGTTTTGGAGATATGGCTTATAGAGTAATGTCTTGCAGAGAAACAGCGAGTTGAGAAAACAGGCTTGAAAGGTTCACTTCTGTGGTCTCTAACATTACACCTAGCTACATGTTTAAGCATTTATTTCATATTTACATGTCGATTTCAGCTCTGACACTTATTTCAGACATGCTCTAGTATGTGAAGAGTCTGCCTGTGCTATAAACTCATTAAAAAAATAAAAAATAAAGTTTTTCTCCTCTGGTGAAAAGCTGGAATTTGCGCGATGGCAGTCTCTCAGTCAAATCTGGTCACATTTGAACATTCATTGCATGTCAGCCACACAAAACAAAATGTGGTTTGAGCCTAAATCACCACTCTGATATAACCAGTCTGTGTTCATTTGTCTGACTTCTATAAGGCAGTTTTAGGTGCAGTGCCACAATGCCCTGATGTGGTGTGGGAAATTATGCAAATGATTTCCTCTGCCACACCCTCATCCCAGCTACTCCCCTCCCACATATTTGACTCATTATAAGTGAGTTCAAAATTTGAAGACATGTAGGGGAGACAAAAAAAAAAAAAAAGGGAAAAGTTTAAATTCATGTTGTAGGACCTTTAAATATCTACAGACCAAAATACTGAGCAACCTTAATCTGTATTGACTTTGACTTTAACTTCCATATTGAAAAACCCTTGGACGAAGGGCCCTCAACGTTTTTTAACTGAAATCTTTGCTTCTGGGGATGTCCCTGGAACAACATATTTTCAGATGGGGGACGGCGGCCAATTACATATAACGTTTGGGGTCCTTGACATGAAATATTGAGCACCACTGATATAGAAGGTAGGCCTATTTCAGAAAACCGGAGGATTTAGAAGAATTTCTTTAGAATTTCTACTGTATGGAGGACAGGTGACAAAGCGGTCATTCTTGTCTCACGCATACACCTGCCCACACTATAGAGTTAAATGTCTAGATAACGATATGATAATGATCGTTCGGCCCCAGCGGGCGCACGCTCTCCTGTGAGGGCATAGAGGGCAACCGATGGCTTGGTGTCACGGACATGACAGAAAAGACAACCACGTTATAAAATATGCCACTGTGGTAGAGCCTTATTCTGACATTTACTTTGGTCTGGAGGAATCCTTGTCTCGTGAAGATGAAAAGGGGGGTGTGCTGCATGCCTTGAGGAATTAACCCATTTTGGGCGGGAACCACCTTTTGGTGTTAGCATTATGTTATGCTTTATAGCTATTGAAAAATAGCAGATCTACAAGCTCATAGCGCGCCACCGAGTGGCGCGCTACGAGCTTGTAGGTCTGCTATTTTAAGAACGACTGACAAAGAAACATAGCTTTTTTTCAGAAAACTGTCAGGATGTAGAAGACATTTTTTTAGAATCTGATCTCAGGTCAAAAGGCGTTAAAAGGCCAAAAGGTTCAAGACAAGTCCTGCAAGAACCTTCCATGTGTTCCTGTCAAAGAACCTTCCATGTGTTCCTGTCAAAGAACCTTCCATGTGTTCCTGTCAAAGAACCTTCCATGTGTTCCTGTCAAAGTGTCCTTGAGCATCACACTGGATCGCTACGGTACCAGAACCTTCCATGTGTTCCTGTCAAAGTGTCCTTGAGCATCACACTGGATCGCTACGGTACCAGAACCTTCCATGTGTTCCTGTCAAAGTGTCCTTGAGCATCACACTGGATCGCTACGGTACCAGAACCTTCCATGTGTTCCTGTCAAAGTGTCCTTGAGCATCACACTGGATCGCTACGGTACCAGAACCTTCCATGTGTTCCTGTCAAAGTGTCCTTGGAGCATCACACTGGATCGCTACGGTACCAGAACCTTCCATGTGTTCCTGTCAAAGTGTCCTTGAGCATCACACTGGATCGCTACGGTACCAGAACCTTCCATGTGTTCCTGTCAAAGTGTCCTTGAGCATCACACTGGATCGCTACGGTACCAGAACCGTCCATGTGTTCCTGTCAAAGTGTCCTTGAGCATCACACTGGATCGCTACGGTACCAGAACCTTCCATGTGTTCCTGTCAAAGTGTCCTTGAGCATCACACTGGATCGCTACGGTACCAGAACCTTCCATGTGTTCCTGTCAAAGTGTCCTTGAGCATCACACTGGATCGCTACGGTACCAGAACCTTCCATGTGTTCATGTCAAAGTGTCCTTGAGCATCACACTGGATCGCTACGGTACCAGAACCGTCCATGTGTTCCTGTCAAAGTGTCCTTGAGCATCACACTGGATCGCTACGGTACCAGAACCTTCCATGTGTTCCTGTCAAAGTGTCCTTGAGCATCACACTGGATCGCTACGGTACCAGAACCTTCCATGTGTTCCTGTCAAAGTGTCCTTGAGCATCACACTGGATCGCTACGGTACCAGAACCTTCCATGTGTTCCTGTCAAAGTGTCCTTGAGCATCACACTGGACCGCTACGGTACCAGAACTTTCCATGTGTTCCTGTCAAAGTGTCCTTGAGCATCACACTGGATCGCTACGGTACCAGAACCTTCCATGTGTTCATGTCAAAGTGTCCTTGAGCATCACACTGGATCGCTACGGTACCAGAACCTTCCATGTGTTCCTGTCAAAGTGTCCTTGAGCATCACACTGGATCGCTACGGTACCAGAACCTTCCATGTGTTCCTGTCAAAGTGTCCTTGGAGCATCACACTGGATCGCTACGGTACCAGAACCTCCCATGTGTCCTTTCAAAGTGTCCTTGAGCATCACACTGGATCGCTACGGTACCAGAACCTTCCATGTGTTCATGTCAAAGTGTCCTTGAGCATCACACTGGATCGCTACGGTACCAGAACCTTCCATGTGTTCCTGTCAAAGTGTCCTTGAGCATCACACTGGATCGCTACGGTACCAGAACCTTCCATGTGTTCCTGTCAAAGTGTCCTTGAGCATCACACTGGATCGCTACGGTACCAGAACCTTCCATGTGTTCCTGTCAAAGTGTCCTTGAGCATCACACTGGATCGCTACGGTACCAGAACCTTCCATGTGTTCATGTCAAAGTGTCCTTGAGCATCACACTGGATCGCTACGGTACCAGAACCTTCCATGTGTTCCTGTCAAAGTGTCCTTGAGCATCACACTGGATCGCTACGGTACCAGAACCTTCCATGTGTTCCTGTCAAAGTGTCCTTGAGCATCACACTGGATCGCTACGGTACCAGAACCTTCCATGTGTTCCTGTCAAAGTGTCCTTGAGCATCACACTGGATCGCTACGGTACCAGAACCTTCCATGTGTTCCTGTCAAAGTGTCCTTGAGCATCACACTGGATCGCTACGGTACCAGAACCTTCCATGTGTTCCTGTCAAAGTGTCCTTGAGCATCACACTGGATCGCTACGGTACCAGAACCTTCCATGTGTTCCTGTCAAAGTGTCCTTGAGCATCACACTGGATCGCTACGGTACCAGAACCTCCCATGTGTTCCTGTCAAAGTGTCCTTGAGCATCACACTGGATCGCTACGGTACCAGAACCTCCCATGTGTCCTTTCAAAGTGTCCTTGAGCATCACACTGGATCGCTACGGTACCAGAACCTTCCATGTGTTCCTGTCAAAGTGTCCTTGAGCATCACACTGGATCGCTACGGTACCAGAACCTTCCATGTGTTCCTGTCAAAGTGTCCTTGAGCATCACACTGGACCGCTACGGTACCAGCTCACTAATTGCGTGTCACTTTGGATCAGAACGTCAGCTAAATGTCTGAAAAAGACAGGCAAGTGATGCCAGTGAAAGAGTGAAGTGAAGACTGAAGACCTGCATGTCCTCAAATTTGTGACAATCAAAGACTGAAAGCACATTGAATACACGTAACAATGACTATCAGATATAAACGCTGCAATTTTCTTTGATTTTGCCGATACGATGGATTCTGCCAATGCTTTTCAGTGGGAAAAGACCTTTCTATCTTTTCTTTCTTTCTTTTTCAGAAATTCTAGCAACAAACCGTTCCATTAGCATTGGCAGAATCTGCTGCATATATAGGCAGAATTTACGTTTTGTGTGAATTCATTCATTCAAACATTAATTACATTATTGGATTGTTCCATAAAATACTTCAGCCAAAGGAACAAAAAAAAAGGTTTATTTAACTCCACTGTGTGGATGTCATACAGTATAAAAAAAGGCCAAATTTCCCCAATTATTGTCTTTGACAACCATTTTGGCCCTGTCCTTGTGTGTGTGTGCGTGTGCGTGTGCGTGCGCGTGTGTCTGTGCCTGTGCCTGTGTATCGCGTGTTAGACAGGTGCAATTATGGTTTGACCCTAAAAAAATTGCAACAGAAGGTTTCTCAACTGTTTTGTGTAGTATTAGGTGTCCTTAATAACATACTAAAAGTTTACCAAAGTTTGACCATGCGAAAGGTGTTATTTTAGCATAATATGCATAATATGCCCATAACATCCTATATAAGGCAAAAAAGTCCAAATTTCATCATTCTTTAAGTAACATGTGACATATGAAACTAGGGTGTTTGCATGATTCTGAATCCATTCCAAGCATTAGTTTTGCACAAAAAACACTCCTTGGGCTAAATTAGGCCATATCCAGTTGACCAAATGTGCTCAGAAATATATCTGCCTTTATTTCCATGTGCCGTTTTCCTCCCAAGGAGTGTTTTTTGTGCAAAACTAATGCTTGGAATGGATTCAGAATCATGCAAACACCCTAGTTTCATATGTCACATGTTACTTAAAGAATGATGAAATTTGGACTTTTTTGCCTTATATAGGATGTTATGGGCATATTATGCATATTATGCTAAAATAACACCTTTCGCATGGTCAAACTTTGGTAAACTTTTAGTATGTTATTAAGGACACCTAATACTACACAAAACAGTTGAGAAACCTTCTGTTGCAATTTTTTTAGGGTAAGGTGCCTTTTTTTCATATATGCCCTCACCTATGTCTCTCTTTGCACAGATAAGGCTCCATCTTGCGCCTCCCTTATCCCTAAACTTCTTTGCCATTTTTTACAATTTTGAAAAATACATTTAAAATAGTTCCACTAGCCGATCTACATCGACACGTTCTTTGTAGATCAATATTTGTACTATTTTAAAAGGTTTTCTTAAATAGTAAAAAAATGGCAAAATAAGTTTAGGGATAAGGGTTAAGGGGTGGCGCAAGAAATAGCCCATAATCTGGGACACTGCTGGACCGATGGATCGCTGTCCAACGTTGCATGCACCAGTGTTGTTTTTGGCAGCAAATTTAGATTTTAGTTTTAGTCATAGTCTTTTAAATAGTTTTCATTTAGTTTTAGTCACATTTTAGTCACCTGGAATGTCTTAGTGTTAGTCTAGTTTTAGTCGACTAAACATCATAAGATGTTAGTCGACTAAATCTACGGTTGATTTAGTCGACTAAAATGTATTTTGGCGGGGCTTGATGCCTTCGTAATGACATATTTCCCACTTGCTGAAGCGCGACGCGTTGTGAGCTTGTAGATCGGCTATTTTCAGCATGAAACCAAGTGTAAAATGGCGTGTCTTATCCTCTTGTCCACTAGTCCCTTCCTAACATTTCAGTCTAGTTTTTATGTGTTGACGAAATTGTCAATATATTTAGTCTTAGTTTTAGTCACCATAGCTTAGTTTTCATTTAGTTACCATTTAGTTTTCGCCAGTGAAAAAAGGTAGTCGACGAACATTTTTCGTCTTAGTTTTAGTCGACGAAAACAACACTGGCATGCACACTCCCAGTAGGTCAAGGAAGACACTTTTTTTTTTCTTTTTTTTTTTTTCAAATTGTCCTCACGGTGGCGCTATACCAGGCTGCTTTGCATTTTGACCTACAACCCTTGAACCATAAAACTAGATTATATAGCCTCCCTCCCCGCAAGTTCACAGCTGTTCAAGTCACGGGGTCCAATAACTTATGTAAAAGTTATAGGGAAAGCAAAAATAAATAAATAAATACATGAATAAACTTTTTCTCAAACAAAATAATCAAATAATATGTCGCCTTGAGGATCCGCATTTCCTGGCAGTAGGAAATGAGATAAAAACGGACTTATCTGGGCTGTATAAGTCGGATTTCTGTTGACTTCCAGGTCTTTGTGACATTGAGCTTGTCCAGCCAGGAGAAGTTACGTTTCTAAAGGGTGGTTATACAGATTTCAGTTATTATAGAGGTGATCTGTACACTTTGAGGGGTGAATGTTCATAGATCAAGTTATTATAGAGGTGATCTGTACACTTTGAGGGGTGAATGTTCATAGATCAAGTTATTATAGAGGTGATCTGTACACTTTGAGGGGTGAATGTGCATAGATCAAGTTATTATAGAGGTGATCTGTACACTTTGAGGGGTGAATGTTCATAGATCAAGTTATTATAGAGGTGATCTGTACACTTTGAGGGGTGAATGTTCATAGATCAAGTTATTATAGAGGTGATCTGTACACTTTGAGGGGTGAATGTTCATAGATCAAGTTATTATAGAGGTGATCTGTACACTTTGAGGGGTGAATGTTCATAGATCAAGTTATTATAGAGGTGATCTGTACACTTTGAGGGGTGAATGTTCATAGATCAAGTTATTATAGAGGTGATCTGTACACTTTGAGGGGTGAATGTGCATAGATCAAGTTATTATAGAGGTGATCTGTACACTTTGAGGGGTGAATGTTCATAGATCAAGTTATTATAGAGGTGATCTGTACACTTTGAGGGGTGAATGTGCATAGATCAAGTTATTATAGAGGTGATCTGTACACTTTGAGGGGTGAATGTTCATAGATCAAGTTATTATAGAGGTGATCTGTACACTTTGAGGGGTGAATGTTCATAGATCAAGTTATTATAGAGGTGATCTGTACACTTTGAGGGGTGAATGTTCATAGATCAAGTTATTATAGAGGTGATCTGTACACTTTGAGGGGTGAATGTTCATAGATCAAGTTATTATAGAGGTGATCTGTACACTTTGAGGGGTGAATGTTCATAGATCAAGTTATTATAGAGGTGATCTGTACACTTTGAGGGGTGAATGTTCATAGATCAAGTTATTATAGAGGTGATCTGTACACTTTGAGGGGTGAATGTTGAACAAATTTGTTTTGAAATCCATGTCATTCACCGCATGGGTGCTGGTATGTGTGTGCACCGAAAATAGCTGATCTACAAGCTCTCAACGTGTCGCAGCGTGACGCGTGGAGAGCTTGTAGATCTGCTATTTTCGCTATTTTTTTTGGTCCAAAAGTGCCCTCTCTTACGGGATTTCAGCCCCTGCCTCTCTACCACTCTCTGCACATCCCTGCGTACGGTCCTATAGTTTGAGTATTTACATTACCAGTGAGGCCATACTGTATCAGGGCCGGATCTACCATATGGGCACTTTGGGCACGTGCCCAGGGGCCCTTGGGCACCAGGCACCCCTCAAAAAAGAAAAGGAAAACAAAAAAAAAAAAAGTATTCCGAATGAACAAAAAGGTGTCTAAAAAGATTAGTGTTTTATTGTTGGTGAGAAGAGCAGCTGAAAAGTGCAATTGTGTGTAAAGCAGCAACAATGCGCTAAATTGGCTGTCACTCTGGAGGGGGTAGGCGACCGGAAATAGGCCAATATAACGGCTCCAAAACAGTTGCGTGAAGGGGGGCCCTTCGAGCTTCAGTGCCCAGGGGCCCTCAGCAGAGCCGGATTTACCTTGCTGAGGGCCCCCGGGCTGGAGCAAATTTGAGGGCCCCCCTTGGGGCGCCGCGCGTCCCGCGATTTGGAAGGCAGGCAGAAGCTCTCAATGGTTTAACCATAATACAACTAAATACAATAACAATACACACATTTCACTTGAATTGGATTTCACTTTACAATTTTATAATTAAAAAAAAAAAAATATATATATATATATATATATATTATTTTTATTTTTTGGGCCCCCCTAGTCGGGGGCCCCCGGGCTTCAGCCCACCCTAGCCCAACGGTAAATCCGCCTCTGGCCCTCAGAGGTGTTAATCCGGCCCTGAACTGAACTATGAACATTCGCTGGCCCACAATAACCTACCTGACCTGGCGGGGACATGGCGGGGACCGGTGCCCCGAGGAGCACTTTTCTACTTGTGTAATCCCATGGCCTGGGAGGTCCAGCTTGGCTGAAAGGCCATGAGTAGAGATGAATGATGCCTCAACCTGCTACTTGTCAGCACAATTGTCACCATATAAAGTGTTATTCTTGTTAGTTTTTTCTTTCTTTATGTACGGCGGAGAAAAATTGTCGTCTTTTAACTCATGAGACAGTTATTTTCCCATGGGTGACAGACAGTGACAAATGAATTGAACCTTGGCTTTTCTCATATTTTTACAAGGGCATTTTGTTAGGGTGTCTGGGCCCCTTGCACTAACCAAATGCTGCGCGCGCACGCACGCACGCACGCACGCACGCACGCACGCACGCACGCACGCACGCACGCGCGCGTATTTGCGCAGTGAGTCAAGTTAACTCTAAGGCCTCACAGATCACCGCGGTGTCTTTTCCAGAACAATCGCTCAGCTCTGATGTCATTTAAAATGTGACACACAGGACTGAGATGACGGTGTGTCACGGTGCGCAGAATGAGTCCAACACACCCAGGGGACGCTGAAATGTCATCCACCCCCACGTCCCACCACCTCATACGCTTCATAGATTCGGGGGCCGTTGCTGTATGACTTCAAATCAATATCACCATTCTTTCAAACTTTTGCCTCAATTATGATTAAATGCTATTTCTAAGTTAACCCATTTTGGGCGGGAACAGTAGTACAAGATGAAGTCGGTCGGTTTGGTTTCGGTATATTTTCGGTTAATTGCCCACTTTTCATGATAGCATCGTTTTAATGTTGCCAGATTCTGTGGCAGGTTGGAGGCAGTATTTTTCCCCCCACTCTCTCTTTTTTTTTTAATCATTTGCACCTGTTGTGTGTCGGATGCCATTTGTCACGGGCCATTGGCGTGCAGTTGAGACTGATTTAAAACTCAAAGTCATTGAGTGACGACGGACTCAGAGCCAAATGCCTCCAAACAACAGAATCAGCCACAGAGATCCTGTGGCTATTTACCGCACGCACGCACGCACGCACGCACGCACGCACGCACGCACGCACGCACGCACGCACGCACGCGCAACACAAACAAACACACAAGGTGACGGTCGTTTGACATTTGGAGTGACGTTGGTCACGGGGGGAGGGGGGGAGGGCAGTTTTCAGGGACCGCCCCCAGGCCGCCTCAGTCGGCCCAGTCTGTTCGGGCGTGGATTGGAACCAGCACCACAGTTGCGGTGACGATGCCATGGCTGTCCACCTGGACGTCCTTCTGTGGCCTGAGGGGACACATCGAGGCGACACATCGAACATGAACGAATGTCTCCAAACAAATATGCAAAAATAATGAGTGGCTCGAATTGGAGACCTCAACATAAAAAGACAACTAACTAATAATTATAACGAAAACAGTGCCTGCCGGCCATCTCCATCTCCAGGCCAAACTAAAGAAAACAGTGCCTGCCGGCCATCTCCAGGCCAAACTAAAGAAAACAGTGCCTGCCGGCCATCTCCAGGCCAAACTCCAGGCCATCTCCAGGCCATCTCCAGGCCATCTCCAGGCCAAACTAAAGAACTAAACAGTGCCTGCCGGCCATCTCCAGGCCAAACTAAAGAACTAAAACAGTGCCTGCCGGCCAACTCCAGGCCATCTCCAGGCCATCTCCAGGCCAACTCCAGGCCATCTCCAGGCCATCTCCAGGCCAACTCCAGGCCATCTCCAGGCCAACTCCAGGCCATCTCCAGGCCATCTCCAGGCCAACTCCAGGCCATCTCCAGGCCAAACTAAAGAACTAAAACAGTGCCTGCCGGCCAACTCCAGGCCATCTCCAGGCCAAACTAAAGTTCAACTGAAAAAGTTAACACGGCATGGTGTTGGGATTGATGTTGCTGGGTCTGCGTCTGCGTAATTATTGCGTATGCTTGCGTGCGTGCATGACACACAGTACACGCCTTTTCTGTCTGTCTGTCTGTCTGTCTGTCTGTCTGTCTGTCTGTCTGTCTGTCTGTCTGTCTGTCTGTCTGTCTGTCTGTCTGTCTGTCTGTCTCCGTCCGTCCGTCCGTCCGTCCGTCCGTTTCACAACATTTGAGTGTAAGGCCCTGTAGGTATCATTTGTTCCCCCCTCCATCTCACTGGCTCTCTCCCATGCAGAGAAACTGACGTGAAGATACTTGTTTCATCTGCGATCTGAGATAATTGATATTTTACCAGTGATAATGATTGCATGTGAGAGCCGAGTAGAGGGCTGGAAGGAGGCGTGTTTTGGGCATAGAGACATGCTTGTGGGAGTGTGTGTGTGTGTGTGTGTGTGTGTGTGTGCACATGCGTGCGCGTGTTTGCGCGTGCGTGCACAGTGTGTGCGTTAGTGTGTGCCGCTGGCCGTCAAAGACGACAGCACAATGTTCCACGGGAAAACGAAGAGGAGAAAAAAAAAAGAGAAATAGGTAGGCACGGCGTGCGGCCGTTGTCATGGTAACTGTGCCCGTTTTGTCTCCTAGTCGATGGAGGAGTTTGTTTTGCACGGTTTTCCATTACACTCCTATCTTTGTTCGCTTCTGGTCATGGTGAGCAAACACTGTAGCGCCGCGCTATGAGCTATGAGCTATTTTTTTTTAATCGTGAAAAATGTGTAATATGTGTAATATATATTATTACAGAGTGAACATTTTAACTCAAATCTTTGCTTCTAAGGGAGGTCCCTGGAACAACATATTTTCAGATGGAGGTCGGTGGCCAATTACATATAATTTTTGACATGAAATATTGAGCACCTCTGACATAGAAACATATAGGTATTTCAGAAAACTGTCAGTATTTTGAAGATTTTTTTTTAATTTCGACGTCAGGCCTAAATGGGTTAACCCATTTTGGACGGGAACCCCTTTTGGTGTTAGCAATATGTTATGCTTTAGCTAGAGACAGAAATCTCGTAAACGAAATGTTGATCGCCTCATATAAATATAGTGTTTGAAAAATATACCGGCCGCTTCACTCATATGGATATGAAGAATCAACTGACTGAGAGAAAACGCTATTGTTACTGCTGCTGAATTAGTTAGATTTTCGCTAGAAACAGACTGTATCAAATATGAGTGACTGACTGTCGCAAACGATACAGAGACACCTCCCTGACAATAACCCAGAGACAGCTTGTTTATTTTTGGACCACAGCGCTTATATGAAACGATTTTAAGATGAGCCCAATGTTATTCTCCATAGAGAAATGACTTCCGTGAACCAGGGGGGAATCGAGGGGATGAGCGAGTTATACGTCAGGACTTCGGCGCTCTATAGGGGTTTCAATTTGGCCATCCTTGACATATGAAATGTATGAGAACCGCTGGTGTGAAGGGACACTATACGTGAGGTCTTTGAGATCACTTGTTGCACATTGGCGAGCTAGCCTGTAGATAGAAGTCGTAGATACGGAGGAGGACACGTGTCCTGCACGTGTCCTCCTCCGTATCTACCACTTCTATCTATAGACTGGCATATATTTTTAAAATGTGGGCTCCACGGGCTAATAAATGTCAATTTGGGGGTCCTTGACATGAAAAAGTTTGGGAACCACTGCTCTATTGTGCAAGCACACACACACGCACTCGCACACACGCACACACACGCACGCATGTGCGCGCAGACACTCACGTCCGTGGCCTGGAGGTAGGAGGATGTGAATGGAGGCTCCTTCGTCATTAGGCAGGGGACAGACAGTCACACAAGATGGAGGAGGACACTAGCTGTCTGGCGCCTTGGACTTACCCACACAGTTGCCATGTCCGCTTAGTATAAGCAATTTAGACCTGAGGCCGATTCTAAAAAACATGTCTTCTAAATCTATATGTTTCTATGTCAGTGGTTCTCAAGGTATTTCATGTCAAGGACCCCCAGAATTATATGTATTTGGCCTCCGACCCCCATCTGAAAATATGGGGGAAGCAAAGATTTTAGTTAAAAACGTTTGCTGAGTCTGAATGAATATATTCAAAGATTTTCATGATTTAAAAAAAATAGCAGTATCTGCTATTTTTCAATAACTAAAGTATATAACATGATGCTTAAAACACCAAAAGGGGTTCCCGTTCAGAATGGGATAAGCCACTTTGGGCTTGTTTATTGGTAGTTGCGTTGTTTGTTTTTTTGCGGCAGCCTTCAAATAGCCGATGTGTGTGTGTGTGTGTGTGTGTGTGTGTGTGTGTGTGTGTGTGTGTGTGTGTGTGTGTGTATGTATGTATGTATGTATGTATGTATGTATGTATGTCCGTACGTACTGATTTCTCTCACAAAAGCTGGCAACACTGCATATACCCAACACTCATAGTGCATCTGTCTCTCGCACGCACGCACGCACGCACGCACGCACGCACGCACGCACGCACGCACGCACGCACGCACGCACGCACGCACGCACGCACATTAAGAACATGCCTGGTGTGTCTACGTCGGACTACAGGTTTTTGCAACTTTATTAGCGTACGTGTCACACTACATGCCCGACTAGCAACATCCATGACGACGTCATCACAGGCAGTGGAAGAGGTACTGACTCTTTAATAGTACTTTTTACTTAAATAAAAGTAGCAATAAAATATATTTTTACAAGTAAAAGATATATATATATTTTGTTTTACTTATTAACCCATTTAGGCCTGACGTCGAAATTTAAAAGTCTTTTAAATCCTGACAGTTTTCTGAAATACCTATGATTCTTGTGTTCAATATTTCATGTCAAGGACACCCAGAATTATGTGTATTTGGCCGCCGACCCCAATTTGAAAATATGTTGTTCCAGGAACCTCCCCAGAAGCAAAGATTTGAGTTGAAACGTTCGCCCTGAAAGAATATATATATTCAAAGATTTGCACTACATTTTCACGATTTTTCAAAAATAGCAGACCTACAAGCTCGTAGCTATGAGCTTGTAGATCTGCTATTTTTCAATGCTTGAGTAAATGTAATGTAGTAAATTGAGTAAATGTACTCGGTTACTTCCCAGCACTGATCAGAGGTTAACGCATTTAGACCTGAGAAAAGATTCTACAAAATGTCTTCTAAATCCTGACAGTTTTCTGGAAAAACCCTACGTTTCTATGTCGTTCTCAAACATTTTCATATCAAGGACCCCCAAAATTATATGTAATCGGCCGCCGACCCCCATCTGAAAATATGTTGTTCCAGGGATGCCCCCCCCCCCCCCCCCCCTAGAAGCAAAGATATGAGTTAAAAACGTTCGCTCAGACAGGATATATATAAAAAGATTTGCGCCACATGTTCACAATTCTTCTCAAAAATAGCAGATCTACAAGTTCATAGTGCGGCACTCGGTGCCGCGCTATGAGCTTGTAGATCTGCTATTTTTCAACATCTAAAAAAGCACAACACATAATGCTTTAAAACAACTAAAAGGGGGTTCCCGCCCAGAATGGTTTAATGAAGAGCCTGCGACCGCGGCGCTGACAGGCCCAGTCATCTGCAGAACATGTCGCCGTGCAGGCCCGGCGAGAGGCTAGGCGGATGATGTCAGTTCCCCCTCTCTATCGAGTTATCGGCCTGATTGAGTGTAATTGAGCGCTGCATTGGAGTGTGGCAGGGCAGACGGTTCTGGTCCCCACAGACATGCATGGGGCGGGGGGAGGGGGGGTAGGGGGCGGATAGGGGGTTAGGAGTGTTCAGGAACCAGGAAATGCAGCCACGGCACTGAGGGGGGTTAGGGTTAGTGATGTGTGTGATGATGATGGGGGTTGTGATTTCGGTCGACCGCACGTCCCTTAAGAGATCTCCACCTAACTAAGGGTGGTGATGAGTGCGTGTTTCCGTTGAGTCGTGCATAAGCGCGGAGAACATTAACCACCAGGCACGTATATCACACGACGAACAGCAAGCTCCGAAGTTCAACAACACACACACACAAAGAATATACATTATGCGCCGGTATAGAGGGTATGCGCATGCTTAAAGTGAATGGCAAATCGAGTGGCAAAGCAACATGCAAAGTGAGTTTAACATTGTTTAACATTGTTTAATGCAATCAGATATGACTTTTCTGTGTGGATGTATGGGATGTCAAGGCCAGAAAGTAGTTTTTTGCCACTCAGTAGGCGTTCCTGCATAACTTCCTGGTTTGATGATGATGTCACGCGCATACCCTCTATTGGACATGTACACTACGTGCCCACAGAAGATATATGAGACAAGAACAGAATTGATAGGAATAGAACATGCATGTCGTATCATTGTCTCTGATAAAGTGTTGATGGTCATTGCATCACGATTCACGAGTATCAAATATGCTTGCGAGGGATTCACCCCACGTGATGTGTGTAGTTCAGTTTCAGTTCAGTTTATTTTATTTATAGTACAAAATCACCCCAAGGGGTCTCTGTGCACTTTAAATAGGTGTACTGGGTCAAGCAGATAAAGGTCATGAATCATGACCGCCGGGGCGCCCGCTGGCCTAGCGGTCCAGACGCATGGCTCTGGCCTGACAGCGCGTTGCGGGTTCGAGTCCCGTTCATGATGACCTTTTGCTGCATAATAATAATAATATTAACTTTATTTATATAGTCCCTTTCTAGGCATGAGCCACAAAGTGCTGCACAGGAATAACAAGAAAATTCACAAATACCCAAACATTAAACAAATCAAGATAACACAAGATCAGTAAAAGGCATGGAAAAACAAAACGTTATTTATAGGAATGCTTTTTGAAACAAATGGGTTTTTAATAGGGATTTAAAACGTGTGAGGGAGTCAGTGAGGCGAATTAATTCTGGAAGCTCATTCCAGAGCTTTGGTGCTCGGATGGCGAAGGCCCGATCACCCTTTGTGACGTAGTTCGCGGAACGGATTTTTACATGCCTCTCTCCTTCTCTCCCTCCCTCTATCCTGCCATTAGAATTAGTTGTTTACTAACGGGGGTCATTGATACAAAATGTCACCTTGCTATTGGGAAAGGTTCAGTCTTCTAATCGCCTTCGTGGCTTCTGAAAAGCACCGTATATGCTTCGATAATCTTTCTTCCACGTTGGAGACATTTTGCATAGCACCAAGCTACTCTCTCCTTTCATGGGACGACACCTCAATGGACACAAGGAATTTAAACTGTTGATTGTAGTAAAATCACACCTGTGTGAACTGAGTGGTGCAACTCCGTGTGGGGGTCCCTGGTGGGTCCCCGGAACTAAAAGACCCACAGGAACGTGCCCAGGGTGCCAGCCCGGTTCCGGCGAGCCGCCCCGTGTCCGAAACGGTCGAGAAATGACAGAGTTACTGTGTGGGGGAATTAGCATTTAGCAGACACCTCTCTCTCTCTCTCTCTCTCTCTCTCTCTCTGTAATTAGCAGGCAACAGTGCAACACTATCTCTCTCTCTCTCTCTGTTTCTAGCACAACAGCGCCACTTTTGCCCCTACTGGTACTCTAAACATAGGGACGGACACGGACAGGTACGTGGACATAGGGACATTGCTGTTCCTTGGAGTTACCAACACAGAGATTTGTGGAGAATTAAGACAGAACGAGTAGTCCTGTACCTGCTTGTAGACCTTCTCGCAATTTGG
Source organism: Electrona antarctica (assembly GCF_951216825.1). Taxonomy (NCBI): domain Eukaryota; kingdom Metazoa; phylum Chordata; class Actinopteri; order Myctophiformes; family Myctophidae; genus Electrona; species Electrona antarctica. Next base: position 6,031,423 of record NC_136793.1, read on the forward strand.
TGTTGGGGGAATTTCTCACTTGAACTGAGTCAATGGGTCCCTAGACATGAAAAATCAACGAGGTGCTCGTCCGCCATAGTGCCATGAATGGCGCAATGGCCACATAAAATATGGCCGCCATCGGCTATGATGAAAATACAACTTCTTTGTTTCTGGGTGTATTTGCACATGTAATACCTCCATCCTGACTAATTCAGGTATGTGGAATTCATTTCTGATAGTATTTTAACCATTGTGGGTGATATTGACCTTGAAAGGTCATGGTCAAGGTCATTTTGCCATTCCGAAGACCTTGGCCATAACCTGGCCATTGTTAGGAGTAAGAACAGGTGCAATAAGTCTAATGCAACTAATTCATTTCTGATACTATTTTGACCATTAAGGATCATCTTGTCATTGAGATATCAATATAAATGTTTTTATTCAATAATTCAATTTCCGATTTTTGTCATTACTGTCACTTTTATTGTATTTTTTCCACAATTTGTTTTATTTATAACAAGACATGAACCTAAAAATATAACAATTATAAATGTCCCCCATAAAATCTAAACAAAAAAAAACAGTGCACCATTGTGTGCATGCAAGTTAGTGTGATGGGTTTTTACTTATTACATGAGGGGTTTTCCATGGAAAAATATTATGCATGGAACTCCATCAGCACAGCAGCCACATCGTCAAGTGTCACTTCCCTGCACACTTGCATACTGTGAGCAAACTGGGTGGTAAGGGCTTCAGACATTTTGATGGCAGGAGTGTACCAAAGTGCTCCTCCCATCCATGTTCCATTGGCTCTAGTCTTGACTTGGGTTCCTTTGCTGTCTCAAGCAGGTGGCAAGCCCTATGCACCAGAAAGCACCTCGTTGGATGTGACCTCTGATCACACTACTTGTGGGAGGGAGAGCATCAATTTCAGCACTGGCACTGGTATAGCTTTCCACCCTGAGGTCATCAAATGTCTCAGCAGTTGTACTTGACCTGGCCCCCGTCCAGACACGCACCAAGTACTTCTCTGCCAACGCTGCATCTTGTTCTGTAAAGGTGTCAGTTAGTTAAATATTTTACTGGGTCAGAAGCCATAGCTGCATGTTTGGTCCCCACCTTGCTCATGCAGTCTTCTCCAGTCAGGATATGTGCCTTGATCACTGTCTTTGCTAGTGGTGGTCCAAGACGAGAGACTGCTTGATGCAGTGGAAGCATGCACAGCTTCTCACCAGTGCAATACTGCTGCCAGATCTCCTTCAACCCCAGTGATTGGACGTATGGGGTGTAGTGTAGCAGTAACAGGTGTCTGTATGACAACTCTCTTGCTCTGCTTCACTCGAACAGCCCACTCCACATGCACCACCAATCTGGTGTCAGCCTCCTCAATCCAGTTCAAGAGGTCTGGGAACTCTTGCTGGGAGCACCTCATCATCACAGACAACAAAGCTGACAATGATGGTAGCATTACCAAATTTGCCATAGACTTGATGGCACACCATATCCCGAACTAGCAGCTGGAGATTCCGTTTGTTTTCCTCAGACACCCAGAATTTGTCAAGTTGCTGAGGGATAGTCTCTGTTCATGCCAACAATGTCGATTCCTGTTCTTGAATCTGTGCCGCCGCATGCGCACCCCTTCCTTTAGAGACATCTCAATGTAAGAATCGAGTATGATATGGATGAACTCTGGGATGATGTTGACCTGATGATGGTATTGAAGACAGCACCTAAAGTAGGGAATTGTGCTAGTGGCATCTGCTGCATTTTCGCCATGAAGTCTACTACAACATGAGTGGCAAGAGTAGACTTTGGACTCCATTGGGTGAGGTCAAGTTCAGGCTCAATCTCACTGGCAGGTTTTGACTTGTATTTGGACGAAACTAACTTCTACTCCTTCAGAATAGTTGTTGGTGTCTTCTGTGGTTGCTCGTTGAAATGAAGTATCTTCCGCTTTGGTATGGTTGTGCTCAATGTCTTGGTCTTCCCAACTAACATTTCCTGTCTGTATGAGCAGTACACACGCTCCCCATTTTTAGACAGTTTAGCAAGCGTGCAGCGATCCCTTGGTCAACAGCCTGCTTTGTGAGCAGATTGTGCAGTGTCACAGGCACATTGACCGCTATCGAGTATGGATTCTGACGCTCTAGCACAATGTCCATCAGCTTCGCCACATTACGATTGAATGTAAGGCTCGCTCAGTGCATGTGGGAGATGGCATTCTGTGTCTTTCATGGTGTGGTTGTTGATGAGAATGTTGGGGACATTGGTGATTGACCCAATCTTGTGGAACAAGAAATTCTGCCACAGAATTTGCATTGTGTGTGGCTCCTACTACATAGTGACCAGCTGGACCCTTTGACACTCACTGAATGGTCTGCTCAACCTTCATGTCACCTCCTACAGCGCAGAACCAGCCTGGGTGATCCTGAACAACTCAATGGCCTACAGAGAAGCGCCTGTAGAGCTCAGGATGTGTGAACTCTAGAACCTTTATTTGTTCAAGATACTTTATGCAGTCACATTCTGCAAAGATTGGCATAGAGTCGTTGATAGTAGCCACATGTAGATTTCAGTTTCCATCTCTTTTGGAGACTACAGCATTCTTGATGATCTTGATGATCCAGCCAAACTCCAAAGAATTGGCATGCCGATGTGGCTGCCGTGCTGCTGGAGTCTCATGCATGTAAAACCCATCACACTAACTGGCATGCACACAATTGTGCACTTTGAGTAAAAGTGTTATTTCATTTTGTGTTATGCATACTTATATTCTAATTAAAGCACTCAATTCAAATAAAAGTTAAAGAGGGACATTTAGAATTGTTATATTTGTATGTTCATGTATTTTGATATAATAAATAAGACAAATGATTACGAGAAATACAATAAAAGTGAAAGTAAAGACAAAAATCGTAATTTAGTTATTGAATAAAAAGATTTATATTGATACCTCAATGATAAGATGATCCTTAATGGTCAAAACAATATCAGAAATGAATTATAAATGTCAGAATTAGTTGAAATAGACTTATTGCACTTATTTTTACTCCTAACAATGGCCAATGTCTTTGGAATAGCTAAATGACCTTGACCATGACCTTTCAAGGTCAATATCACCCACAATGATTAAAATAGTATCAGAAATGAATTCCACATGCCTCAATTAGTCAGGATGGAGGTATTACATGTGCAAATACACCCAGAAACAAAAAAGTTGTATTTTCATCATAGCCGATGGCGGCCATATTTGATGTGGCCATTGCGCCATTCGTGGCACTATGGCGGACGAGCACCTCGTTGATTTTTCATGTCTAGGGACCCATTGACTCAGTTCAAGTGAGAAATTCCCCCAACACCAAATTGCGAGAAGGTCTACAGGCAGGTACAGGACTAGAGACCTGAGCTGTGAATGTTCTGCAACTGTGGCATGCTCATAAGCTCCAACTCAGGAGCTCATTCTGTTGTCGAATGGAATTGGCATTGCAGGGTGGTTTGAGGAGGCATTGCAGGGTGGTTTGAGGAGGCATTGCAGGGTGGTTTGAGGAGGCATTGCAGGGTGGTTTGAGGAGGCGCTTTCCGTTGTCCTAAATATGTGTGTGCAACAGGGACGTGGTGGGCCCATAATTCAGCCCGGGAAGTGGAGTTGCGGAGGCCCTCTAGGCGCTCGACCAAAGGCCGCGCGCCTATTTTATTAATACAAAAACGGCTGGCCCAGACCGGCCTGGACTGGACCGGCCGTTCGGGAGTTGTCCCGAATTTCCCAATGGCCAGCACGTCTCTGGTGTGCAATATAATGAATTGCATTTTTATAGCGCTTTTCCAAGTGCTCAAATCGCTTTACAATGGTTCATTCATTCATACTTTTCCAAGTGCTCAAAGCGCTTTACAATGGTTCATTCATTCATACTTTTCCAAGTGCTCAAAGCGCTTTACAATGGTTCATTCATTCATACTTTTCCAAGTGCTCAAAGCGCTTTACAATGGTTCATTCATTCATACATTGGGAGGTGAAGCGGCGAACAGTCGACGCCAGCGTCCTCACTTCCCACATTCACACACCAATGGTGGCGAGCTCACACCGACCGACTCATTGGAGGCAATGTAGGGTTCAGTGTCTTGCCCAAGGACACTTCGACATGTGGACAGGAGGAGCCGGGATTCGAACCGCCGACCCAGGGATCAATGGACGACCTGCTCTACCTCCTGAGCCACAGCCGCCCAATATAGCAAATACAGGGAAAGCGTATCAACACGCCTACAGACACACCTCCACCCGCAAATACAGGTGTCGGCATAATGTATAGGTGGAGCCTGCAGAACCATTGCAGCTCAAGAAACCACCACTCCTGAATGAAGTGTATGGTGCTGGGAGTCTGGTGCAACGCACAGGTCCTCGCTGTACTCCTGGTGAGAGCAGGAGTGGACCTGGTGAGACGTACAGTAGGAGGGGAGTCAACCCACAGAGCCTATAGTCCCTCCACATGCCAGAATTGTATAACTCCCAGTCCCGGCAGAGTAGTTCCGGAGTGGATCAAACGGATTGTGTGGCGGCCCTAGTCTTTCACTAGTGGGTCTGATCGAGGGTAGCTACTGGGACGTAAGTCGGGACTTGATCCCCCCGGCTGGGTCACCTACAGAGTAAGGGGTATGATGTTCGCGAGACCCGAAACCCAGATGACCTTGGGATAGATCACTGAGGATACGTCCCATGGTGCATCCAAGCGATGTATTTTCATTTGTTCTATAGTGTGGCCGTAGTACAGTATGCCATTTATGGATATAGTGGAAGCTCCTATAAATGCGTAATTCTCTGATATGTTAAAGCCCTAAATGCCACATCCCCTCACATCAGTGTCCTTGTCCTACTGACAAGTAACATGGAAGCGTCTGAATTAGTACATCCAAGTTCTCAATTATTCACGTTTTATGGAGAGTGACTCATATAGGTGGCTAATGTGGAATTTCTCTATCGTCCGTGCATTGACGACATGCAGGCAAAGAAAACAGAACAGTTTTCTTATGATCTACTTATATGCTTTACAAATGTGACCAGATTTGACTGAGAGCCTGCCATCGCGCAAGCTCCAGCTTTTCACCAGAGGAGAACAACTTTTTTTCCAAAATGAGTTTAATAGCCCAGGCATGACTGAGACATGAGAATGTCTGAAATAAATGTCAGAGCTGAAATCGACATGTAAATATGAAATAAATGCTAAAACATGTAGCTAGGTGTACTAGACCTGTACGTGCCCGTACTTGAGAACGATGCAACTTGGGAACCTAATAATACCCGTTGTCAACTTGTCATGATTAGGCCCACTGGCAGAGCCTGACCAGAGCCTTTTGTGGTGGTTCTGGAGAACCGTGGGTCCGACCGACTCGAGTCCGGGCACTGCACTCCCTGCGGGGGTGTGGAACGCGTCTGTCGAATATGAAGTCGGTGGGGCGGTTGTCGAGTTATACGTGCATTACAACCGTACACACATGCACGCACGCACGCACGCACGCACGCACGCACGCAGAGACGTTGCGCATTTATAGTAGGATGTTGCAAACACAAATGCAGTGAAAGTGGCAGGGTACTCATTCGGGAGGTATTCTCCTCCCGAATGAGTACCCTGGCATTGCGTCACAGCACTGGCGGAACTACTTTGGGCCGGGCCGGGGGGAAGACCGCACGACCGGGCCTCGCCGAACCTGACTCCCAACAACAACCCCACCCCCCCCCATATTTACGCAAACAGGTGCTGAGATTGAGCAGGCGTGCATGCACGAGAGAGGAGTTATGTGTGTGAGGAGCTGATCACAGTCACAGATAGAGGAAAAGTGGTATATTTGGCCTATTATTTATGCTATATATTATTGACCGCGTCTGTGTCACAGTCTCACAGTCACAGACATTGCGCAGCAGTGCGCACACATGCTAGAGAGAGAGAGAGAGAGAGAGAGAGAGAGACAGAGAGAGAGGGAGAGAGAGAGAGAGACAGAGAGAGAGACAGAGAGAGAGAGACAGAGAGAGAGAGAGAGAGAGACAGACAGACAGACAGAGAGAGAGACACACAGAGAGAGAGAGAGAGGTGCTGCGTGTTAAAAAATAAATAGGCTACTCATCTTTGTGTTCTGTTTCACCTTATTTCTGAGTGACGCACACAGGGAAAAGCAACAAGGGGTTTAGAAGCGAAAAAGTCCGTTGTGGAGAAAAGGAACTCCACACATATGCACTCCTCACAGAGTGATTAGCCTACTAATGAGTGACAGGTGCTGCCACTTTTGGAGCGTGGCTGAGGATGTCTGTTGGAGAGAGTGTGAGTGAGACAGACTCCACGGTGCTTGTACAGTCCAGGCAGCGCAGTACATTCTCATCAGACATGATATTTTGCTAAAGTGTAGGCTATTATAGGCTATAGCTATAAGCTCTGTATCTGGTTAATTGCGGGAGGATGCGGGATTCGCGGGGCCCGCTGGTTTTATCTCTCGTGACTCGTGAGTGACTGTGTAAAAAATCGTCCATCGATCATCTGACAGCCCGGGCCCCCAGGAGGTCCGGGCCGGGGGGAGACCACACCCCCATATCCCCCCCCCCCCCCCCCCCCCCCCCGGTAGTTCCGCCCCTGCGTCACAGCGATGTCACAGCGACACAGAGTCACATGCAGCGACTGCTGGGAAGAAGGGTGCGTGTGTGCGTGCGTGCGTGCGTGCGTGCGTGCGTGCGTGCGTGCGGCCATGCATACCTTTAGTACAGTGTGTGTGTGTGATCATGCGCAGGCGCGACAGAACATGAAGAATGTATATTTGGATGACCCGTCTTCATTTTTCATCAGATGGTAGTTGTTACAGGTCTCCCTCCTGCACTACAATATTGTTGCGCTATACCTGGGGTTCTCAACCCGTGGGTCGCGACCCCTCGGGGGGTCGCCAAATTATTTTGGGGGGGTCCCCAAATTATTTAAAAAATAAATAAAACCCCCTTTTTTTTTTTTTTGCAACTGAATGGCTGGAAAGTGGAAATGAAGAGTTTACATGTAGTACACATAGTACATGCATACACCTTCCCTAATGATTATATCTGGTTTCAGTATTTATTTATGGTGTATTGTCTCTATTATTAAGGTTATTGTAGCAGTCTATCTATCTATCTATATTGGGGGTCGGGAGGGGGCGGGGCGGGGGTCCCGAGACATTGCCAAAGCATTTCCGGGGGTCCCCGGCCAAAAACGTTGAGAACCCTGCGCTATACGACCGAAACTGTGCTCTGGTGGCACCAGTGTTGATTTTGTCGGCTAAAACTAGGACTAAAACTGGAGGCAGGCCAGGCGGGGAGGGTGATAATAGTCACTGCACGTAATCCTATACGGGCTGGGGGAGCGGCACCAGTCAGCAGGGAGTGTTGGGCTCGAGGAGTAAGATGAAGGCTCTACGTCCTCCCGGTGGGGGCTCCTCACTGGTAGGTGAGCCAGATGAAGGCTCTACGTCCTCCCGGTGGGGGCTCCTCACTGGTAGGTGAGCCAGTCGGATACAACAGCAGTGACAACACGGAAACATGTGTGGGGAGGAATCGATTGGCATAACAACTAAATTGGTTTGGAATAAAAAGGGTAAAACGCACAACAACAAAACAGAAAGAAAGAAAAAGATAGCACTGTGTGTGTGTGTGCGTGCGTGCGTGCGTGCGTGCGTGCGTGCGTGCGTGCGTGCGTGCGTGCGTGCGTGCCGGCAGCGTGCGTGCGTGCGTGCCGGCAGCGTGCGTGCGTGCCGGCAGCGTGCGTGCGTGCGTGCGTGCGTGTCGGCAGCGTGCGTGCGTGCGTGTCGGCAGCGTGCGTGCGTGCGTGTCTTAGAAATTAGGTTATCAGGCACAATAGGCAGTGTGGGTAACTGCACAGAATGTCAATTTTATGCAGGGATTGTAAATGAAAGGTTTAGGGTCTTATTGGTTGCTCAACTAGTTTGCATAATCCCACACAATCCCCCATCTGCTTCTATCCAAGGAAGCACAAAAGGCACATAGAAACAAAACAGAAAACAAGCAAGACTAAAGGTCTCCACACACCGGGCGCCAATCGGATGCGAATTCGGATTTTTAGCAGCGTTTCTCCATCGGTTTTCTTAAAAACGCGGCCAGTGTGCAACCACCTTTAGGCCTTGTTTTGGTGCTGGCGTGAGGCGCCTGTGGCGTCGCAGTGAATTGTACAGAAGTTGTTCTAATTAGTTGTCGCGCTAAACTGTTGCTCTAACCCATTTTGTCCTGAGGACGATTCTAAAAAAAATGTTTTCTAATTACGGACAGTTTTCAGAAAAAACTATGTTTCTATGTCAGTGGTTCTTATACATTTTCATGTCAAGGACTCCAAAAATGATATGTAATTGGCCGCCGACCCCCATCTGAAAATACATTGTTCCAGGGACCCCCACCCCATGCAGAACCAAAGATTTGAGTTAAAATCGTTCGCTCTGAAATAATATATATCCAAAGATTTGCGCCACATTTTCACGATTTTTCAGCTCATAGCTCGGCACCGAGTGCCGAGCTATGAGCTTGTAGATCTGCTATTTTTCAATAGCTAAAGTATAACATAATGCTTAAAACACCAAATGGGGTTCCCGCCAAAAATGGGCTAAACTGCCACTGTGTGGATCCAAAGTTGTTTGACCATTTTTGAGTATGAGAATTGCAAAGTTGTTTGTAGGCTGGAATGTCGGCCTGTCGTGGAGCTGATAACTGTTGTCTAATTGCAATCCCTAAAGAAATGGGGGAAAACGTGACTCAACAGCCGCAACAGCCTAAGCCTGCAAAATCTTACAAAGCTTTTTGTGGCGTACGTGTGTACAACAAAGCTTTGCCTGTTGACAGGGAACACAATGAAATACAAGCAATCATGTGCTTCCAAATTAGAGCCTCCTTGTGTTGCCTGCAAGCCACTGATTGTATATTTATCATTGAACATGTATTGATTGGCATATACTGTATATACCGCACATCTACAATAGTTCAGTTCAGTTCAGTTCAGTTTTACTTTCGGAATATTGGCCATATTGAGTGTCTGTCTCTTACTAGCCTCGGAAACCCAGACGTTTTTACTTCCAGGGAGAAAAATAAAGTCTGGGTCCGAGTCCACTTCAATTCGGCATAGAGTAGCGCAAACATCTCTCACTCTCTGCTGATTTCTGATCGTCCGCACCTTTGTTAAATTGACACACACACGCACACATGTACACACACACACACTCCTCTCTCTCTCTCTGTCGCTCTAAGTAATTAGTCTCATGTCACGAAGCTGCGCATAGTTTCTCCCGGCGGATCCTGCCGGGAGCTGACTATGCCATACAAAGCATAGGTGAGTTCCAGGCTATTCTCTTACAAGCTTGTCCAAAATGTCTGAAAAAGGGCTAGGATGGAGAAGCCATAGGCCTGACTCACACCTTCCCAACAGATTGATGTATAGCTGATGCATGAGACTTATTGACTGATGCAAGCTCACAATGCATTTCCAATGGGAGTCACATGGTTTGACACAACATGTGTGTTGTATGAGGGGGAGGGGGGCAGTCGAAACACAGCCGAAAGCCGTACAACACAAATGTTGTGTCAAACCATGTGACTTCCATTGGAAATGCATTGGGGCAAGATGTAAACAAACCCTTTCTTTACATCTAGCATGCATCAATGTTGTATGCTAGATGGAAAGGTGTGAGTCAGTCCATAGGCTTGTCGGCCCTACCCCTGGAGTCCATTTACTGCCTTCATTTTATAGGTAAACGTATAGACCAATTATTTGTTTACAAACATTGGGACTAGGTGCACGGGTGACTGTTTCATGTAATCAATTCCCAACAGATCTCAAAACCTGTTGTTTTGGGGAGCGCTGGTTTCAGTCCATTCAACCTCGTCTTGTGAGTTGGCTAGTGAGATGCACCCTAGGAGACATTTATACTTCAAAGCGCAACAGTGTTGCGCACAGAGAACAGCTGATATACACGCTCACATCACATCACAGATGCGACTGTTGTGAGCGTAGAGGTCTGCGTGCGCGACACCATCACGGGACGAAGCATAAATTATACTTGATGGGCTGCAGGTGTGCGTGCAGCCGTGGACAAACAGGCACTGCTGCTGAGCGCACCTCCCGTTCTTATGACAGCGCCTGGAGGTGTGGTTTTGAGGACAGCTGTTTTGAATTGCTATTATTGTTCAAACACAACGGAAACCAAGGACTATATATTTCAAGGGCGAGAGATCACAATACAAATCCTAATCATTCTTCCTCCACACTGGGAGAATAACCTAAAGGCACCTGCCTTTATGCGCTCGCATGCTGTTTCTTATCAGTGTGATGTCGTCTGTTAAGGCGTCTATACTTGATGTAAACAGATGTGCATCTGTTCACTTGCATACACGTATATTCCCCCCACACACACGCACGCACGCACGCACGCATGCACGCACGCACGCACACACACAGTGATTCTCTGGCCAATAGATGGACATTCTATTTGAACACATATATGGACAAACCCACGCCTTGACATGAACACAGAGAATACACACATTTTATCCATAGACCAAGTGTAGTGGAATGGAAAAAGTAATTAAACGCATATATTTTTCTGTTATCGTCTTGCTAAATTGCTAAAAGTATTGATAACATTGGATTATTTCCATTGCAAAACGATACGATACAAAGTCAAAGGATACGATGCGATATTTGCTGTTTCCATTTCGATATACTTATTAATTTTAATTTTCAATTAAAATCGATATTTCGATATAGTTACTATCGTTATACACCCCTAATATTTTGGTACATATAGACTATAGTAGTTCTTCCGCCAATGCTTATCATTGCAATGCACCTTGGCGGCAGCATGCATCCACCTGGCTTCACAGGAGCAGTGCATGTGTATTGTGTAGGCTGGCTGTTAGCCCAGCTTGCATTGAGAAGTGGGTGCATAATGTATTGGTGTGCTGCCTCCGCTGCTATCAGAGCTCGCGCTAATGGACCAGGCGAAGGTTTTTGTTTGTTTTGTTGTGAAAACCTTTTGAAGTGAGACTCCCTCACAATGAAATCCCAGGAGTACGGCGACTAAGAGTAGCCGTACTAGATCAGCTCAGCTGTCCAATGACTAAGTAAACACAACACAAACACCTCCGCAAAATACGGCCTAATAATGTCGGCTGTCCCCCACTGACCTTGACATATTCTGGAGGACATCTGTACATTCAGTACAGTCCGGTTATTATCCTAAATGGACTCTTGAGGGAACGCAGTGGTCTGAATCGTGCAGGGTTCTTTGTTGATAATGGAAGATCGTGTGTCTGTCTGTCTGTCTGTCTGTCTGTCTGTCTGTCTGTCTGTCTGTCTGTCTGTCTGTCTGTCTGTCTGTCTGTCTGTCTGTCTGTGCTAAGCTAAGTTACTTAGCATAGACAGTGATGTCTTGCATAACTATGCTTGCAATACAAGTTGTTGATCTATTGTACGTAATTGACAGTTGATTAAGACCTTGTTCAAGGCGGCCAAACAGACCTTTTGCTATAAGCTGAAATACCACATGGCATAAAATGCACGTGTTTCAAATGGCTGCGGTTCTTTCTTCCAGTATTTATTCAGCACCATGTAATAACGTAACTACATCATGTCACCCATTCCATCCCTCCTTCTGTCTCTTCCTGTAGACACTCTCTCAGTGCCTCGCTGGTCTCCACAGATTCCCAGAAGAGACCTGGGGAACTCAATAAAACACAGGTAGGCAACAACGTTGTACATTCATGTTTTCCCTATGAGTTGCGATGCAATCTGGGAACCCGTTGGCAAAACAAAGGAAAAACAGCGCCCTCTGTGAGTGAACAGTCTGTCTTGAGAGATTACCTTTGCGATGTGACATATTGAGAGCTCGTACATCTGCTATTTTTGAAGACATTGGGCAGTATTATGCGTGTCTTAAGTACCAGGTCTTATTACTTAACTTTAGACCTGGAGGCGTGATCAATGCCATTTGGCAATAAGACCTGGTACTTAAGACACGCATAATACTTCCCAATGGGGCTTAAAACGGGCACAGCAAAAACAAAATATATATCCACACAAAATACTAGACTTATGTATGAAATATTGAATCAAAGTCTCAAAGTAATTAAGTCTCTATGAATGTCTTGTAGAGCTGCAATTTGAGCTATTAACGTACAATGAAGTCTATTGTATTTTTGCCGAATGTTCACCCAAGAACGAATCAGGGCCCTATATAGCAGTGGTTCCCAAACTTTTTCATGTCAAGGACCCCCAAGTTGACACTAATTAACCCGCGGACCCCCATTTGAAAAGATATACCAGGGACCCTCATAAGAGAAGATTTGTATGTCTCTAGCAGTGATTTTCAACCCGTTTAATTTCAAGGACCCCCATGTTTGACATGCATTAGTCTACGGACCCCCATTTAATGGCATTTCTATCTCTGGGACCCCCAATTTATATTGTAAAATCAATGCTAATTTAACTCTGAGAGTGTACAAATGGAACCAAATGGACCCGTTAGGGTCCATTTGGTTCCATTTGTGCACTCTGAGTTACAGACCCATAAGGGTCCATTTGGTTCCAAATGATCATTTAGCTGGGTCCCCCCTGGAACTCCCTCAAGTACCCCTGGGGGTCCCCGGACCCCACTTTGGGAACCACTGCTCTATAGGGGTCATGTGATCTAAAAGAAAGAGATGTGGATCCTGTCAAACCACATTACTCACCTGCCATTAGCCGTCCAGCCCAGCTGCCGTTATCAAGGCGCTGTGTTGGTTAGATTAGGCCTAATAATCACGACCTGTCCGACCTCTCAGTCACTCCACGGCCTCTCAGTCACTCCATGGAGCTCCTAAAGGAGCGGATTGTTTTGCGAATATGACAGCTCCCATCTCTCTGACTGATTGGCTCTTTAGTCCATTTAAGACTGAACAAAATGTCTTCTAAATCATGACAGTTTTCTGAAAAACTGGTTCTCAAACATTTTCATGTCAAGGACCCCCAAAGATATATGTAATTGGCCGCCGACCCCCATCTGAAAATATGTTTTTCCAGGGACCCCCCCCCCCTTCCCCCAGAAGCAAAGGTATGAGTTAAAACGTTCACCGTGAAAGAATATATTCAAAGATTTGCGCCCACATTTTCACGATTTTTCAAAAATAGCAGACCTACATGCTCGTAGCGCGGCACTCGGTGCCGCGCTATGAGCTTGTAGATCTGCTATTTTTCAATAGCTAACGTATAACATAATACTATAAACACCAGAAGGGGTTCCCGCCCAACATGGGTTAGTGTATTGACGTATAGCTGCGTGGCCTCATGCCCCCGGACCTCAGCACTGAAGATGGAAAGCGAACAGCGCTTACACTGGGCACAGGGATATTGAATGAAAAACAACGGTATGGTTCACGTGGGTCAGCAGCTGAGGGGAATTGGAAGTGCCACACTTACTTTTTTTTCTCTCTCTGTCTCAGCTTTGTTGAGAGAATCAAAGAATGATAAAATGATGCAATGCAGCTAGAAAACCGTGATATATATATATTTTTTCTCTTTTCCATTTTTGTTTCAAATAGGCTTATAAGGAAAGAACAAGTCATAGTCGAGTGCACATTAGGTATTTTATTGAGAAATTGTACATCTTAAAACTTTGTGGAAAATGTAATCAAAATTTGTCACAAGACAAAAAAAAAGAATGATTATGACGAGAGTATCATTGTATAGTGGAAAGGATCCATGGTGACATTGAATTGATTGATTGATTGATTGATTGAGTCTAGTTTTTAATTGGTATATATTTAGTCTTTGTTTCAGTCATCATAGCTTATAGTTTTCATTTGGTTTCCATTTAGTTTTCGTCAGTGAAAAACGGTATAGTCGTAAATAAATGCTGCTGCTGCAGCTGCCGGAGTACAGTAGGTGGATGGATTTATGACCGCTCCATTCCGCTGTCTGTCGCTTGTTTCGGCAGCCGCCGTAACTGCGGTTTAACAGCCGCGGCGCTGCCGGGAGAAGGGCGCGGCAGCTGCCGGGGGAAACTGGCGGGATTATGACACTCGACTGCCGCTCACTTCCGTGGTTGCAGTGCGTTTGGTCCGACATGCGTGCTTGCGGTTATGCTTAGGGTGAGGGCTTGGGGTAGAGTGTTGGACTGATGCCGCCGAGAAATATGATGCCATGCGTTGCGTCGTTGCTTGCGGTTATGGTTAGGGTAAGGCCTCGATCACACCTAAAAAACATCTGTCTTGTCCGTGTCTTGTGTCTTGTCCGTGTTTAATGGCCGCCACAATGCATTTCCAATGGAAGTCACATGGTTTGACCAACCATTTTTGTTTGATGCGGGGGAGGGGGGGGGGCACAACACAGCCATCAAACAAAAATGTTTGGTCAAACCATGTGACTTCCATTGGAAATGCATTGGGGCGGCCATTAAACACGGACAAGACACAAGACAAATGTTGTATGCATGTTGCAACAGTGTGAGTGAGGCCTAAGGGTTTGGGGTAGAGTGTCGGACCGACTGCCGCGGTACGTGTTCTCGCTCTCCCTCGTATTATGATCAACTCAATGAGAAGAGGCTGTGTCTTGTCTCCTTTCTCACAGGTTCTCCACCAAGTACTGGATGTCCCAGACATGCACAGTATGCGGAAAGGGAATGCTGTTTGGACTCAAATGTAAAAACTGCAAGTAGGTTTTCTCAGCGTGGTGTTAACCCATTTTGACTTGGGAACGATTCTACAAATGTCTTCTAAATCCTGACAGTTTTCTAGAAAAACCCATATTTCTATGTCAGTGGTTAACGTTCGCTGTGAAAGAATATATTCAAACATTTGGGCCACATTTTCACGATTTAAAAAAAATAGCAGACCTACAAGCTCGTAGCGCGCCACTCGGTGGCGCGCTACGAGCTTGTAGATCTGCTATTTTTCAATAGCTAAAGTATAACACCAAAAGGGATTCCCGCCCAGAATGGGTTAAAAGCAGTGGTGGAAGAACTTCACCACTTTTCAACATCTCTTCATATAACTGGTCCTCGCTAATGTTCATGATAAAACACCACCATTTTTTCCTACTCAGTCTGTGTCTCATAGGAGGGCTTTGGGCAGTTCGGACACCCGTCCACCAGTGACATCATCATTAGGCAGATTTATTTTTAAACAAGATTTGTTTTAAAATATATTTAGATTTTTATTATCGTGAGAACGATGGCTTCAACTTTTGCATTGCAACTTTTCAGGAAAAGAAAGCCTGCCGTTTCTATTAGCTTGGATTCACCATCGATGATGTCACTGGTGGACGGGTTTCTGAACTGCCCACAGCCTTCCTATGAGACACAGACTGAGTAGGAAAAAATGGTGGTATTTTATCATGAACATTAGTTAGGACCAATTATAGGAAGAGAAGTTGAAAAGTGGTGAAGTGGTCCTTTAAGCACTGTACTTAGTACAGTTTTGGAGGTATTTGTACTTTGCTTGAGTATTTCCAATATACAATACTTTTACTTTCGAAATATTGTACTTTTACTCCACTACATTTATTTGACAGCTTTAGTTACTATAATTACTTTGTAGATTTGGATTATTATTACAAAACATACGTACATTAACCACTTCATCAGGCCTATATTATACATTTTAGCCATTTGAAAATAGCCAATGCAATCTCATTGCGACGCATTGTGAGCATGTAGCTCTATTTTCAAAAGATTTTTTATACCTTTGAAAACTTGAAATGAGACAATCTGCAAAAAGAGTACTTTCTACTTTTGGACCTACATTTTGACACAAATACTTTTAACTCAAGTACATTTTGAATTCCAGACTTTTACTTGTAACTTGAGTCTACATTGCACTCTACCTTTTATGTGTTCAGGCTGAAGTGCCACAACAAATGCACCAAAGAAGCCCCGCCTTGTCATTTACTGATCATTCAGCGAGGAGGTCGAGAAGGAATTGGCCTCAAAGGTAATATAACTTTACATTGATTACATCGTAGAGAAATATATAGTACTGAGGGAACAAACATTTATGAGCTGCTGTAGTTTAAGGACAATTTATAGTTCATTACACGACTGTGACGTGGGCCTCTTTTTCTTTTAAAGCTGAAAATACAATGCTTTTTTTGTTTGTTTTGTATGACATGTCTTAGACTAGCGTCGCAGTCCCGCCCCCTCGAGAGACCCGGTTTACGCCGCGGACAAAGCCAACTCGAGTTGTGACAAATCATGACAATAATAAACACGATGTTTTGGGCCGAACAAATAATTAGAAAGAAGAACAAAACACTTTTTTGTTGTTTTTCTTCTTTGTAATTATTTGTTTGGTCCAAATTATTGTGTTTGTTGTCATGATTTGTCACAACTCGAGTTGGCTTCGTACGACGCTTAAAAGGTCTTTAAATAGCTTAATTAGCTAATTAGCTAACTCCACACATTTCTGTGTGGAGTTTGCATGTTCTCCCTGTGACCCTGTGTCCCCTAGGGTAGGTACCCTCACAAAAAACATGCAGTAATCTTGGTCTCTAAACTGCCTCCCCCTGGCCAGCCGGGGCGCCTGATCGAGGGGAAAGGAACTGGTTGGAATAACGTGTTCCTTCCACGCGCTACGTCCAACCAGGGAAACTCCCCCCTGTCAGGTGTAAATGAGCAACTTGGACACTCAGGCATGAAGGAAGCATGAGTTCAAGTCTGTTGCTCTCCCCATGTCCCCCATATATGGGGACTAGGTTGGCGGAGGGTGTGTAGAGCCCAGGATCACATTAGATAATTGACACAGGGGTGAAAAAATGGGTTACAAAATCGTGGGATAAAAAAAAAAAAAAGGTCTTTAAAAAAATACTTTTTGAAATGTCTATGGGGGAAATGCATTGGGAATGATTTCCTGGGCCTGGCGTCGTCATGAAAGGGGGCGGGACTGCAATGCTCTATTGCACAATGTTTAAATTAGCTTTTAACTTCTGGTCTCTTTTGGAGAGGCAATCACAACAAAATTGTGTGCAATATACTGTAACATTATAAATGTTAAATGCTTAATATTTAATAATGAACATAACATTTCTACCCTGTATTGCTCTTAATAATTTAATCAACTATGAAAGTATTCCCATTATCTGCCATCCAAATTAAGACTTTCTTTTGTCCTTTACCCCCCCCCCCCCCCATCCCCCCCCCCACCATTCTTCCAAATAAGATCACCAAGGAATAACTCAAGGTAAAGAACTCTAATTATTAATTTCCACCTTCTTTTGTTAAAGCAAGCGGACATGTTCTTTGCGACAACTCACTCCCCCACCACAAAACATAAAAACGTATCTTCCCTGCAAAGTGTCTCTGTGCGATAACACATGGATGGCATTCAACACAGTTTGTTCCGTGTTCTCACATTAGCACAGCCGGGGCTGATAAAGACTTTCCCTCTAATTGCGCCTGAAGGCATTAATCCATTTTTACCTCAGATCAGATTCTAAAAATGTCTTCTAAATCCTGACAGTTTTCTGAAAAAGCTATGTTTCTATGTCAGTCGTTCTTCGATTTTTCAAAAATAGCAGACCTACAAGCTCGTAGCGCGCCACTCGGTGGCGCGCTACGAGCTTGTAGATCTGCTGTTTTTCAATAGCTAAAGCACAACATAATGCTAACACCAAAAGGGGTTCCTGCCCAAAATGGATTAAGTGAAGCATTTGCTTTGAGTTCTGTAGCGCTGCAGCCCTCTTTGTTCCTCTTAGATTTTTAAAGCACTTAAACCGGTCGTTATCAAACTTTTTATTTAATTTAAAAGACCCCCCCCCCCCCCAAGTTTGGTATGCATTAGGCCATGGACCCCCCATAAGGACCCCCCATAACTCTGAGAGTGTACTAATTCAACCAAATACGGGTCCATTTGGTTCCATTTGTATGCTGACTATATATGCTCTCAGAGTTATAGACCGGTAAGGGTCACTTACTATCAGCTATTTAGCTGGGGAACCCCCTGGAACCCCCTCTAAAGACCTCTGGGGACCCCCCCTGGAACCCTCTTTAAAGACCTCTGGGGGCCCCCCTGGAACCCTCTTTAAAGACCTCTGGGGGCCCCCCTGGAACCCTCTTTAAAGACCTCTGGGGACCCCCTGGAACCCTCTTTAAAGACCTCTGGGGACCCCCTGGAACCCCCTTTAAAGACCTCTGGGGACCCCCCTGGAACCCTCTTTAAAGACCTCTGGGGACCCCCCCTGGAACCCTCTTTAAAGACCTCTGGGAGCCCCCATATCCTGCAAAAGAATCACAGACATTAACCCTATAAATGGTAAATGGTGCATTTATATAGCGCATTTATCCATGGCGCTTTACATAGATTGTGCATTACATTCACCCATTCACACACACATTCACACACCTTTACATAGATTGTGCATTACATTCACCCATTCACACATTCACACACCTTTACATAGATGGTGCATTACATTCACCCATTCACACATTCACACACCTTTACATAGATTGTGCATTACATTCACCCATTCACACACATTCACACACCTTTACATAGATTGTGCATTACATTCACCCATTCACACACATTCACACACCTTTACATAGATTGTGCATTACATTCACCCATTCACACACATTCATACACCTTTACATAGATTGTGCATTACATTCACCCATTCACACACATTCATACACCGATTGCAGTAGAAGCCATGCAAGGTACCAACAACCAGCACATCGGGAGCAATTTGGGGTTCAGTGTCTTGCCCAAGGACACTTCGACATGTAGACAGGAGGAGCCGGGATTCGAACCGCCGACCCATGGATTATTGGACGACCTGCTCTATACCTCCTGAGCCACAGTCGCCCCGACAAACCCTATGCTTTGTTGTACGTCAAATATAGTGGAAATAGCCGTTCTACAAGCTCTAAATTTGTCACAACGCGATGTGTTTGTGACCTTATGTATCTGATCCCCTATTTTTGCCAAATGTTCATCCATTTTTGCCGAATGTTCACCTCCTATTTATGATGGCATACCCAGAAATAGGGATGTTTGCGTCGGTATGGCTAATGCTCGTGCTCTGCTTCTCAGCTCGTCTAGTGCGCACCGAATCAGTGCCATGTGACATCAACAACCCACTCAGGTACACAGACCTGACCATCAGCCAGACACTACCCAAGACCAACAAAATCAACAAGGTAAGAGAGGAGCTTCAGGCACTGTCATAAATGTGTGTCCATACGTTTCCTTAGGAAATGTAATGTTTTACACAAATTGCAAAAAAAATATATATATATATATATATATATAATATGTAGATTGACTATATTTTCACCAAATATTTGTCATTTGTACGCACATAAAGGTATTATATATACTGTTGAGATACAGTACAGATATCCCTTGTGTCACAAATCACTCTTGTCAGTTAGTGAACGCTTTTTGTGAATCCATCACAAAAAGTGTTCCTACTCCCTGGACATGAACACACCTATGAAAAAAAAGGCAGTTTGCTATTTTTTTATTTTATAGAACATCAAAGACACACAAGAAAGTACAGAAGTGGGCGGAGGGCGATCTACAAGCCTGGAATTGCACTTGGCACATTGCAGTTCTATAAAGTAAAGTCAATAGGCGAAGTGGGGGGGCTGCATGCGGCTCCCTGGGGGAATGCCAGGATCCAGGTGCTCCCTGGGGGAATGCCAGGATCCAGGTGCTCCCTGGGGGAATGCCAGGATCCAGGTGCTCCCTGGGGAATGCCAGGATCCAGGTGCTCCCTGGGGGAATGCCAGGATCCAGGTGCTCCCTGGGGGAATGCCAGGATCCAGGTGCTCCCTGGGGGAATGCCAGGATCCAGGTGCCCCCTGGGGGAATGCCAGGATCCAGGTGCTCCCTGGGGGAATGCCAGGATCCAGGTGCTCCCTGGGGGAATGCCAGGATCCAGGTGCTCCCTGGGGGAATGCCAGGATCCAGGTGCTCCCTGGGGGAATGCCAGGATCCAGGTGCTCCCTGGGGGAATGCCAGGATCCAGGTGCTCCCTGGGGGAATGCCAGGATCCAGGGGCTCCCTGGGGGAATGCCAGGATTCAGGTGCTCCCTGGGGGAATGCCAGGATCCAGGTGCTCCCTGGGGGAATGCCAGGATCCAGGTGCCAGAGGCGATGGCTATTTGGGGGTCGTTGGCATGGAAAGCTTTTGGAAGCCAACCATTTATCCGCTTATATGCAGCCTTCATTCCAACATTTCTTTTGTAGACAAATCTGCCTTTCAAGGAGAGTATAGTAGCCTATTATCGTCACTGCAGTACTACTGGTAAGTTTGCTTATGTCAAACAACGGAGTACTTTTTTTTCCACCACTGCGCTATAGCAGTGTGTCTCCTCACAGGATCACACCGCCAGCGGCCAGCCCCCTACCAGCCAGACTCCAGCAGTAACCCTTGTTGTTGTGTCTCCTCTCAGGATCACATCCCGCCAGCCCCCTACCAGCCAGACTCCAGCATAACCCTTGTTGTTGTGTCTCCTCTCAGGATCACATCCCGCCAGCCCCCTACCAGCCAGACTCCAGCAGTAACCCTTGTTGTTGTGTCTCCTCACAGGATCACATCCCGCCAGCGGCCAGCCCCCTACCAGCCAGACTCCAGCAGTAACCCTTGTTGTTGTGTCTCCTCTCAGGATCACATCCCGCCAGCCCCCTACCAGCCAGACTCCAGCAGTAACCCTTGTTGTTGTGTCTCCTCTCAGGATCACATCCCGCCAGCCCCCTACCAGCCAGACTCCAGCAGTAACCCTTGTTGTTGTGTCTCCTCTCAGGATCACGTCCCGCCAGCCCCCTACCAGCCAGACTCCAGCAGTAACCCTTGTTGTTGTGTCTCCTCACAGGATCACATCCCGCCAGCCCCCTACCAGCCAGACTCCAGCAGTAACGTTGTGTCTCCTCTCAGGATCACATCCCGCCAGCCCCCTACCAGCCAGACTCCAGCAGTAACCCTTGTTGTTGTGTCTCCTCACAGGATCACGTCCCGCCAGCCCCCTACCAGCCAGACTTAACCCTTGTTGTGTCTCCTCTCAGGATCACGTCCCGCCAGCCCCCTACCAGCCAGACTCCAGCAGTAACCCTTGTTGTTGTGTCTCCTCTCAGGATCACATCCCGCCAGCCCCCTACCAGCCAGACTCCAGCAGTAACCCTTGTTGTTGTGTCTCCTCTCAGGATCACATCCCGCCAGCCCCCTACCAGCCAGACTCCAGTAGTAACCCTTGTTGTTGTGTCTCCTCTCAGGATCACATCCCGCCAGCCCCCTACCAGCCAGACTCCAGCAGTAACCCTTGTTGTTGTGTCTCCTCTCAGGATCACATCCCGCCAGCCCCCTACCAGCCAGACTCCAGTAGTAACCCTTGTTGTTGTGTCTCCTCTCAGGATCACATCCCGCCAGCCCCCTACCAGCCAGACTCCAGCAGTAACCCTTGTTGTTGTGTCTCCTCACAGGATCACATCCCGCCAGCCCCCTACCAGCCAGACTCCAGCAGTAACCCTTGTTGTTGTGTCTCCTCACAGGATCACGTCCCGCCAGCCCCCTACCAGCCAGACTCCAGCAGTAATCCTTCTTCCACCACCTCCTCCACCCCCTCCTCGCCTGCACCTCCTCTGCCCAGCAGTGCCACGCCCCCCTCGCCCCTGCACCCCTCCCCTCAGTCGGCGCGCCAACAGAAACAGTTCAACTTGACAGGTATGATTGACTGCGGTGCACGGTGGCAGTCGTTGGATCGGCAAACACTCGTCTTTGGCGGTGTGGGCTTATGACACAAAAAAAAGAGTCATCATTGGCAGGGAATGTTAACATGAGGCCTGCCAGGAACATAGACACGTAGAATAGCGTACCGTGCCACACCCGGAAAAGCCGTTTTAACAGCGATGTATTCTTTAATGAATGTTTTAATACGATCAAATCGTTCGCTACCGTTCGTTAGCACAACAAACCGAGAGAGACAGTGGCCGCGGCCATTTTGAAGATGCGCGCGCATCCACTTCCAGTATAAGCCAACCAATCACAGCTCTGTATCTCAGAAACGACATTGAGGGGCAGTTTCTGGTGAATACAAGGGTTTTCAACGGGCTGTAGCAAGCAGGTTGACACTCGCGGTCGACTTTTTCCACCACCGACCGACACAACAACATCCGCGTATGAGACTACACACAGCAGTCATTGTAACACGCCATTACAGATATTTGGATCTTCAAAGTAAGTGTTACGCGCGATTAAACAATGGCAATACGCGATCAATGGATGGATTAATGGTGGCGTGAATTGTGTTAAGAAGACCTTTATGAGGCTGATTGTACAAATGCGTTCTAAATCAGTGGTTCTCAAAACGTTTTCGTGCCAAAGACCCCAAAATGATATGTATTTGCCCATCTGAAAATGTGACCAGATTTGACTGAGAGACTGCCATCGCGCAAATTCCAGCTTTTCACCAGAGGAGAAAAACTTTTTTTCTTCTTTTTTCCAAAATGAGTTAATAGCACAGGCAGACTCTTCACATACTAGAGCATGTCTGAAATGAGTGTCAGAGCTGAAATCGACATGTAAATATGAAATAAATGCTTAAACATGTAGCTACTGTAAGTATAATGTTAGAGACCACAGAAGTGAACCTTTCAAGCCTGTTTTCTCAACTCGTTTTCTGCAAGACATTACTCTATAAGCCATATCTCCAAAACTGGTGGGTCAAACTGAACAACCAATATGTCAATTTAAAGCTATGATTCCAAAAAAATCCAATGGCCCCAAATTTGGTCACAAATGTGCTCAGCAAGTTTCCTTTTACGGTAGATTTTGAGAAATTGTAAAAAGGGCTATAGAGGAAAGAGCTGCTGGTCACCATAACCTGTAGGTTCCATCCTCCAAGGAGCATGAGGGTGCACAGCAAAGAGCTGCTGGTCACCATAACCTGTAGGTTCCATCCTCCAAGGAGCATGAGGGTGCACAGCAAAGAGCTGCTGGTCACCATAACCTGTAGGTTCCATCCTCCAAGGAGCATGAGGGTGCACAGCAAAGAGCTGCTGGTCACCATAACCTGTAGGTTCCATCCTCCAAGGAGCATGAGGGTGCACAGCAAAGAGCTGCTGGTCACCAAAACCTGTAGGTTCCATCCTCCAAGGAGCATGAGGGTGCACAGCAAAGAGCTGCTGGTCACCATAACCTGTAGGTTCCATCCCTTCTTCTAAATCCTCCAATTTTCTGAAATAAATATTTTCACGATTTTTCAAAAATAGCAGACCTACAAGCTCGTAGCGCGCCACTCGGTGGCGCGCTATGAGCTTGTAGATCTGCTATTTTTCAATAGCTAAATTATAACATAATGTTTAAAACACCAAAATGGGTTAAAGATGGAGTACTGTGATTTTTGTCCCAGCCTAAAACATGATCATCAGGTCTTATTGTTATATAAGGAGGTATAATTTTTTCAAAAAAGTGTACAGTATTTGTTAAAATGTGGTTTTTATGTGGACACGCCCACCAGTCCATTAAGTATGCCTGGTTTGCCTGGTGGCTGGTGATGGGTAGTGATCCACCTGAACTGAAGCCGCACCCACTGCTGTAGTTGTACGATCAAGGGGGAGGGGTTAGGGGATGGGGCTGATAGTGTGATGTCACTATATTACTGTTTATTTCATTGGCCCGTTTGACTGTCAAGGGTTCAGCCTCCAGGAAGAAACCCTAAATACAAATATAACACACCATTGCACATAAAAACGACTCCAGGGTGTCTAATGAAGTACTGTCACCTCATAGACACATGAAAAACTGGAAAAATACAAAGATTGTGGCACTCCCTCTTTAAAGGAGAATTCCATGCTAGAAGGCTTTCTTACCTTTCTTTGTAGTCGTTACGTCCCCACCAAAGAGGTCCAGGTGTTTTTTTGTACAAAAACTCCTTATTGGCTATTTCCCCTACCATAAGCCCTCAATGAATTGCATTGAATTGAATGGGGCTATGGGGTGTTGTGCTAATTTGCTTATTTCCATCGAAATAAGTAGTAAAGTGTGCCGCTTGGGATATTATTTACATTATGAAGAGAGGATATATACAAAGAAATAATAATTTTGAGCGATGGAAATAAGCGAATTAGCACAACACCCCATAGCCCCATTCAATTCCCATTCAATGCAATTAATTGAGGGCTTATGGTAGGGGAAATAGCCAATAAGGAGCTTTTGCACAAAATAACACCTGGACCTCTTTGGTGGGGACGTAACAACTACAAATAAAGGTAAGAAAGCCTTCTAGCATGGAATTCTCCTTTAAGATGTCTGGCCCGGGACCAAGGTGTCAGACAGAACACCATGCTTGGAGCCCTGCCCGCTAGTGGGCCCAAAAATGGACTTGTTCGTACGGGTCAGTATTAACACTCATTGATGTAAATCAACAGTGAAGGTTGTTGAGGTTTATTATGAGAGACCAAAACAATTACCCCGACCGCGGTAAAGTTCCTCTAAAAATGTCACCATGCCCAGAAGAAAGAACAGTCAGTCCCTTGGGATTAATTATACTTGGTTGCACGTCGGTCGTGTCGTTCGCATAAAAATAGCTGATCTGCAAGCATCGCAACGCGACGTGCTGCGATGCGTCGTGAACTTTCAGATCGACTATCGTCTGGTATGCTACATGGCGTGCATCCTAGTAGAAAGCAGGCATTACTCCTCCATGTTGAAAGTGGGTGTTATTTTGGTATATGTTAAAAGGGGGAACCACTTCCATTTGTCAAAAAATGAAACCCATTTGGTTTGAAAGTGTTCTTTTCATTATTCAGTATGCAGAGAAAGGTTTTGGGGATTTCTTGGTACCTTCTGAAAAAACTCGT
The DNA here is from genome assembly GCF_951216825.1 of Electrona antarctica. NCBI lineage: Eukaryota > Metazoa > Chordata > Actinopteri > Myctophiformes > Myctophidae > Electrona > Electrona antarctica. The sequence goes on from NC_136793.1 coordinate 6,056,243, forward strand.
ACATTTTCCTGGGGAACTTTGGTTGTTGATTATTCATGCACATGACGCAGAAAGAGGTTCGCTTCTCTCTTTGGAACGTCATTGGGAAATTATATATATATATATATATATATATATATATATATATATATATATATCCATTTATGGAGTTCCCTGCATGTCATCAATATTGGCCAGCAACTCTACATCTGACCTCAAACCCTTAGATCTCCATATATGGATATATGTTGTGGTCGATTATTTAGAACTCACATCAGAGTCTTTGAGAAATAATCGAGGTAGAGAGTGGACTGAAACAATGTCACTTTTATTACAAGGAATGGTCTGTACCAGCCCAGGGAGACTGCACGGATGCAAGCCTCCATAGCTGTAGAAATGAGTCTCTCTTATACACAATGAAGAAGCACAAATACATTGGAGGTGTGGTCAGTGGTCAGTGGACATGGTCAAACATGGTCTTATGTAGGAATAGGTCATCTGACAGACAACCAACAGGTGGAAGCCTTGCTCCCACTATTTCTAAGGTAGTGTAGTATTCTCATCTTGAAAATCCCATTACCCATCCCATTTTGTCAGAACCTGTTCTGACATTCCATACATGTTGATCCTTCCCCATCCATCCTTCCTCTTCGATGTCTCCCTTCTGACTTATACCTGTCCATTCAAATTTCAAACTCTAGACGGGCCTGCCGCGCCCAGCAGCCGGCGAAAACCAGAGTTCTCAACAGGCCCTAAAATTAAGACCTGGGCCCTCATTAAACCCTGTACACTCAAGAGAATGTACCCGCTATACCACCCTTAGATCTCCATATACTGTATGGAGCTCACCTGTTTTTTTACGTCCAACCAGGGAAACCAGGGAAAGGAGCGACTTGGACACTCAGGCATGAAGGAAGCATGAGTTCAAGTCCGTTGCTCTCCCCAGGTTGGCGGAGGGTGTATAGAGCCCAGGATCACATTAGATAATTAACACAGGGGTGAAAAATGAGTTACAAAATTGTGGGATAAAAAAAGACATGTTTCCCTTATATGGCCAGTACAGAATTAATTCCATGTTGATCTGACCCCCCATGCCAAAGCGCCAGCGCTCGCCCAGCAGTCTGCCGTCAACGAGGCGGGTGTGCGCACGCTTCTCGCCCGTCAAGCGTCTTACTGGTTGGTATCTGTGATAACAAGTATCTTCACTGGAGTCGAGTCTCAGAAGCAGTCTCCGTAATCCTCCATATGTGTGTGAACCCGTTTCCCCTCCGAGCTAACAGCCTGTTGGATACAAGCGTGTCACAGTGAACCCGTTTCCCCTCCGAGCTAACAGCCTGTTGGATACAAGCGTGTCACATGACATCACACGGCTCCAAATCTCACCGTGCCTCTTTTTCTCCCTCAGCCTCCAGTTACTTCAAATACAAGCAGCAGTTCATCTTTCCAGGTAAGTGGATCCTATAATTGGTCATTACACCTACCCATAATGCACTGCAACGCACCCAGGCACGAGGAGTCTTGTTTCTTTCTGATGTCAGTGTCTCTCCCGTCCTTCCTTACCACGGCCTGATTTACCCAAACACCCACCTTCTCCGTGAACTTGTTTTATTTGGGTCCCCTAATGATGGCCCTATAGCTGCGCCCATTTGCTACAACAGGATCTGCGCTCGCTATATACACGGACAATTACAGCCGAGATAGCTTCTATAGCAGCCCCACAGACAGACAGACAGATAGCTTCTATAGCAGCCCCACAGACAGAGATAGCTTCTATAGCAGCCCCACAGACAGAGATAGCTTCTATAGCAGCCCCACAGACAGAGCTTCTATAGCAGCCCCACAGACAGAGCTTCTATAGCAGCCCCACAGACAGAGTCCAGGGTCAATTACAGCCGAGATAGCTTCTATAGCAGCCCCACAGACAGAGCTTCTATAGCAGCCCCACAGACAGAGATAGCTTCTATAGCAGCCCCACAGACAGAGATAGCTTCTATAGCAGCCCCACAGACAGAGTCCAGGGTCAATTACAGCCGAGATAGCTTCTATAGCAGCCCCACAGACAGAGTCCAGGGTCAATTACAGCCGAGATAGCTTCTATAGCAGCCCCACAGACAGAGTCGAGGGTCAATTGAGACGTTCAGAAAACAAGGTTTGGAAAGAGCAGGGTAAATATGGTGGGAAGCATTTTCTCTGGTAAACTCTCGAGCAAGTATTGGTCATTTTTTAATAAAAGCTATGTAGACATGCTGTCATTGGCAGGCTAGCTGGCCCCTGTTGTAAGAATCAATATCAGCAACAGTAATGGGACGCTCATAAGCAATTGCTTGTTGTTATCGTTGTAAACCCTTTGTGCTTCTATAGCAGGAGGTACAGCACGCTGTAGAATGGAAGAAAAATAATAATCCTGACATATAAAGTAATACACAAAGTGGATTGTTGTAATGATGTTATCTTTGCGACGGTATAGTGAATCTCTTCTAATACGTGTGTCTGGCTCCCCAGATGTGACTCCTGAGGCCCCTCCAAGTAGAGCGCCCCCTGAGGCCCCTCCAAGTAGAGCGCCCCAGGTCATCCTTCACCCTGTTCTGTCTGCGCTAGGGTGAGTTGAATCATATCCACCTTACGTAACACATGCAGGAGGACTACCCTTTTACGCAAACACGACACTATCAACTGCATATGAATGAATAAATCATGCAGTTGATCGTACTCCCCTCTCTCTTTCCTTGTATCTTTCGCTGTCTAACCACCCCCACCATTCTCTCTCTCTCTGCGATCACTGGTCGGAAGCAGACTCAAAGTTATTGGAGCACAGAGATTTGGGTGACGATTTGACATGCGAGGCGAGCGCACACATGAGGAATACGGAGGGTCTAATGATAGCATGGCCTTCACTTCACGCTACAGTTGCGATGCCAACTGCATTTACTCTTGCTGTTTGAGGAAGCTAGTGGTTGCATGAGAAACATAAGGAATAACAACAGGAATAGGACGAGGAGCGACAAGGTTGCCTTTTTGACCTAGATGTTAATTGGATTAGATTCTCAGCGCATGGAGGAGGAATGGAGACGTGGTGGTCTCTGTGGCTATACCGTGGGTTGATGTTCAATTTCGATTAAACGTGTTTGCACGAAACCTTTGACGGAATAGTCGATAGGACAATGATGCTGTACTTGATTTCCTTTAAATATCAACAGAACACGATCCTGGAAAGGTCTGCGATTAACCCATTTTGACCTGAGATCAGATTCTAAAAATGTCTTCTACATCCTGACAGTTTTCTGAAAAAGCTATGTTTCTATGTCAGTCGTTCTTCAACACACTCTAACCACAAGGCCACTGAGCATTTTTTTGCTCTAACTAATTAGGCTTTAACACTTTGAGAGCCCACGCAAAACTGCCCAAAAATCACTTTCACCTAGAAAATCCATTCACATTTTTTATAATTCAGCTGACTGTGGAGACACATGCTGGAACTTTTTACTTACGTTATTTAATTTAAACGCCAAATGCATTCTCAATGGCGAAAACACAAACTTTGGCACCATGTATTAAAAAAATAATAATAATCATTGTTTTGATTTTTTTGATTTTTTTTGATTAAAAAAAATATTAAAAGAAAAATATTATTATTATTATTATTTTTAAAGACGTCCACAGACGTCTTTGGGCTCTGCCCGTGCGGTAATACCAAAGACGTCCACAGACGTCTTGGGCACAAAATGTGTAATTTCCTAAGAGAATACCATGAATGTGATCACTTACTGTACATACTGTACATATCGAAGTTCAAAATTGTCCATTTGTTATCGCAATACATACTCCTTCCAATGTCCAAACTTTATTTTTCTCTCAAGAAAGAGGCGTGATGTTACTTTTCATTCAGAACTTCTGATAACTTTGTGTGGACGCTCCTGCATCCCAAGATGTCCTGACTGTAGTTTTTAAGTTTTGTTTCCGACGTCAGAAGGTTTGAACCAAAACCATCACCAAAACCTTAAAGATGGAGTGCCACAATTTTTGTATTTTTCCAGTTGTTCATGTGTCTATGAGTTGACAGTACTTCATTAGACACCCTGGAGTCGTTTTTATGTGCAATGGTGTGTTAACTTTGTATTTAGGGTTTCTTCCTGGAGGCTGAACCCTTGACAGTCAAACGGGCCAATGAAATTCAGCCCCTCCTCTAACCCCTCCCCCTTTATCATATAACTACAGCTGTGGGTGCGGCTTCAGTTCAGGTGGATCACCACCCATCACCACCCACCAGGCAAACCAGGCATACTTAATGAACGGGTGGGCGTGTCCACATAAAAGCGTGATTTTAACAAATATTGTACACTTTTTGGAAAAAGTTCTTCCTCCTTATATTATAATAATACCTGATGATCATGTTTTAGGGTGGAAAAAAATCGTGGCACTCCATCTTTGAAATGAGCATTGAGTATTTTACGGTGTGGCTTTTACTGAGTGGACTTTAACCATCAATACAATACAAGCAATAATACAAAATGAAAATGTCTTTCTCCCTCCCCTCTGCTCTCTCCCTTTTCACCCATGCACCCACTTTCCCTCTCCTATATTAATTCTCTATCAGCTCGATTTCCCCGTTTCATTTTCCACCTCTCTCACTCTATCCACCTCTTCTGTCGCTGCCTTCTGACCAATGTGAATACATTAGTGCGGTTATGAAACCACATGCTCTTCTGATTTAATTAATGGTACGTGGCCCTCCTCCCCTCACTCGCTGTATGCTCCTAAAGTGGCAGATGGCAGATTCCCCAGCCCTTAATGGCCTCTTCTCTTGGTTAATGAGGGCCCCTCTCAGGCCCCAGCAACCGGCAGGAGCCACTCATTAGGCCGGAGCGGGGGACCTGCAGCTAGCGGGGACCCTGGGCTCTGCGGGTACCGCATATTATGTCACACGTTGCCTTGCTGTTGGCCTCTGCTCCCGTAGTCTCTGCTCCCGTAGTCTTGGATCGTTTCTCAGAGAATTACAGGTTGGGGGAGGGGGTTGGCACAGGTTGGGGCAGGGTATTATATATCTGTTGATGACCACCGTGGTGACCGCTCCGGAGCGGTGGTCACCTCACCACCGAAAATCCAGACTATGAATAGGCCTTAAGGCAGCCAGGGGGGTGACGTGAGTTCATTTCTGTCTGGCTCTGCCTCTGTTGGGTGTGGGTTGAGACTATAGTCTGGGTGTTCAGCCTCTCTGTTGGGCGTGGGTTGAGACTATAGTCTGGGTGTTCAAATGCACATGGGAGAATGATTATTTATCTATTTATGTTTATCTTCTCTCAGTCGGCTTATGATATGTTTTCTGTTGCTTACAGGAACGAAGGCAACCCTTTGCTGCAGATCGAAGTTGAGCCCACGTCGGATGTGAGTCATGCTGCTGTTGATCTCTTTTTGGTTTGCCAGTGAAATGCAGTCCTAATTTATGTTGAATGGCCGCGCTGTGTGTTGAAAATAGCCGACCTTCAAGCTCACAACCCTGTGAGCTTGAAGGTTGGGCTATTTTTGGCTTGCGACAGCGTCATAGGTAGTTGTTTCTTATTATTTCATTATTATTATTATTATTTTTTCTCTCTCATGAATACATCAGTGTGAAATAAGGGGCGATGACACACGAACGCACGCACACGCACACGCACGCACGCACGCACGCACGCACGCACGCACGCACGCACGCACGCACGCACGCACGCACACACACACACACACACACACACGCATTCTGATGGTGACACACAAAAAAACAGACAGCTGTAACAGACATTAAGGCCCAGCTCCGGCGCTCGTTTGGTCTAATTAGGGAGGGCCTTGAGAAATCTCCACAGCGAATAATAATGCTTCACAAGCTGGAGGGGGAATTTAGTTCCCCGTGACTAATGATGTCACGCTGCTCCTTACCACAATTCATTGAAATATAATTATGTTTTGAAGGTATAGAACGTCGCTTCAATGGAGAGCATGCAGCGCGCGCACACGTGCGTGTGTGCGTGCATGCGCGTGAGTGTGCGTGAGTGTAAATATATGATCAGGTAGCTCTCGTGCACATCGAGGCAGAGGTGGAGGTGTTGGTAGGAAAGTGAATGCACATGAGGACAAAAGAACCCCCCCCCACTGCTTCTCTCAGGAAGGGTCAGCACTAGGGCTGTGAATCTTTGGGTGTCCCACCATTCGATTCGATTCGATTCCGATTCTTGGGATCACGATTCGATTCAAAATGATTTTTTTCGATTCAACTCTCGATCCAAAAAAATGATTTGATACATATAGGATTTCAGCATGAGCTACTCCAGTCTTGTCTTGTCTTGTCTTGTCAACTCTTGTGTTAGTGCACAGAGACTAGAGACACACACTCACACTAAAGAGTTGCTATGATGCAAGTAATATTAACGAGTGTATGTCAACGAAGATCAGACACGCCTCAGCTGTGCTGAACTGAAGTGACGACAGGAGTAACTTGAAAATGACTGAAGATTTTTGGAAATTATGAATCGATTTTGACGGGAATCGCGATTTATAATTTGAATCGACACCCCTAGACAGCACACTCCAATGATGATGGACAGGACAGCACTGGCCTTGCTTAATTTTTGTATTTTTCTGCATGACGCGTTTTATGTAGCCTACAGTAGCAAACAGACAAAGCCGACACAGCGAAATGCTGTATCTGAATACCGTACCACAAACGCTGACATTTTACATCAGGGGTTCTCAACGTTTTTGGCCGAGGACCCCCGGAAATGCTTTGGCAACGTCTCGGGACCCCCGAGACGGGACCCCCCCTCCCGACCCCCAATATAAATTGACTGCTACAATAACCTTAATAATAGAGACAATACACCATAAATAAATACTGAAACCAGATATAATCATTAGGGAAGGTGTATGCATGTACTATGTGTACTATATGTAAACTCTTCATTTCCATTTTCCAGCCATTCAGTTGCATTAAAATCTTTTTGTTTTTGTTTTTTTTGGGACCCCCCAAAATAATTTGGCGACCCCCCGAGGGGTCGCGACCCACGGGTTGAGAACCCCTGTTTTACATGACGTGCTAGTTAGCCAGTCTCTGCTTATAGTCCTGTTCTCGTCTTCCTACAACACAGAACGAGGAGGGTAACGACGACGACTCGGGCGACGAGTTCGAGGAGATGAACCTGGCGCTCCTGTCCGCTCGCAACTTCCCGCGCAAGGCCAGCCAGACCAGCATCTTCCTGCAGGAATGGGACATCCCCATCGAGCAGCTGGAGATCGGGGAGATGATCGGCACGGGGCGCTTCGGCCAGGTCTTCCATGGCCGCTGGCACGGCGAGATCGCCATCCGTCTCATCGACATTGAGCGCGACAACGAGGACCAGCTGAAGGCCTTCAAGCGGGAGGTGATGGCCTACCGCAACACGCGCCACGAGAATGTGGTGCTGTTCATGGGTGCTTGCATGAGCCCGCCGCACCTGGCTATCATCACTAGGTAAGGCTGCTAATACACCTGGCTATCATCACTAGGTAAGGCTGCTAATACACCTGGCTATCATCACTAGGTAAGGCTGCTAATACACCTGGCTATCATCACCGGGTAAGGCTGCTAATACACCTGGCTATCATCACTAGGTAAGGCTGCTAATACACCTGGCTATCATCACTAGGTAAGGCTGCTAATACACCTGGCTATCATCACTAGGTAAGGCTGCTAATACACCTGGCTATCATCACTAGGTAAGGCTGCTAATACACCTGGCTATCATCACCGGGTAAGGCTGCTAATACACCTGGCTATCATCACTAGGTAAGGCTGCTAATACACCTGGCTATCATCACTAGGTAAGGCTGCCAATACACCTGGCTATCATCACTAGGTAAGGCTGCTAATACACCTGGCTATCATCACTAGGTAAGGCTGCCAATACACCTGGCTATCATCACTAGGTAAGGCTGCTAATACACCTGGCTATCATCACTAGGTAAGGCTGCTAATACACCTGGCTATCATCACTAGGTAAGGCTGCTAATACACCTGGCTATCATCACTAGGTAAGGCTGCTAATACACCTGGCTATCATCACTAGGTAAGGCTGCTAATACACCTGGCTATCATCACTAGGTAAGGCTGCTAATACAAGGGGGTTGTTGAATCTCAAACCAGTCCCTATAGTTCAGTATATGGTGAACTGATCAGGAAGTGAGTGAGTTCTCTCCTCCGCGTCATCAGTGCCCTGCATACCCTATTCTTCACTTGCACAATGTAGGAGGCGGGACTAAGGGGGACTTCCTGTTGGGATATCACCCAAGTGTTTTCTTCCTGTCCATCGGGCGTGCATGTAAGTCAGTAATTTTCTACGGACAATTATAGTATTTTCTCGTCAATTGTAATTTTTTAAATTACGTTTAAAAAAACCTTTTATTCATATGGTTAATTTACCATTTGTTTTTATCGTAATGTTTTATTTAGGGTTTTTTCTCAAGGGGAAAGTTGTATGCTCCAGTGCAGCAGCACAGACAGGCACTGGAGCATACAACTTTCCCCTTGAGAAAAAACCCCTAAATAAAACACTACGATAAAAACGAATGGTAAATTAATGAACCATATGAATAAAAGTATTTTTTAAACGTAATTTAAAAAATTACAAGTGACGAGAAAATACTATAATTGTCCGTAGAAAATGACTGACTTACATGCACGCCCGATGGACAGGAAGAAAACACTTCCCAACAGGAAGTCCCCCTTAGTCCCGCCTCCTACATTGTGCAAGTGAAGAATAGGTGGGGTTGGCGAAAGGTTAAAAAAGGTTCCACAGTATGACTTCACAGTATGGCTGTAGGGAAGACTGCATATACTTGTTGAGAAAATCTCAAGATACACACATTACAACAATAATAACTTTCAAGAATAACTTTCCCCTCCCCCCCCTCTCTGCTCTCAAGTTGTACTAATTGGCACAGCTGCTGCTGTTTGTATATCCACCACTGAATACCTTCCTGTTAGGGGACAACAGAAAAGCCATGAATAAAAAAAATGCTATAGATGAATGTCAACCAAAATAGCACGCAAGACAATACAGGAGATGCTCTGTTGCTATGTTGCCTTGTACTGGAACAATAAGGAACAATACAGGAGATGCTCTGTTGCTATGTGTTGCCTTCTACTGGAACAAGGAAGAATAAGGAAAAACTAAGTGAATTCCCTAGAAACTCTGCAGGATTATGAGGTTTATTTTCCCCTCTTAATTCTTCCTCTGCCGCTAGCTGTTAGCAGTGGCGTGCACAGATAGACACTAGGGGGTGCTAGAGCACCCCCTGCCCATTTGCACCCCCTTTGCACCCCATTTGCACCATTTGTTTGTATGTACACTGTACATACTGTACAGTGTACACTGTACAGTATGTGCACCATGGTGACATTGATCAATTCTTAATAAAAAGCTTCTAATATATTATTTAGGCCCCAGAATCTATAAATCTCACCGGCCGGTTCCACGCGCTGCACAAGGTGCCCTTTTTTCCCTTGAGCACCTGCCCCTCTAAATGTCTGTGCACGCCACTGGCTGTTAGCATAAATGAAGCTAACCTATGCCAGCCGTGTTCACTTTAAGAGAAGGAGTTTGATCCGCCCACCCGGCCCCGCCCCTATACACACACACTCAATACACACACTATAGTATCATTAGCACAAGCACACAGTGTTTACCTCGGTGCGGTGTCATTAGTCAGAAGGTTCATTGTTCCAAAATTACTATCCCTATCTCTAACCCTAACCTAAACATAACCACAAGCACGGGAGCAGTGCATGTTCGCCAACCTTAATGCATGTTCGGACTAACGGGACTTCGGATCTATGGGCAGTTCCCGTTTAGCTCTCGCCAGAAACTAAACGGGACTCGGGAGCGACGCAGTACAAAGTCACAAATTACATCCGAACTTTGTATGGCTGAAGATCCACCAAGGACAGCTCTGCTGGATTCCCACTTATGGAGGTTTGAAAATCCTGCTCGTAATCGAGGTAAACGGACATCAGATTTAACGTCCCATAGCTGGTGGTGACGGAGGCGTTGCATAGCGACCGGATCAAGCTGCCGTTATAGGGCTCAACCATTATACGGAGTATACGCTGGGGTCCGTATATATACGGACCTAGCAAATAACGTCCCTTAGCTGGGGGGTACGTATATATACGGACGTAGCAAATAACGTCCCTTAGCTGGGGGGTACGTATATATACAGACAAGACGTGCAATTTGAAGTTATGTTGTCATACTGTGACTTAAAGCGGTAATTCACCCAAGAAATGTATTTATTTCTATAAATAAAGTCCTTTATTATACAGTACTATACAGTACCCCTTTAACTTATACTGCTGTGCAAATTACAGTAGGTGTGCACTGTGCATCCAACTGTAATGTTCAATTACTGTACATGTGATCATTTTATTTTGATAATTTTGAGAAAAAGGCAATATGTGAAACATAGTAGCCTACATCTACGTAGTTATTGGTTGAACTAGACCTGTACGTGCCCGTCGCAGTCGGCCACCGGCCGGCCTACTTGGGAACGATGCAACTTGGGAACCTAATGATATACGTTGTCATAGCACCCGTTTTAACTGTCAGCCGGTGTCCCACATGGAGATCTGTGTGTGAAGACTGCAAACTGAAAAGTGTACTTGGCAATCAATTCGGGCCCACTGGCATGGTTGAGCCTCAATTGGCTGAGGCAGAGGCTGGAAATTGCACAGTTGAAAGGAGTTGGCCTCATTAGGCCCACTGGCAGAGCCTGGCCCAGGTGAAAGGAGTTGGCCTCATTAGGCCCACTGGCAGAGCCTGGCCCAGGTGAAAGGAGTTGGCCTCATTAGGCCCACTGGCAGAGCCTGCATGGCCCAGGTGAAAGGAGTTGGCCTCATTAGGCCCACTGGCAGAGCCTGGCCCAGGTGAAAGGAGTTGGCCTCATTAGGCCCACTGGCAGAGCCTGGCCCAGGTGAAAGGAGTTGGCCTCATTAGGCCCACTGGCAGAGCCTGGCCCAGGTGAAAGGAGTTGGCCTCATTAGGCCCACTGGCAGAGCCTGACCAGAGCCTTTTGTGGTGGTTCTGGAGAAGCGTGGGTCCGACCGACTAGATACCTGGCTGGCACTCACGAATGTGAAGTCGGTGGGTCAAACGGTTCTCGAGTTACGTGCATTACAACCGTACACGCACACAGAGCCGTGGCGCATTTATAGTAGGATGGTTGGAATATGAATATAGTAATTATGCTCGGCCATCCTGACCTGACCTAAAAATCAACAATACAACAGGAATTATTTTCCCGCAGTCGCATTCTTGGAGATCCTGGGCGCTGATTGCTGAAAACGACAAATTGTCAGTGCAGAAATTGTTTTTACTATACTGTCCATGAACAAACAGCGCTGCTCCAATTATACTGTACATTTGTGTACGGGCTTAAATGGAAAGATCATTTGTTCAAATTTGGTCCCATTAATCCAAATAGGAAACAGGACCACAGAGAAAACCAAAGGCCAAATCAAACTCTAATAGCTAATTTATGCTCTGTCGTATATTGGTGTTGTCGCACGCAGAAAACAGACAGATCTACAAGCTGACAATGTGTTGCCTGTGCAACACATTGTCAGCTTGTAGATCGTCTGTTTGTGGCACATGACACCATGGCATTACAAAGTATATAAATCCGACTTCAGTGGTTTGAAATTGGCTCAGGCTGTACAAAGCCTTTCAGGCTGCATTAATCCATTCTGGGCGGGAACCCCTTTTGGTGTTTTAAGCATTGTGTTATACTTTAGCTATTAAAAAATAGCAGATCTACAAGCTCACAGCGCGGCACCGAGTGCCGCGCTATGAGCTTGTAGGTCTGCTATTTATTTTTGAAAAATCGTGAACATGTAGTGCAAAGCTTTGAATATATTCTTTCAGAGCCAACTCAAATCTTTGCTTCTGGGGGGGGTCCATGGAACAACATATTTTCAGATGGGGGTCGGCGGCATATTACATATAATTTGTGGGGTCCTTGTCATGAAATCTTGAGAAACACTGATATAAAAACATGAGGTTTTTCAGAAAAAAATACATTTTAAAAATAATTTTTTTTTAAATTTCGACGTCAGGCCTAAATGGGTTAAGGTGAACACAAATAATAAGTCTTTCATCTTTTCCTAAGTAGACTCAATCAAAGCTCCCATGGTGGTGAATATCATTTCTCATTTCCAAGCTACAGTATTATGCGGGGAGCTGGTGTCTTTCAGAATGCTGTTGTGACTTCATTAGAGCCTGTATAGCTTTTCATTAGTGGCATGCAGCCACAAAAAGGTGTCTTCACTCATGCTGCCCATCTTGTTTGTTAGAGCAGGGGTTCTCAACGTTTTTGGCCGGGGACCCTAACTCTAACAGTTAGAGGAGGTGGCATGACATCTGCGGCAGTACAGTATGTCAAAGGAGTCTGCGTTTAGCTGAAGGTGGCAACACATGTATCACCACCAGTGCCATAAGGTGCGCTGCTTCTACGTTGCAGGGACTCCCAGGAGGGGGTTCCGCTAAAAATATAGCTTCTGTCACCTTCGGCGTTTTGAATGAATATGCATAAACATACAGTGCATTTGGGCTACGGGGTCCTTTGATTGTCACCAGCATGACGGACGCTGTTTGGAGGCAAGGGGTTGGGTTTCAGAAATGCTGGTTAAATATCCCAGAAACAATAAAAAAACAAACAAACAAAGAAACAGAAAAACATTTCAAAACTAATTTAAATTGGCCTGGGCCGTGGCTCAGTGGTCCAGGCACCTTGGCCAAGTAGCCCGGGTCTGGCAGTGTGCCGTGGGTTCGACTCCCGATCCCAGACGGCCTTTATTGCATGTCACTCCCCCATCTCTCTCCCCCATTTCCTGTCAGCCTACTCTCTGTCCCTCCATAAAAAATATAAAATAAAAACTAATTTTGAATTCAAAGTCGATGTTGTTGTGCCCGTCTAAACACTTTCGCCACCGAGTGGCGCGCTACGAGCTTGTAGATCTGCTATTTTTGAAAAATCGTAAAAATGTGGCGCAAACCTTTGAATATATATTCTTTCAGAGTGAACGTTTTTAACTGAAATCTTTGCTTCTGAGGGGTTCCTGGAACAACATAATAATTATGTTGTTCCAGGAACTGTTATACTGTTATTTGTCAAAATTATATGTAATTGGCCGCCGACCCCCGTCTGAAAATATTATTTTCAGATGGGGGTCGGTGGCCAATTACATATCATTTTTGGGGTCCTTGACATGAAATATTGAGCACCACTGATACAGAAACATGAGGTTTTTCAGAAAAAAATACATTTTAAAAATACATTTTTTTTAAATTTCGACGTCAGGCCTAAATGGGTTAAGGTGAACACAAATAATAAGTCTTTCATCTTTTCCTAAGTAGACTCAATCAAAGCTCCCATGGTGGTGAATATCATTTCTCATTTCCAAGCTACAGTATTATGCGGGGAGCTGGTGTCTTTCAGAATGCTGTTGTGACTTCATTAGAGCCTGTATAGCTTTTCATTAGTGGCATGCAGCCACAAAAAGGTGTCTTCACTCATGCTGCCCATCTTGTTTGTTAGAGCAGGGGTTCTCAACGTTTTTGGCCGGGGACCCTAACTCTAACAGTTAGAGGAGGTGGCATGACATCTGCGGCAGTACAGTATGTCAAAGGAGTCTGCGTTTAGCTGAAGGTGGCAACACATGTATCACCACCAGTGCCATAAGGTGCGCTGCTTCTACGTTGCAGGGACTCCCAGGAGGGGGTTCCGCTAAAAATATAGCTTCTGTCACCTTCGGCGTTTTGAATGAATATGCATAAACATACAGTGCATTTGGGCTACGGGGTCCTTTGATTGTCACCAGCATGACGGACGCTGTTTGGAGGCAAGGGGTTGGGTTTCAGAAATGCTGGTTAAATATCCCAGAAACAATAAAAAAACAAACAAACAAAGAAACAGAAAAACATTTCAAAACTAATTTAAATTGGCCTGGGCCGTGGCTCAGTGGTCCAGGCACCTTGGCCAAGTAGCCCGGGTCTGGCAGTGTGCCGTGGGTTCGACTCCCGATCCCAGACGGCCTTTATTGCATGTCACTCCCCCATCTCTCTCCCCCATTTCCTGTCAGCCTACTGTCTGTCCCTCCATAAAAAATATAAAATAAAAACTAATTTTGAATTCAAAGTCGATGTTGTTGTGCCCGTCTAAACACTTTCGCCACCGAGTGGCGCGCTACGAGCTTGTAGATCTGCTATTTTTGAAAAATCGTAAAAATGTGGCGCAAACCTTTGAATATATATTCTTTCAGAGTGAACGTTTTTAACTGAAATCTTTGCTTCTGAGGGGTTCCTGGAACAACATAATAATTATGTTGTTCCAGGAACTGTTATACTGTTATTTGTCAAAATTATATGTAATTGGCCGCCGACCCCCGTCTGAAAATATTATTTTCAGATGGGGGTCGGTGGCCAATTACATATCATTTTTGGGGTCCTTGACATGAAATATTGAGCACCACTGATACAGAAACATGAGGTATTTCAGAAAACTGTCAGAATTTAGAAGACTTTAAAATAGGTTAAAATAGCTTTCAAGCATCATAATAACAAGTAAGACGCGTGAACGCGGGAAGCGAACGCAGCTCGTAAATTGCAAAAACAACAATTAGAATAAATTACGTAATTTTGTAAGGTTTTTTTTAAGTTCTCTTTTTTTGTGTTTAAGTTTTTTTTTTAAGTTAAGTTCTTTTTAAGTTTTTCTTTCCTTTTAAAGTTTTTCCTTTTTAAGTTTTTTTTTAAGTTAAGTTTTTTTGTAAATTAAGTTTTTTTAAGTTAAGTTTTGTTTAAGTTTTTCTTTCCTTTTAAAGTTTTTCCTTTTTAAGTTTTTTTTTTAAGTTAAGTTTTTTTTTAAGTTAAGTTTTTTTTAAGTTTTTCTTTCCTTTTAAAGTTTTTCCTTTTTAAGTTTTCTTTTTTAAGTTAAGTTTTTTTGTAAATTAAGTTTTTTTTAAGTTAAGTTTTGTGTGTGTGTGTGTGCGTGCGTGCGTGCGTGAGTGTGTGTGTTTTTCTTTCCTTTTTAAGTTTTTTTGTAAGTTAAGTTTTTTTTAAGTTAAGTTTTGTGTGTGTGTGTGTGTGTGTGTGTGTGTGTGTGTGCGTGCGTGCGTGCGTGAGTGTGTGTGTGTGTGCATGTGTGTGTGTGTTTTTGTGTGTGATACAGCTGCGCCCTCTGGTGGTGGGCGGGTGGTGTTACAGCGGGACAGACACACACACAGACATGATCTGCTGGGTCTCATAGTAAATGCTCACTGCGTTCGCAATCACTGCGTTCGCAATAATGTAACCTTTGTCTTTTTCTCAGCTTGTGTAAAGGCAGAACGCTGTATTCTGTTGTACGGGATGCCAAGGTGGTTCTGGATGTGAACAAGACTCGACAGATAGCACAAGAGATGGTCAAGGTAGAGGCCTCCGCTGAACGCGTGTGTGTGCGTGCGTGCGTGCGTGCGTGCGTGCGTGCGTGCGTGCGGCAATGTCTTATCAAGGAAACCCCCTTAGATAGCACTTTTTAGACTTAGATAGAATTTGAAACAGACTTATAGCATGTTATGTAGACAGCACAATAATTGCATTGTATGTAGTCATGTTGTATGTAGTGCACTTCATAGTATATATGTACAGCATAGTATAGTATATATGTATAGTTTATATGTATAGTGTCATTATATAGATATGTTCTAGTTACGTTCTTAGCTTACGCATGTTTCTTGATAAATGCATTTTATATGTATTCCCATGCTTTTTTGTTCTTGCTTATTGTAAATCGCTCTGGATTAAGAGCGTCTGCTAAATGCCTAAATTGCAAGGAAAATATCTGTGTTTTTTTCTTCAGGGAATGGGTTACCTCCACGCTAAGGGCATCCTCCACAAAGACATGAAGTCCAAGAACGTGTTTTACGACAACGGCAAAGTAGTCATCACTGACTTTGGACTCTTCACCATATCTGGGGTGCTGCAGGCTGGCAGGTAATTCGTTAAAAACTTCTCTCATGCAGCTTTAACGACTTCAACCCTTGCATCCCTATATTCTGCTTGATTATGTAAATAAATGAAGAAAAAGTAAATTACTATTTTAATGGTAACGGACGGACAGCAACACCCACAAGCAACAGCTTTGCAAACCAATTTCACAACAAGTCGTTTCACAAAAGACACTTTACATAGAGAGAGCAGCTTACCCCAAAAATGCATTTTGAAAATGTCTTGAGGAAAATAAAATTGCTGCTTAACATGACACACAGCAGACTAGACTGGACCATGTTCTTTTGGTTGAGTTCTCTTGTCGTGATCTCAAGAGACAAGAGATCCTGCACTTCCTGGTTGCCCAGGATCTCCACTCCTTTTTTTATTTTGTATTAATTATTTACCTGACACCTGCCTACATCATCATCATCATCATCATTTTTCGACCGCGGTCGAGATCATGGATTCCACAATGCTACGCCAGACTTCCCGGTCCTTGATTGCCACCCCCAGTTCCTGCCTACTGAAGCACCGGTCCTTCATTGCCACCCCCAGTTCCTGCCTACTGAAGCACCGGTCCTTCATTGCCACCCCCAGTTCCTGCCTACTGAAGCACCGGTCCTTCATTGCCACCCCCAGTTCCTGCCTACTGAAGCACCGGTCCTTCATTGCCACCCCCAGTTCCTGCCTACTGAAGCACCGGTCCTTCATTGCCACCCCCAGTTCCTGCCTACTGAAGCACCGGTCCTTCATTGCCACCCCCAGTTCTTGCCTACTGAAGCATGTGTCCCTAGCGATGAAATCAGGGAACGACAGCTTTCTACCTCTGGTCCGCCCTGAGGCAGGACTCCAGAGAAGAAGGGAAGATATAACCTCATTGTCAGCTCTGTAGCAGTGGCCGGTAAACTGCGCTCTTCTGGATCGGACCAGTGAAGAAACACGGGGAAGGTTGCCTTATTAGATTAGTCGATGGGTGGCTCTTCCAAGACCGATTTTGCTACATAGTCCTGCCTACATAGTCAAGTTCAGCTCTATGCCGATGACATATTTATTTATTTATCTGGTTCTGACATAATGCAAATTCAACTAGAAAAAGAGACCTTCTGGGCACAGGTCTCCACCAGGAGGATAGGACTGTGTGAGATGTTTGGCAAAATGTTTAGGAGTAATATAAACATGTTTTTTTGTTTGTTAGTTTTTTGCAACAATTTTCTTCATTTTGTTGAGGAAATGCAGAGTGCACTATAGGCCAATGTGAAAAGGGTGCCATTTAATACGCCTTTAATGGCAATTGGATGATTTGAGGCATTTTGTGCAAAAATCAACCTGTTGGTGGCGCTATAACAGGCCAATGTGAAAAGGGTTCCTCAGCCTAGTAAGAAAATGTGTGAAAGATTTCACGTAAATTGCATGCTGCGTTCATGATTTGAGGCTTTTGTTCAAAACGGGGCAATCTTGCAAACTGTGAAAGCCAATTATAGCCAATTAGGATGGAATATGAAATATCGGACAGATCTGACTTGAGCACATGACCATAGAGATACTGTGTAACGATTTGTGAATTATTTGGACAGAATCTGGAAAAAAACTGTGTTTTACAAAAGTCGGCCTCCTGGTGGCGCTATAAAAGGCAGATGCGGAAAATGCAGGTCAAAGATTTGTCCTTGGCCTCTAGAGAGTGTGCATGCAACGTTTCACGCAGATCGGTGCAGTTTTAGGTAAAAAATGTGAAAAGCTGCCTCATGGTGGCGCTATAACAGGCCGTTCTGGAAAATGTGGGGCAGAGGTTCATCGTTGGCATCCAGGGAGTGTGTGTGCAAAGTTTGGCATCGACCGGGTTAACGGTGCCGGAGATTAGCTGGTAACAGACGGACGGAAGGACGGACGGACACACACACGGACGGAGTGCAAAACATACTCTCTCCCCATGCCTTCGGCCTGGTGGAGACAAGACAATAATCTTTACAATCAGACTTCCATTACAATTCAGAAAACTGGCTCCATAATAACAAACTGCTGTTGAATAAAGGGAAATCCTGTAGCATGGTGTTTGGTACACGACGCCACAGTCGAGCATGAAGCTCTCTTGAAGTACGCATACATTAACTCAAATGGCACCTCACCTTGAGAAAGTTGACTCATTCAAATATCTTGGAGTGTGGCTCGACTAAGAGCCTGAAGAAGAAAGCGAGAGCAAACACTCAGTTGAGTCATTCCACGTAATAGTGTAACAGGGTGCACGGTTCTGGAAGATATACACTGTAAGAATGTATACCAGCACTCCTGTTATATCCTTTAGGATTCTTGTTTTTAAGTGGTGCAACCACTTCCTTAAGTAGCTTTGTGTGTGCCTGGGTGGCTGGCTGGCTGGGTGGGTGGGTGCGTCTGAGCACGAAAACAGCATGGTTGTTTTTCACCACCTGTGCGCAACCCAACACACACACAAACACACACGCACATATTAACTGTATGATTTCGGGTGTGCCAGTACTGTACAGTACAGTGACAGTACAGTACAGTAGAGGGTACAGTAGAGGGACCCCCACACGGTAACTCTGTCATTTCTCAACCGTTTCGGACGCAGGGCGGCTCGCCGGAATCGGGCCAGCACCCTGGGTGCGTTCCTGTGGGTCTGGAACTCCCTCCCCCCCGGGAACCCCCACACAGAGTTGCACCGCTTACTTCACACGGGTGTGATTTTTATTATTCGAACAGCAGAATGGACGTTTCGGCCGAGTTGCCTTCATTCTTCACCTTAAATCTCTGGTATTCATTCTTACAGTCGACCCAGAACTTACCTTCAAAAAACATATGGTTGCCTGAGCTCACTCTACCGTTCAATTAACTGCTTTTCATTTGATGTTAGAAAAATAATCATCTCTTCAAGTGTTACTTCCTATTATAGATTACGCAGATGTCTTGTACCAGAACACCACAGACTCTCATCTTAAAGGGACATTCAGTGATTTGGGTGATTTGGAAAACCACCCAGTCCGCCCCGGTAACAAAATGTGCACATGCACGCTCTACAGTGGGGGGAAGTGCAACAGGCCAACAGCATGTGCACCAAGGCCCGCCCCCACTCGATCATGATTGGAGGAAGGCCCCTCTCATCCTGATTGGATGACGGTTTTGCCACCCGCCACCAAAACTGAAACTAGGGTTATTTGACCCCAGGGGCTCACTGGGGACAGGGAGGAACTCCTTATATGGTCAGCACACTCTATAGTAGGGAGGATTATCCAGAAAAAAAGAAAAAATAAGTGATATTTAAGTCAAATCACTGAATATACCTTTAAGCCCCTTAGGGCAGTATTATGCGTGTCTTAAGTACCAGGTCTTATGAGTTAACTTAAGACCTGGAGGCGTGGTCAATGCTGTTTGGCCACTCAGAATAGCCAAATGGCATTGATCACGCCTCCAGGTCTTAAGTTAAGTAATAAGACCTGGTACTTAAGACACGCATAATACTGCCCTTAATGTCTTATATAACTCCCTGTGCAGGTTTGTATTGAGATGTCCATATGATACTCATCACTGCTTCATGCACAACTCGCTCAATTGGCTGCAGCCTAAATCAAGAAGGCAATTATATTGGTTTCTCTTCATTTATAAATGTATTTATTTTAAGTGTCCTTACCTAAAGCAGTACTTGGCCCAGTCTACTTCATCATATCCACTTATGATGGGGTACCTACCCCTAGGGTAGGTACCCTCACAAAAAACATGCAGTAATCCTGGTCTCTAAACTGCCTCCCCCTGGCCAGCCGGGGCGCCTGATGGAGGGTTAAGGAACTGGTTGGAATAACGTGTTCCTTCCAGGTGCTACGTCCAACCAGGGAAACTCCCCCCTGTCAGGTGTAAAGGAGCAACTTGGACACTCAGGCATGAAGGAAGCATGAGTTCAAGTCCGTTGCTCTCCCCATGTCCCCCATATATGGGGACTAGGTTGGCGGAGGGTGTGTAGAGCCCAGGATCACATTAGATAATTGACACAGGGGTGAAAAATGGGTTACAAAATCGTGGGATAAAAATTATATAAAAAAAAAATCATATCCACTTAGACATCTACAATGCTTTTACTTTATAACATCCTTCTGTTATAAAGACCCATTTGATTGGAACAATCTTCCTCTATCTATTCCATCGATTTCATTTCATCCTTCAGTCGCTTTAGGACTTCCCTTCATTTACATCTTGACTCACCTTGTTTATGCTTTTGCAGTAGCCTACCCGTTATAGATTCATCCATGTATTTGCACTTTCATTCCTCTGTTGGAAGTGTGGGGATGTGTTGATGGTGTGGACCACGCAGAGGCCCCACCTCCCCCTTCTTTTTACAGCACTCAGTCTCATTATCTCGATATCGGCACTCTGTGACCGTTTGGACGTCGGAACATGCTTGAGTCGGTCCCCGCCCTATTTACTGATCAGTGTGATGTCCACAGGTCTCTGCGTGTATTCCCACTGGATCTCATTACGCTGTGGGAAGCCACGGAGACACGGACTGATGTTGTCTTTTATACTCTCTCAGATATAGCAGACGCATGTTGAAGACAGGCTGCTGCTGTTGGCCGCTCAGATGCTACAGCAACACTATAGCAGTCTCGATTGTAACAACTACACTACAGGGAAATGGGACTGGTTGTTTTGTGTTTCACACTATCATCTTTTCTCAAGGGTACAGAATGGGGTCCATTTGGATCCATTAATACAGTCTTTGAGTTAACCCATTTTGGGCGGGAACCCCTTTTGGTGTTAGCATATGCTTTAGCTATTGAAAAATAGCAGATCTACAAGCTCGTAGCATGCCACCGAGTGGCGCGCTAGGAGCTTGTAGGTCTGCTATTTTTGAAAAATCGAAGAACGACTGACATAGAAACATAGCTTTTTCAGAAAACTGTCATTTTCAAACAGACATTAGTTTTGCACAAAAAAACACTTGGGTTAAAAACAGCCAAAACAAATGCAAAACAAATGCTTGGAATGGATTAATTTGTAATCATAATAATGTGATTGCACATTTGCACTATGATAAGTAGTATATCTAGTTCTGTTATGGGTGATTCTGTGATAGTGCAATGTATGGATTGTATTATGATCATGTGATGTATCTATGTGGTATATGGTATGCATTGACAATTAATTGTTCATATAATGCCTTTACCTTATGCTCTGCTCTGGGGTTTGTTGTTGATATCAGAGTTGTGTCTCGGTGCACATATAATCTGGGATATCACATGAGCAGAGCCACACTGCCATACTGCAATAGCTTTGCAATAAATGGTTAATGGCCTGAGCTGACGAGTCCTAATGAATTCAGAATTAATTCAGGAAAGTAAAACATATGAGGGGTTGTTGGCGAAACAGCCTTTCTGTGTGGAGTTTGCATGTTCTCCCCGTGTCCCATAGGGTATAGGTACCCTAACAAAAACACATGCAGTAATCCTGGTCTCTATACTGCCTCCCCCTGGTCAGTCGGGTGCCTGATGGAGGGGAAAGGAACTGGTTGGAATAACGTATTCCTTCCATGCACTACGTCATACGGGCAAACCCCCCCTGTCAGGTGATAAGAAGTGGCCTCTGCTCACTCCTCATGCATTGAAGGAAGCATGATTTCAGTTTGTGGCTCTCCCCAGGTTGGCAGAAGGAGAGTAGTGTGCCGGATTACAGTTTAGGCAATTGGCACTGGGTGAAAAATGGGTTTCAAAATCGTGGGATAAAAAAATCGAAAAAGAGGAAGGGAAAGGAAAAAATGAAATATAAATAGCCCCCTAAAATTGCTATGGAAAGCACGATAAAACACAGATACAGGAAAATAACAGACTCAATGTGCATTATCACTTACATACCTTTATCTGAGTGTTGATGACTTTACGGTGATATATACTGTAGCAAAACCATAGCCATTAAATGGTAAATGGTGCATTTATATAGCGCCTTTATCCAAGGCGCTTAACATAGGTTTTAACAGTTTGTTCTATATTCTACTGTCTCTGCAGCAGGAGGGAAGACAAACTGAGAATCCCCAGCGGGTGGCTGTGTCACCTGGGTTAGGGTTAGGGTTAGGGTTAGGGGTTAGGGTTAGGGTTATGGTTAGGGTTAGGGTTAGGGTTATGTTTAACAGTGTGTTCTATATTCTACTGTCTCTGCAGCAGGAGGGTTAGGGTTATGGTTAGGGTTATGTTTTAACAGTGTGTTCTATATTCTACTGTCTCTACAGCAGGAGGGTTAGGGTTAGGGTTATGTTTTAACAGTGTGTTCTATATTCTACTGTCTCTGCAGCAGGAGGGAAGACAAACTGAGGATCCCCAGCGGGTGGCTGTGTCACCTGGGTTAGGGTTAGGGTTAGGGTTAGGGTTATGTTAGGGTTAGGGTTATGTTTTAACAGTGTGTTCTATATTCTACTGTCTCTGCAGCAGGAGGGAAGACAAACTGAGGATCCCCAGCGGGTGGCTGTGTCACCTGGGTTAGGGTTAGGGTTATGTTAGGGTTAGGGTTATGTTTTAACAGTGTGTTCTATATTCTACTGTCTCTGCAGCAGAAGGGAAGACAAACTGAGGATCCCCAGCGGGTGGCTGTGTCACCTGGGTTAGGGTTAGGGTTAGGGTTAGGGTTATGTTAGGGTTAGGGTTATGTTTTAACAGTGTGTTCTATATTCTACTGTCTCTGCAGCAGGAGGGAAGACAAACTGAGGATCCCCAGCGGGTGGCTGTGTCACCTGGCGCCAGAAATCGTTCAGCAGCTCTCCCCAGAAACGGAGGAGGACAAACTCCCTTTCTGCAAACAGTCCGATGTCTTTGCTTTCGGGTGAGTGACATTTGAAGGCTTTTTTTTTAAACAAATCTTTATAACAGTCATGACAATATACATTACAATACAAAACACAAACAACAAAGTTATTAACAATACAACATCAGAGCCAGGGGGGATTAGATTACTAACAGAAAACATTAAAGAGTGAACACAAAGCAACAGTTCTCCGCAGCTTTCTTATTTATAAGTGCTGAAGGCATTTGCTGAAGGCGACTGCGTCGCTGCCCAAGTGACGTCACTCATGCGACTCCTCCATGTCTCTCGCTGTCACTCAAGTGACTACTGGCCAATCACAGCGCGTCTTTTCCGGGACTTATGTTACGCACGCGGAAGCTGCTCATTGAAGGCAAATGCTTTGCAAGGAATGTCGGGAAAATTGTGCCTTCAATGGTGACACGCGCCTCAGAGCCGGAAAGGGCGTCTACGTATATATGGCTATGGCTTCAAGTCCATACTACTTCCTTGTTGCATAACAGTGACATCACTGTCCACTCCTTGTTATCTTTACCACCTTGTTTCAACGTGTGTTCATGGCGCGCTGCCTGTCATCACCACAACAGCTGTAGACTATTTTGTCACGTTCCGTCGCGCTAATGAAACACTATGGTATTATTATGTCATGTCAGCAGTCAGCACTATCAGAAGATGTAACCCAGGTAAAATAATCTGTCACTCTGCAAGTTTACTTTACAAGAAATTCTCTAAGGAGAGAATACCAGCACTCACGGACATGTCATTTGGTTTAAGGCACTTTATATTATTTTATATTCTCACAGTATGCTGCAGAGCAGACAGCACAACATACAGTATGCTGCAGAGCAGACAGCACAACATACAGTATGCTGCAGAGCAGACAGCACAACATACAGTATGCTGCAGAGCAGACAGCACAACACACAGTATGCTGCAGAGCAGACAGCACAACACACAGTATGCTGCAGAGCAGACAGCTCACAGTATGCTGCAGAGCAGACAGCACAACACACAGTATGCTGCAGAGCAGACAGCTCACAGTATGCTGCAGAGCAGACAGCACAACACACAGTATGCTGCAGAGCAGACAGCTCACAGTATGCTGCAGAGCAGACAGCACAACACACAGTATGCTGCAGAGCAGACAGCTCACAGTATGCTGCAGAGCAGACAGCACAACGTACAGTATGCTGCAGAGCAGACAGCACAACACACAGTATGCTGCAGAGCAGACAGCACAACATACAGTATGCTGCAGAGCAGACAGCACAACACACAGTATGCTGCAGAGCAGACAGCACAACACACAGTATGCTGCAGAGCAGACAGCACAACATACAGTATGCTGCAGAGCAGACAGCACAACACACAGTATGCTGCAGAGCAGACAGCTCACAGTATGCTGCAGAGCAGACAGCACAACGTACGTGTTTCGGCGTATAGCCTTCGTCAGCGTTATACTATGCTGTCAACAACAGAAGTGTCACATTGTATAGTGTCCGTAGGGTGTCACACCTTCCTCTGTCCGCGTTGATGCAAATAACATAGCCAACAAGAACCCAAACGTGCAGTCATAGTAGACAAATTCACATATATATATATAATATTAAATATACACATCACTTTGATAATCAATAATGCATTGAATGGCAATCTCTGAGTCCTTTAGACAATGTAATACAATAAAAAGATTAAATGTGCAAAAAGGGCAGCAGGTAGCCAAGTTCTTAAAGGAGGGGATGGGGGTCAGGGTTTATATTGGAGGTAGTAGAGAATGTAATGTTCTTTCCTTGATGAGAAGACAGGTTGAGCAACCAACCAAACTAGCAAAACACTTGTTAACTAAGAAAAAGCATGTCTTAGGGCCTCTCTTCTCAATGAGAATTCAATTGAAGTCCACCCCTCTCTAAAAAGGTTGTCATAGAGCACCGAAGTCTGACGTCACTTAGAGGTAGAGGGCACCAACACACAGCTTCATGTATTTTTTTATTTGCATTGAAATCTCCATAGGGCGATTTTAGGTCGCTTCATATAAGAACTGTGTTTGAAAAATAAACCGACCACCCCGGCCTTTCTGTCAGGGGAGTGGCTGTGCGTCGTTAATGATGTCCATTCATATTTGATACAGCCAGTTTCTGGAGAAAATGGAACTAATGTGGCCGCAAAAGCCTTGAAACTACATATGAAGGCAATGTCGCTGCTAATATACGTCACGCCCAGCTGTCAACACATTGCGTTCCTGAGATTCCTCGTTGACGTAAGCTCAGCTGGTGGTGACTCGACTCGTACTAACCACGAAACATTCAATATCAATAAAATAAAAATAAACATAATTGACATTCAGTTTATGTTGTGCGACGGGCAGATGCAGCCACCCGCCTACCCGGAAATGTAGTCTCTGGGTTGTTTGACTCGTTTCTAACGCTTATTTTGTTACTCTTTGGGTATATTTGTACATTTCCACCTTCAGTCGATGCTTCATATCCATATGAGTGAAAAGGCCGGGGTGATCGGTTTATTTTTCAAACACAGTTCTTATATGAGGCGATCTAAAATCCCCCTATGGAGATTACAATGCAAATAAAAAGTACATGAACCTGTGGACTGACGCCCTCTACTGACAGTGATGTCAGGACTTTGGTGCTCTATTGCAGCTACACATAAAAGACAAAGGTACAAATAGTAGCCTGAACACTTAATTCATTCGGGATAACCCTAACATGGCAAATGTTGATCAAAGTCACAATTCTTTCTCTAATTGTGTAGACTTCTTTTAAATGTAGTAGGCCTAATGCAGATGTTTAACAATAATTTAACAATCCTCTCCTGTCTCCCCACAGCACCATCTGGTACGAGTTGCATGCACGCGAGTGGCCTTACAAGACTCAGCCTGCAGAGGTGATCATGTGGCAAGTGGGCAGCGGGGTGAAGCCCAACCTCACGCAGATCGGCATGGGCAAGGAGATCTCAGTAAGGACTTTCAGTTTCCTGAAAACGTCGTGTCTTTTCACACCGTGTGGTCGTGAAAGTGTCGTAAAGGGTTCATTCATCATCATCCATCAACCAATGGAAGGTTGTTTTACATACCGGGATGTTGTATAATGTTGCTTTTATACAACAGTTACCAACAAAATACCATGTATAAAAATGCACTCTCAAAATAACAAAGTTTTTGCGAATGTCATCTCTGTTTCCTTGGGAATAAAATTAAGCAGTATTTCACTCGAGGGTGCTTTAAAGTTTAATGTCATTATTGGCATTTCAGTCCAAACTAGGCAAGAGCTCTACCGACTGAGCTACCCGGACACAAAGTACTAGTAGAGTCTGAGTAGTAGGCCTACTCAGACTCAAAAAATGTCCTCCCTGGCAACACTGTTTCCCCCACAATGTGCCATTGATGAATCCTTTGTGTTTATTTGACTTTTAATTAGTACAATAACTTTATCCCTGTCTTTTGGCAAATTAATTATATAACAAAACATAGCTATTTTCAGCTATCAAACAATTAATTGTCAATTGAAATGAATTAGGACATCACAAGCATGGATAACTCTGGGTAATTTGCTGAAAAGGTTTTGCATTAATTCATACCGGAGTCTAAAAATGTACTACTTGTTGTTTCTCAGGACATCCTGCTGCTCTGCTGGGCTTTAAAATGTACTACTTGTTGTTTCTCAGGACATCCTGCTGCTCTGCTGGGCTTTAAAATGTACTACTTGTTGTTTCTCAGGACATCCTGCTGCTCTGCTGGGCTTTAAAATGTACTACTTGTTGTTTCTCAGGACATCCTGCTGCTCTGCTGGGCTTTAAAATGTACTACTTGTTGTTTCTCAGGACATCCTGCTGCTCTGCTGGGCTTTAAAATGTACTACTTGTTGTTTCTCAGGACATCCTGCTGCTCTGCTGGGCTTTAAAATGTACTACTTGTTGTTTCTCAGGACATCCTGCTGCTCTGCTGGGCTTTAAAATGTACTACTTGTTGTTTCTCAGGACATTCTGCTGCTCTGCTGGGCTTTAAAATGTACTACTTGTTGTTTCTCAGGACATCCTGCTGCTCTGCTGGGCGTTCAAACAGGACGAAAGGCCCAGTTTCTCCAAACTGGTGGAGTTACTGGAAAAGCTGCCTAAAAGGAACCGTCGCCTTTCCCACCCAGGGCACTTCTGGAAGTCAGCTGAGTATGTCAAATGATTAGGGCACTTCTGGAAGTCAGCTGAGTATGTCAAATGATTAGGGCACTTCTGGAAGTCAGCTGAGTATGTCAAATGATTTAGGAACACTTCTGGAAGTCAGCCGAGTATGTCAAATGATTTAGGAACACTTCTGGAAGTCAGCTGAGTATGTCAAATGATTTAGGAACACTTCTGGAAGTCAGCTGAGTATGTCAAATGATTTAGGAACACAAAACAAGACTGTAAAACTGAAAAAAACAAAACAAAAAACGAATACCACCTCCTTAAGTGTGCACTGAATCCAAAAGCCAGCCCCAGAGATGAAAACTGCCCCATGGTGTTGTACGCTGCCTGTCACGGAGTGTTGACATGCTGTGTGATGAATTGACAACCCAACTTCTCAAAGCATCTGGGACTCATATTTTCATTTTTTTTTTTTTTTAATGTTTGACTCATAGATGATCTTTTGTCCACGTTGTCTTTTACAACTGATCTGTTTTGTTTAAACTATTTTGTTCTGTGGCTTTTCTTTCGTTGATGTATTTAGTTTTGATCATTTTGGACGGAGAGAAAATCTAAGTCAATTTGAGACCATCAAAAATGTGTAAATGTTTTTCTTGACATGTCATTTTTAGACTGAATGTAATCGTACTGTACATCCTACAATGTATTTTATACACAAAATTTACTTTCCATCCTCAGTGTGATGTTCCATGTGTATCTGTACTATAGGTGTGCGTGCGTGTGTGAGCGTGTGTGTGTGCGTGCGTGCGTGTGTGCGTGCGTGTGTGCGCGTGTGTGTGTGTGCGTGCGTGTTTAAAAGCTTTATTTAACTGACAAAGTAAGAGAGGTCCTCTTGTTCTTTACGGTACCATGTGAATGTGAAGAAGCCACCATCCTAACCTCGTTAGGGGGTTTGGTACGGTGTGGGAGACTGTTCTCCACTTTGGCCTGTCAGTACTTTGGTACGGTGTGGGAGACTGACTGTTCTCCACTTTGGCCTGTCAGTACTTTGGTACGGTGTGGGAGACTGTTCTCCACTTTGGCCTGTCAGTACTTTGGTACGGTGTGGGAGACTGTTCTCCACTTTGGCCTGTCAGTACTTTGGTACGGTGTGGGAGACTGTTCTCCACTTTGGCCTGTCAGTACTTTGGTACGGTGTGGGAGACTGACTGTTCTCCACTTTGGCCTGTCAGTACTTTGGTACGGTGTGGGAGACTGACTGTTCTCCACTTTGGCCTGTCAGTACTTTGGTACGGTGTGGGAGACAGCTAGACTGTTCTCCAGTTTTTTGGCCTGTGCTTTGAATATATTGCCTGTGAACATAAAAGTGAGATGTTTATAAACAGCAGCGTCTTGGTATTAGGCACATGCCGTTTCGCTGTTGGGTCGGTTGCCACGCCGACAGGCGGAAAAAAAACACTCCCTCACGCAAACACTCCTCTGTGATAAACACACCACTGACACTTGAAATGTATCTCATCTTCCCAGAACTTGCTCCCCTCTTGCCCCCCCCCCCCCCCCCCAGAACTTGCCCCCCCCAGAACTTGCCCCCCCCAGCCCAGATAAACTAATCTAGTACAGCTACAGCAGAACAGAATATGATCAAAATGGAGACCGATATGCGGTTGGATGTTGTTTGATCATTACAGTTTATAGTGAAATCAATGGGATTTCGTGTAGAGTTGCGGTGAGAAGATTATTTGGCTGATGAAAATAACATCATTTTACAATGTTTTCAATTGTGGCTATTTTGAAACTGTCAGTCGTGGGTCTGTTTCTCTCTCATTTTTATCACACGATTTTTGCAACCCATTTCTTTACCCAGTGTCAATTATCTAATGTAATCCTACACTTCCTCTGCCAACCTGGGGATGGGCAACGGAGTGACCTCATGCTTACTTCTATGCATGAGGAGTCCAAGCTGCTTCTTTTCACCTGACAGGGGGGAGTTTCCCCGGCCGGACGTAGCGCGTGGAAGGAACACGTTATTCCGACCAGTTCCTTTCCCTTCCATCAGGCGCCCCGGCTGGCCAGGGGGAGGTAGTTTAGAGACCATGTGAGGGTACCTACCCTAGGGGACACGGGGAGAACATGTGAGGGTACCTACCCTAGGGGACACGGGGAGAACATGTGAGGGTACCTACCCTAAGGGGACATGGGGAGAACATGTGAGGGTACCTACCCTAAGGGACATGGGGAGAACATGTGAGGGTACTACCTACCCTAGGGGACACAGGGAGAACATGTGAGGGTACCTACCCTAGGGGACACGGGGAGAACATGTGAG
Source organism: Electrona antarctica (assembly GCF_951216825.1). Lineage (NCBI taxonomy): Eukaryota > Metazoa > Chordata > Actinopteri > Myctophiformes > Myctophidae > Electrona > Electrona antarctica. The sequence goes on from NC_136793.1 coordinate 6,085,499, forward strand.
GGTACCTACCCTAGGGGACACGGGGAGAACATGTGAGGTTACCTACCCTAGGGGACACGGGGAGAACATGTGAGGGTACCTACCCTAGGGGACACGGGGAGAACATGTGAGGTTACCTACCCTAGGGGACACGGGGAGAACATGTGAGGGTACCTACCCTAGGGGACACGGGGAGAACATGTGAGGGTACCTACCCTAGGGGACACGGGGAGAACATGTGAGAGTACCTACCCTAGGGGACACGGGGAGAACATGTGAGGGTACCTACCCTAGGGGACACGGGGAGAACATGTGAGGGTACCTACCCTAGGGGACACGGGGAGAACATGTGAGGGTACCTACCCTAGGGGACACGGGGAGAACATGTGAGGGTACCTACCCTAGGGGACACGGGGAGAACATGTGAGGGTACCTACCCTAAGGGGACACGTGGGTCGTTTCCTGATGGGTTTTTGACATACAATGATATACATATTTTAGTGAACGTTGGGCCCGCGGCAACATTGATTTTGATTTTATTTAGTTTCCGGGTTTAAAAGGTTCCTGCTCGCGTTAGTAAAGTGACTGTTAAGCCCACTTTATACTTTGTTATACGACCACATTGTGCAACAAAGTATAAATGAGCTCTTACATGGCTAAAGGGATCTCATATTCATATCGTTCTATCTGTATAAATTAATATCCCAGGAATAAAGGAAAGCCACACTTTGAGTTTATGTCGTCATCATCATGGATTCAAAGTATGTCTTTCTTGCAGTGATGTAGTTGTTGAAACCTTGTTTTGTTTCTTATAACTTTTACATTTTAATCTCTATATCTACATGCTTAATAGACTATGATCAGTCAATGAAAGCTATTTCTTTCCCCCACACTGATATGTTGAGCTACAGCTTGTGTGTACTGGCTATGTAGTATTCATTCTAAAAAGAGATGTACCGGTATTGGGTATGCCATCATTTTTAATCATTTGAGGCCCAAGTTGTTCAACTGCCTTAGGTCTGGATGTTCCCTCATTCTAGACATATTGGAGGACTTCGTTCTAAGTAGGCCTACGTTTTTAACCACTCTTTCCTGAGTCGAACATTCGGTGAAAATAGCAGATCTACAAGCTCACAACGCATCACAACACCACGCATTGTAGAGTTGTAGATCTGCTATTCTCAGTGAAGATTTTTTTTGAGTGGTGCAACCATAGGGTGCAGCACTCCAATGCCTAGCTACGTGTGTCTCTGGCTGTGCCCTGACCCCTATGCCTGGCTGGGGTCTGAGCACGGAAATAGCGTTAATAGCGTTCGTTCACCACCAAGTGTCACTGTTGCGCAGCCTAACACACCCACACACACACACACCCACACACACACACACACACACACACACACACACACACACACACACACACACACACACACACACACAGGCCAGGGAGGAGGGCTTAGTACAGTACAGTATGTACAGTACAAGTACAGTACAGCACCACTCACTTCAGACAGGTCTGATTTTTTTGTGTAGAGGGGGAAAAAAGCAGCAGACCATGCATTGAGCTCTGGGGGACCCCGCGGTCAACTGATACTTAGGGAAAGTAAACTTTTCCCAATGTGAAGACGATGGCGTTTTTAGTCCAAGGAGTGTTTTTTTTGTGCAACAGAAATCCTTGCAATGGATTCAGAATCTTGAAAAAGGATCGCGTTTGACCCCTTCCTTCACATGCTACTTAAAGCAGAATGAAAATGTGCAAATTCCGCCTGCATAATGCTTGTTAACTCCCCGACTTTCAGCAGCTGTCACAGCATTTCCCATGAAGGGAATTGGGTTGGAACAAATTCAGAGGTGGTGCTAGACACCTTTTATGAACACATTTTGTGAATGAAAGCTATTGGTAAGCATTTATTTTGCAAATTTATTTTGTCACACATTTGGCTAACTTTCCCTAACTATAAGTCCTGCATGGGGTTATAAACCAGTGGTTCATGTAAAGAACCCCCAAATTGATTTTGTTTTGCCCCGCGGACCCCCATTTGAAAATGATTATGCCAGGGACCCCCATAAGAGAAGATTTTTACGGCTCTAGCAGTGATTCTCAACCACTTTAATTTCAAGGACCCCCCAGTTTGACATGCATTAGTCTACGGACCCCCATTTAATGGCATTTCTATCTCTGGGACTCAATGTTCATTTTAACTCAGAGAGTGTACAAATGGAACCAAACGGACCATTTGGTTCCATGTGTACACTCTCAGAGTTACAGACCCATAAGGTCCATTTGGTTCCAAGCTATCATTTAGCTGGGGACCCCCTGGAACTCCCTCAAGGACCCCTAGGGGTCCCCAGGAACCCACTATGGGAACTACTGGGTTAAGCAGTTAAAAGCCAAAGTACGACATTATTTACATGCCTGCTTAAGATTCACTTCTTTTTTCCACGTTGAAAGACTCAAAGTGAGATTTGTCAACCCTTTGGATCACAACTCTACTGTACCTGAAATGAAATGAAATCTATATTTACCCAGGGTATCTGGGCTAAGCTCAAGAACTTGTTTCCAGCCAGGCCCTGCTCATAGAACACATTTCATCGTAGTGGTTCAATGCCTTGTTCAAGGGCACTTCAGCGGTGGTAATTTTAACGTGTCGGACGGCTGATTCGAACTGGGAACCTTCCGGTATCAAGACCGCGCCGCTATCCGTTCGGCCACCGCTGCCTTAACCCATTCTTGGCGGGAACCCCTTTTGGTGTTTTAAAGCATTATGTTATACTTTAGCTATTGAAAAATAGCAGATCTACAAGCTCATAGCGCGCCACCGAGTTGCGCGCTACGAGCTTGTAGGTCTGCTATTTTTGAAAAATCGTGAAAATATTAATTTCAGAAAACTGGAGGATTTAGAAGATTTTTTTTTAAATTTCGAGGTCAGGCCAAAATGGGTTAAAGCTAAATTATTACGTTCAATTGGGCTAAACTTTCCCTTTAACATGTTCTAGAGAAAACATATCAGAATGCTGAAGACCATCCTGGGCCACTTTTTTAATATTTCACAAGGATAGTATTTGAAATATATATTTAGAAAATAATAGCAACATGGAATCATATCATATCCTGGTTTGGAGGGTGTGGCATATTGTACAGTAAGGACTTGTATACTGCTTTTGGATTTTTTCTAGCCACGGCTAACAAGCATAGAAATGATGTAAAATAGCCACTTTACGTATATTATATTATACACATCTGCCAGTGTTGGAAAATGCATACGAAACAATTTGCTGCTGTTTTTTGGAGTACATGTGTCTATTTTGGAATTTTTCTGGGAATTCAGATATTGTAAGTGGATCATTTATATTTGTACTGTTTACAAATTTCAAGTGCATGAAGATGGGCTGTTGAAGGATTTTGTTCCTTGTTATGAAAAAATGTAAAAAAATAAACAAATCCTTCAACGCCATATAGATATCTATTAGAACATATACTAGAGTATAACGTGAGCATTTGCAATCTGATGAACTGTGTCCATCGAGGAGTATGGTCTCCGTACCACCAACAATGATCTTCAAGCATTGCAATTTTTTTTTCAGAAGCTTTGCTAAGAGAATGATTGTTATATTTATAGTGTAATAATTTACACTCTAATAATTTAGAGTGTATATAATATCCAAGTGTAAAAAAAAGATGAAAAAAATAAAATAAAAATAAAATAGACGTTACAACCTGTGCTGGAATTGACCACAACCTGACTGGAAAACAATCAAAGATTTAATATCAGTGCCAAGTGTACATAATTGGATTGTAAGACCATGTTTTTCATCACTTGCTGTATTATCAAGATTCCATATGAATTTTGACATTTTTTTGAATGTATAAATATGTGTTGTGCTTTTTTTTCGCTCCTTATGTTTTCATTTCCCCTCGGTTTCCTTATTCTAGCTGCATTGATGCTGTACGTGTTTCTTTTTCATATTCAGTTCCTGTATTGTAGAGTCTCTATAGCTCCAGAAAAGCTCGTATTTAATGATGCCTTATTATGGTCCATAGCTTAGTGATGAGTAGATTTTGAACACAGGCTCTTTATTTTGCACTCATCCTTTACAAAGTGTCTGAAAATAAAAAAAAGTTGTTTTCATTTTGGACGTTCTTTGGTTTCATTTTGGTCATCATTGATCTTACCCCTCTTCACTTTTTCACATTTTACACCCAATTACTTTGGTTTCATTTTCCTCCTACACAGACCGTGCGTGCCTAAAGTCATACCCCAGAATAACAAAAGATAACAGATTTTCTAAATTACTTTTAAGCACAAAATAAACCACAGAATTGACACACATGGTGGGTCATGGCTGAGGCAAACAGATCATCTTGCATACATTTTATTGCTCAAGTCAACATAAAATTTGCATTTTAATGAGTGAGAGTGAGTGAGTGAGTGAGTGAGTGAAGTGAGTGAGTCAGTCAGTCAGTCAGTCAGTCAGTCAGTCAGTCAGTCAGTCAGTCAGTCAGTCAGTCAGTCAGTCAGTCAGTCAGTCAGTCAGTCAGTCAGTCAGTCAGTCAGTCAGTCAGTCAGTCAGTCAGTCAGTGAGTGAGTGAGTGAGTGAGTGAGTGAGTCAGTGAGTGAGTGAGTGAGTGAGTGAGTCAGTGAGTCAGTGAGTGAGTCAGTGAGTCAGTGAGTGAGTCAGTGAGTGAGTGAGTCAGTGAGTGAGTGAGTGAGTGAGTGAGTGAGTGAGTCAGTGAGTGAGTGAGTGAGTGAGTGAGTGAGTCAGTGAGTGAGTGAGTGAGTGAGTGAGTCAGTGAGTCAGTGAGTGAGTCAGTGAGTCAGTGAGTGAGTCAGTGAGTGAGTGAGTCAGTGAGTGAGTGAGTCAGTGAGTGAGTGAGTGAGTCAGTGAGTGAGTGAGTCAGTGAGTCAGTGAGTGAGTGTGATGGGCCTGACATACCTGTGACTATAGGGCAGTTACTGACATGGATACTGACACCATGGGGTGTCAGTATAAATATATTCCTTCAATAGGCCATGCAGCAGACCTTTTTCTCCTTCATTCCTTCATCCCTGTGAGGAACAAATGAGCCCAGAGACCATAAGGTTGAAAAGCTGATCTGGACAAGCTGTGATGCTGCATAATATGGCCTCAAATCGCTCATTCCCCAAAGACATCAGGTCTGCGTTTACGCCTCCGTATAAAAACGTCTGGGTTTCCGAGGCTAACGCCTCCGTAGCTTGTCTCAACTCCACTTTGAGCAAACTAATTTGCAACAGTACTGGTGTGTGTGTGTGTGTGTGTGCGTGCGTGCGTGCGTGCGTGCGTGCGTGCGCGTGCGTGCGCGTGTGTGTGGGACAGGGAAGAGGGAGGGGTGGGGGGTATACCCCTTCTGCTGAGCTGTAAGATTCACATCACAGAGCCGCAGCAAGCTCGCCAAGACATGAATGCTTATTTTAAGTTTTGAATCTAAACTACTTTAATCCTGGCTTCCCTATTCTGGGCATGTCATAGGGCAGGCGAACATTCTGTGAAAGTATAGGCGCCGCGAACATTCAACAAGCAATCTACAAGCTCACAAGCACGCACATCATTGTTGTAAACTCTAAGTACTGGACCCTCGTCTGTACCTGTGTGTAGGCTGGGTGGTGTGTGATACTCCGGTTGAAGTATTCCTTCGGTACGGCGACTGCGGCGGCGGGCCCGGGAGAACAACAACGCGACACGAGACAGTATCACGCTAAAGGTTCACAAAGTTTATTACACAAACAGGAACATATATAGTGCTGGATCATAATGACGTGACAATAAGATATGAGACAGAATAACGTGCCTACTGCAGCAAGGCTGACCTTGCTGCCGCTGAGATGTCTCTCGTAGCCTACACTGTTAAATAATTTGCTGTGAAGTCACAATAAATTACTGGCTAATAATTGCCGTACTTTCACAGTAAGTTTCACAGTAATTATCTCACAGTAAATTACTGTAATTTCACATCTGTGAAATTACTGTAATTTACTGTGATTTACCAGTATGTAGTACAGTTATTTACTGTATATATTATTACCATTACTGTGAAAGTAATGTAATTTACTGTGATTTACCAGTATGTAGTACAGTTATTTACTGTATATATTATTACCATTACTGTGAAAGTAATGTCATTTACTGTGATTTACCAGTATGTAGTACAGTTATTTACTGTATATATTATTACCATTACTGTGAAAGTAATGTCATTTACTGTGATTTACCAGTATGTAGTACGGTAATTTACTGTATATATTATTACCATTACTGTGAAAGTAATGTCATTTACTGTGATTTACCAGTATGTAGTACAGTTATTTACTGTATATATTATTACCATTACTGTGAAAGTAATGTAATTTACTGTAAATTGACATTATATCTAATACAGTAAAGTATTGTAAAATTAAATTTTTAACTGTGATTTTACCATACATACACAAACATGCTTTGCGGATCTTCTAAAAGAAAAACAAAACTTTATTAATTTAAACTTTTTATTAACAATTAAAGTGCAACGTGCAACATTTCAAATGGACAAAGAACAACCACATCAGTCTCACATAAAGCCCTGCTATACTCAGTGGAGTTTTTTGAGTCCCTTACGGAGCTGTGTGTGGGTGGGTAGTACAGTACAGTAGAGGGACCGCCACACGGTAACTCTGTCATTTCTCGGGGCGGCACGCCCGGAACCGGCCCGGCCCGGAACTCCCCCCCCACCCCCCCGGGAACCCCCACACGGAGTTGCACCACTCACTTCACACGAGTGTCTACAAACACTCCTGGAGTTTGGATTACACCAGACCAGCATAGGCCCTACTGCAGTATGAAAACTGGTCGTCATTGACTTCAGTAATTTAGGAGGAGGCTGCAACACAGTTTTCCTGTGAAATTCCAGCAGTTTTTGTGGACTATAAATCACCTGACCTTGAATCAGCAATTCAGCATGGTGTTAAGTAGATACTACATTTTGAGTTTTGGCTGAACTGTTTCTTTAAATGGAGTAAAAAAACTAACAAAAACACTTTACCACCATTAGTAATAGTGACACACACACGCGCACACACATGCATGTACGCGCACACATGCACACACAAATCATAGGCAATTTTACATATCCAGATAAGAATGGCTGGTGGAGTTAGACAAACGAGAGTAGGGCATCAACATCCATTCAAAGTCCACAGGTTTTCTCAAAATGGTATGAGTGCGTGTCATATTGGGGTCCTGAATACCATCATTATCAACCATTCAAAGTCCACAAGTTTTCACATGCTCACGTATGGGTTGAATGGGTTGATACTCCACGCTTCTTCGATTTGGAGCCTCTCTCAGGGTTAATGCCCAAGAAGCACCTGTAAACAATAAGGCAAGACAACAACTTTTAGTTTTACATAGTTTTATATATTGCATCATTTATACAAGGCACATGCAGTGGTGTAAACCCTACACCACAGAAAGAAAGTAGTACTGAAATCTAAGCAACATTGATACAAGTATACAAGTATCAATGTTGCAAGCAATCCAGTACAATGTTAATTTCAGTGTTACAATACCTTTGGAAAACTCCAGAGTGCACGTGCCATCCTCAGGATACTGCAGATGGAAGTTGTAGCAGCTCGCGAAAACCGCAGATATCCCATTGATGATCCCATTGTGTGGTCCCATCACCACTTGTTCTTCAATAGACAGCATCCAGGCCCTAGGCTGCATCATATCACCTAAACAGTGGGTACACAATGGGTACCCATTATGTGATATTGTAAAGAGGTGAAATGCTAAATGAACAAGAGCAGAATTTAAATGATCAGCAACATGTGAGTTGATACTGTGATAAAATCCAGATCAACAGTAGGCCTACCTTGGACAATCAAGCAGGATCAAGCAGTGGGTGCTCAGTAATTTCTCTGTCCTCTGCACATCAGCAGCTGTGGCACATGCCTGTAAATTAAGACATAACTGTAACATACTGTATATCTATGGTAGTATAGATTCAACATGTTCAAGTGCGTAAAAGACAGTCCACTGGAATCATAGGGAACATTGTCAACATGTGAATGAATGTGATTTAGTGTAAACGTGAACTATAGTCTAGTGCAGCCACAGGTTTAAACTTAAACCTTACACTTACTTGTGAGGGTTGGAGAGGCGACAGCAACAGTCCTACACGTAAGCAGATGCAACAAATGATGAATACTAGATAGAGAGGGGAAGAGGTAGATGAAGTATACTTGCTGGAGAAAAAAAAAAATCAGTTTGTCAAGCAAAATTATTAAATGGTGTAACTTGTACCATTCTGCTATTATAGACCAACTTTCCATCGCCACCCACTAATGCTCAGATGAAGATAAAAATACCATCAATTTTCGATACTGGATTGGTACAGTACAGGCAGTACACAATACATATCAAGTACACTGTATCTCAAGTTGGAGTACACAGACATGGGCAACTCATGATTATAACATAACAATCATATTGGCACTTTAGAGCTTAATGCACAGATTATCTTTTGATTTTATTGTTGAATGCATTGTTAGCTGAGACTAGTCTGGCTAACGGCTGATGCGGTCTGGCTTTAGCCAGGCTAAGCTGAGATGGCCACTTAGCCAATGAGTTCCACCTGGGGAGGAAGGTTTGGGGGTGTGGACTGGTAGTCATGATGGGCAGGTGCAATTCGAACCCGGGCTCCCCCAGAGTTGGTGTCGAAGTGTCCTTGAACAAGACACTGAACCCCTAATTGCTCCTGATGTGCTGGTTGGTAACTTGCATGGTTTCCGCCACCATCGGTGTATGAATGTGTGTGTGAATGGGTGAATGTAATGCACAATCTATGTAAAGCGCCTTGGATAAAGGCGCTATATAAATGCACCATTTATAGGTGCAATAATTATGTTTGAGAAGTGCAATAACATGGAGTTTTATTACTGAGGTTTGAATTGAATGCCTAACAATATGGGCCTTTCTCGGCCCCACCCTTCTCCCATCGTTTATATATTGTTTATAAAATGTAACTATGCTTTTATTAGTATTTTTGGGAATCGATCAACTAACTAGGTTTTAATAATAATAATAATAATAATAATAATAATAATAATGAATGTTATAGCCCCACTGGGAGGAGACCAAGGAGGGATGGAGGGATTACATCGACTCACTGGCCTTGGAGCATCTCGGGATCCCCCAGGAGGAGGTCACTAATGTTGCTCTGGAGAGGGAAGTCTGGAGCTCTCTGGTGGAGCTGTTGCCCCCGCGACCCGACAAGCTCACACCGACCAACTCATTGGAGGCAATGTTTCGGGTTCTGTGTCTTTGCCCAAGGACACTTTGACATGTGGACAGGTATAGGAGCCGGGATTCGAACCGCCGATCCAGGGATCATTGGACGACCGGCTGTACCTCCTGAGCCACAGCCACCCCTTTGTAAGTGGTTGTAAGGCCTGACTCACACCTTCACAACAGATTGATGTATGGCTGATGCATGAGACTTATTGACTGATGCAAGCTCACAATGCATTTCCAATGGGAGTCACATGGTTTGACACAACATTTGTATTGTATGAGGGGGTGGGGGGCAGTCGAAACACAGCCGAAAGCCGTACAACACAGATGTTGTGTCAAACCATGTGACTTCCATTGGAAATGCATTGGGGCAAGAGGTAAACAAACCCTTTCATACATCTAGCATGCATCAATGTTGTATGCTAGATCGAAAGGTGTGAGTCAGGCCTGAGAGTGCTTACGCACATGCTGTAGTGTAGTGAACACAATCACATGCTGTAGTGTAGTGAACACAATCACATGCTGTAGTGTAGTGAACACAATCACATGCTGTAGTGTAGTGAACACAATCACATGCTGTATAGTGTAGTGAACACAATCACATGCTGTAGTGTAGTGAACACAATCACATGCTGTATAGTGTAGTGAACACAATCACATGCTGTAGTGTAGTGAACACAATCACATGCTGTAGTGTAGTGAACACAACACATGCTGTAGTGTAGTGAACACAATCACATGCTGTAGTGTAGTGAACACAATCACATGCTGTAGTGTAGTGAACACAATCACATGCTGTAGTGTAGTGAACACAACACATGCTGTAGTGTAGTGAACACAATCACATGCTGTAGTGTAGTGAACACAATCACATGCTGTAGTGTAGTGAACACAATCACATGCTGTATAGTGTAGTGAACACAATCACATGCTGTAGTGTAGTGAACACAACACATGCTGTAGTGTAGTGAACACAATCACATGCTGTAGTGTAGTGAACACAATCACATGCTGTAGTGTAGTGAACACAATCACATGCTGTAGTGTAGTGAACACAATCACATGCTGTAGTGTAGTGAACACAATCACATGTTGTAGTGTAGTGAACACAATCACATGCTGTAGTGTAGTGAACACAACACATGCTGTAGTGTAGTGAACACAATCACATGCTGTAGTGTAGTGAACACAACACATGCTGTAGTGTAGTGAACACAATCACATGTTGTAATGTAGTGAACACAATCACATGCTGTAGTGTAGTGAACACAATCACATGCTGTAGTGTAGTGAACACAATCACATGCTGTAGTGTAGTGAACACAATCACATGCTGTAGTGTAGTGAACACAATCACATGCTGTAGTGTAGTGAACACAATCACATGTTGTAGTGTAGTGAACACAATCACATGCTGTAGTGTAGTGAACACAATCACATGCTGTATAGTGTAGTGAACACAATCACATGCTGTAGTGTAGTGAACACAATCACATGCTGTAGTGTAGTGAACACAATCACATGCTGTAGTGTAGTGAACACAATCACATGCTGTAGTGTAGTGAACACAATCACATGCTGTAGTGTAGTGAACACAATCACATGTTGTAGTGTAGTGAACACAATCACATGCTGTAGTGTATAGTGAACACAATCACATGCTGTAGTGTAGTGAACACAATCACATGCTGTAGTGTATAGTGAACACAATCACATGCTGTAGTGTAGTGAACACAATCACATGCTGTAGTGTAGTGAACACAATCACATGTTGTAGTGTAGTGAACACAATCACATGCTGTAGTGTATAGTGAACACAATCACATGCTGTAGTGTAGTGAACACAATCACATGCTGTAGTGTATAGTGAACACAATCACATGCTGTATAGTGTAGTGAACACAATCACATGCTGTAGTGTAGTGAACACAATCACATGCTGTAGTGTAGTGAACACAATCACATGCTGTAGTGTAGTGAACACAATCACATGCTGTAGTGTAGTGAACACAATCACATGCTGTAGTGTAGTGAACACAATCACATGCTGTAGTGTATAGTGAACACAATCACATGCTGTAGTGTAGTGAACACAATCACATGCTGTAGTGTAGTGAACACAATCACATGCTGTAGTGTAGTGAACACAATCACATGCTGTAGTGTAGTGAACACAATCACATGCTGTAGTGTATAGTGAACACAATCACATGCTGTATAGTGTAGTGAACACAATCACATGCTGTAGTGTAGTGAACACAATCACATGCTGTAGTGTAGTGAACACAATCACATGTTGTAGTGTAGTGAACACAATCACATGCTGTAGTGTATAGTGAACACAATCACATGCTGTAGTGTAGTGAACACAATCACATGCTGTAGTGTATAGTGAACACAATCACATGCTGTATAGTGTAGTGAACACAATCACATGCTGTAGTGTAGTGAACACAATCACATGCTGTAGTGTAGTGAACACAATCACATGCTGTATAGTGTAGTGAACACAATCACATGCTGTAGTGTAGTGAACACAATCACATGCTGTAGTGTAGTGAACACAATCACATGCTGTAGTGTAGTGAACACAATCACAGGCTGTAGTGTAGTGAACACAATCACATGCTGTAGTGTAGTGAACACAATCACATGCTGTAGTGTAGTGAACACAATCACATGCTGTAGTGTAGTGAACACAATCACATGCTGTAGTGTAGTGAACACAATCACATGCTGTAGTGTAGTGAACACAATCACATGCTGTAGTGTAGTGAACACAATCACATGCTGTAGTGTAGTGAACACAATCACATGTTGTAATGTAGTGAACACAATCACATGCTGTAGTGTAGTGAACACAATCACATGCTGTAGTGTAGTGAACACAATCACATGCTGTAGTGTATAGTGAACACAATCACATGCTGTAGTGTATAGTGAACACAATCACATGCTGTAGTGTAGTGAACACAATCACAAGCTGTAGTGTAGTGAACACAATCACATGCTGTAGTGTAGTGAACACAATCACATGCTGTAGTGTATAGTGAACACAATCACATGCTGTAGTGTAGTGAACACAACACATGCTGTAGTGTAGTGAACACAATCACATGCTGTAGTGTATAGTGAACACAATCACATGCTGTAGTGTAGTGAACACAACACATGCTGTAGTGTAGTGAACACAATCACATGCTGTAGTGTAGTGAACACAACACATGCTGTAGTGTAGTGAACACAATCACATGCTGTAGTGTAGTGAACACAATCACATGCTGTAGTGTAGTGAACACAACACATGCTGTAGTGTAGTGAACACAATCACATGCTGTAGTGTAGTGAACACAACACATGCTGTAGTGTAGTGAACACAATCACATGCTGTAGTGTATAGTGAACACAATCACATGCTGTAGTGTAGTGAACACAACACATGCTGTAGTGTAGTGAACACAATCACATGCTGTAGTGTAGTGAACACAATCACATGCTGTAGTGTATAGTGAACACAATCACATGCTGTAGTGTAGTGAACACAATCACATGCTGTAGTGTATAGTGAACACAATCACATGCTGTAGTGTAGTGAACACAATCACATGCTGTAGTGTATAGTGAACACAATCACATGCTGTAGTGTATAGTGAACACAATCACATGCTGTAGTGTAGTGAACACAATCACATGCTGTAGTGTATAGTGAACACAATCACATGCTGTAGTGTAGTGAACACAATCACATGCTGTAGTGTATAGTGAACACAATCACATGCTGTAGTGTAGTGAACACAATCACATGCTGTAGTGTATAGTGAACACAATCACATGCTGTAGTGTATAGTGAACACAATCACATGCTGTAGTGTAGTGAACACAATCACAAGCTGTAGTGTAGTGAACACAATCACATGCTGTAGTGTAGTGAACACAATCACAAGATTCAAGACTTTATTGCCATGTCAACAGAGTTGATTGGAATTTGTTTCAGTGCACTAAAATCAGACATACTGTACAAAAAGACACATATTCACATCACATATTCAGACAGTAGAAAAAGATACAAAAGTACAAACATCGGCCTGGGCCGTGGCTCAGTGGTCCAGGCACCTTGGCTGGTAATCCAGTCTGGCAGTGTGCCGCGGGATCGACTCCCGATCCCGACGGCCTTTACTGCATGTCTTACTCCCATCTCTCTCCCCATTTCCTGTCAACCTACTGTCTGTCCCTCCATAAAAAATATAAAATAAACGTGAAAGCCACACACAAAAAAAACATTACAAAAAAAAAAGTACAAACATCATATGAGGGGGACCAATAAATATGAAGAATGCCAAACGTTACAATTCAATTCATCGCAGTTCATCGTTCTAACAAAGCAGCTTCACGCTGTAAAGTGCGAGTGAAAAGAGGGTCGGCATTCAGGAGGCGAACAGCCTCGGGATAAGTGCTGTTCTTAACCCATTTTGGGCGGGAACCCCTTTTGGTGTTTTAAACATTATAAATGGTAAATGGTGCATTTATATAGCACCTTTATCCAAGGCGCTTTACATAGATTGTGCATTACATTCACCCATTCACACACACATTCATACACCGATTGCGGCGGAAGCCATGCAAGGTACCAACCAGCACATCGGGAGCAATTTGGGGTTCAGTGTCTTGCCCAAGGACACTTCGACATGTAGCCAGGAGGAGCCGGGATTCGAACCGCCGACCCATGGATCATTGGACGACCTGCTCTACCTCTTGAGCCACAGTCGCATTATGATCTACAAGCTCATAGTGCGCCACCGAGTGGCGCGCTACGAGCTTGTAGGTCTGCTATTTTTGAAAAATCGTGAAAATATTTATTTCAGAAAACTGGAGGATTTAGAAGATTTTTTTTTAATTTCGAGGTCAGGCCTAAATGGGTTAAAGCAGGAGGTATTGCACTTTAGAGACCGCAGTCTCTTATACCTGAGGGCAGGGGTGCAACAATTTTTACAGTGAATTTACTACGAAATGAAATGAAAAGGAAGTAGCCTAGTGCGGTAATATGTCAGCATCCTGCTCCACAAACCCAATTCATATTGTTATCGATGATTCACATCCTGAGATCTGCACAATTAGACCTCCTGTGAGTAACACTTTAAATAGAAAAATCGAATCATGTGGATGTCGGGATCCAATGCATGTGGTGTCCTCTACGTCAGCGGTTCCCATAGTGGGGTCCGGGGACCCCATGGGGCCCAATTGAACGTAATAATTTAGCTTTAAGGTACAGTAGAGTTGTGATCCAAAGGGTTGACAAATCTCACTTTGAGTTTGTGCAAAAACACAAAGTCTTTCAACGTGGAAAAAAATGTCGTACTTTGGCTTTTAACTGCTTAACCCAGTAGTTCCCATAGTGGGTTCCGGGGACCCCTAGGGGTCCTTGAGGGGGTCCCCTCTGCTAAATGATAGTTTGGAACCAAATGCCACCCTTATTGGTCTGTAACTCTGAGAGTGTACAAATGGAACCAAATTAGTCCTATCTATGATGTGGGCTATATGACTCCAAATTTGGGCAGCGGTTTCATCCTGATCTCAGCCCCGCATTGGAGTTCCATGATAGAACTATGAATTAAATATGTCATGATTTATGTGGGGGATAAAGTGGAGGAACTAAATCACAGGGTGCACTAGAAATGTGCCATTTATGAGTACAAAGGTCCAGCCCTTTGTAAAATGTGTTCCGGATAAGCACATAAACACAGACCCTCTCATAGAGGGCTTGCTTCCTTTAGAACCTGAAATGCTGAGTTAATGGAACAATAATGTGCAATTTCCCGTGTGCGTGCGTGCGTGCGTGCGTGTGTGCGTGCGTGCGTGCGTGCATGTGTGCGTGCGTGCGTGCGTGCGTGCGTGCGTGTGTGGATGGATGGATGGATTTTATTTTGTCATTGAACACACATGTACATACAACGAAATTAACCTGTTAGCTTGCATCTATCCACTTACAATTTACAATTTAGACATTTAGCAGACGCTCTTAATCCAGAGCGACTTACATTAAGCAAGAACAAAAAAGCATGGGAATACATCACATATATAAAAATGCATTTATCAAATGAAACATGCATACGCTAAGAACGTAACTAGAACATATCTATATAATGACACTATACATATAAACTACATATATGCTATACTATCATGCTATACATATGTCCTATGAAGTGCTATGACTACATACAATGCAATTATTGACATGCTATAAGTCTGTTTCAAATGCTAT
This sequence comes from Electrona antarctica, assembly GCF_951216825.1. Taxonomy (NCBI): domain Eukaryota; kingdom Metazoa; phylum Chordata; class Actinopteri; order Myctophiformes; family Myctophidae; genus Electrona; species Electrona antarctica. The sequence continues at coordinate 6,101,025 of NC_136793.1, forward strand.
CTAAGTCTAAAAATCAATGCAATAAAACAAAATACAATCATAGTAATGCATAATAATGTTAGTAGTAGTAGCACCCAGTAAGGTGCCAATAATAAAACAGTAAGAAAAACGTGCGTGCGTGCGTGCGTGCGTGCGTGCGTGTGTGCGTGCGTGCGCATAACGGAGGGTTGCATCACGGAGCTGATGCTATACTGTATTTACACTACAGTAAGCAATAATTAGCGTAGTTGTTTTCTTCATGCACAGGATTATCTTTATAAACTGCTGTGTGAAAACAGCTCAGCTTGTCATTCAATGTACCTCATACTGACTATTATATTCATATTCAACAATAATCCCTTGCAATCCAAATGTGGAAATGCAGATAAGAAAACAGTGAGCACTGTTTCTTGTTTATGAATATATATTTTTTATGACGGAACATCAGTTTGGGGACCTTTAAGCCATTCAGGACGGGAACCACCTTTTGGTGTTTTAAGCATTATGTTATACTTTTAGCTATTGAAAAATAGCAGATCTACAAGCTCATAGCACGGCACCGAGTGGCGCGCTACGACCTTGTAGATCTGCTATTTTTGAAAAATGTGCCGCACATCTTTGAATATATATTCTTTCAGAGCGAACGGTTTTAACTCAAATCTTTGCTTCTGGGGCGGTCCCTGGAACTACATATTTTGAGATGGGGGTCCGCAGCCAAATACATATAATTCTGGGGGTCCTTGACGTGGAAAAGGTTGAGCATCACCCATCACTGACATAGAAACATAGGTTTTTCACAAAACTTTTAGGATTTCTAAGCCTAGGGAAGATCATACTTGACTAAGATTGTAATGATTTAGATTGCTTCATAATGGGTTTCTCAACGCTACACTGCAAAAGATTGTATTATTATTATTAATATTATTATTACTTTATCTTTTAACATTAACCCTAAATTGGAGCACCTGATGTGGAGCTCTATAAGAGCAACTTGTTTGTCTGTCATCCAGCCTATAGAGCGCTGACGAAGGTCCCAGGTCCGAAACATTTGCTTGCTAAAACTCTAAAAGTCTGAGCACAGAGCACTTTATTATGAGCATCTAAAAATAAAATAAATTCTATTTTCCCATGCAATCTAAGGAGTCTTCCTTACATAATTTCTTTATGCAGCAGAGCGAGTCATTTCCATTTTATTTCCCAGTTTCCCCATGTTTTTGAGACCTGCAGTTAGCCTGAAACAAAGGACAAAGAAAAGCCCACAGTTTCCCCTGTACTTTGGTGAAAACAGGCAAACATAATGTACTGTACTAGAATTTCGCGGGCCTTCGGCCCGCTCATCCTAACGCGATGCGTGGCAAATGGGAAGAAGGCAATGGCAACCCATGATGTTTTCATTTATGCATTTGCTTGGAAAGCGCAAAGTTGCCAAGCTGGCTGAGTGGCCCTGTTTGGTTTTGTGTATGTGCGTATGAAAGCGAGCATGGCAAGGCGCAGGAACAGTATACTGTACTGTACTGTACTGTAAGTCTTTGTACTGTACTGTAGTCATGTGTACTGTACTGTACTGTTCTCTGTACTGTTGTATTAGTGTTTTTTTATTATTATTATTATTACATGGATTAATATTCTGATGTACTGTACTGTACTGTTCTCTGTACTGTTGATATTATAGTTAGTAGTGTTGTGTTATTATTTATTATTATTATTATTATTATTATTACATGGATTATTATTCTGATGTGAGGTTTCTTTCTGTACTGTACTGTACTCATGTGTACTGTAGTGTTCGCTGTATTGTTGATATTATGGTTGTTATTAGTGTAGTGTTGTTATTTATTATTATTATTATGATTGAAAGAGCATGGCAAGGCGCAGGAACAGTATACTGTACTGTACTGTACTCATGTGTACTGTACTGTTCTCTGTACTGTTGTTAGTGTTGTGTGCTTATTTATTGTTATTATTATTATTGGATTGGATGGATTAATATTCTGATGTACTGTACTGTTCTCTGTACTGTTGATATTATAGTTATTAGTGTTGTGTTATTATGTTTTATTATTATTATTATTATTACATGGATTAATATTCTGATGTGAGCTTTCTTTCTGTACTGTACTCATGTGTACTGTACTGTTCTGTACTGTTGTTATGATTAGTGTAGTGTTGTAATTGTGTATTAGTATTATTATTATTAGCGTTTTGTGGCGTGTGTGTGTGTGTGTGTGCCATTTCAGCTGCATTGCGAGGCGATCCAAACCCCCCCCCCCCCCCCCCCCCCCGCGCACGCACGCACGCACACACCACACACACACGTGTCTGCAGTGACACTGCGTTGTACACAGCTGTTCTATTTCATCCTTACTGACTGCCAGAGGCAGTGCTTAACACTGGACGCCAATCATCCAGTGTTAAGCAGTCATCCAGGATTCATAGAACCATAGTTACAGACGTGACTTACGTTTTGTGTTGCAGCGCGTTGTTGCAGCGTGTGCATGTAGTGTTGTTGTTGTTATCCATATATGCGCCTCGGTTCGTCCCGATTGTACCACGCCAGGTGTCGACGCGGTCGTGTTTGCATGATTGTAACTGTGTATGTAATCGCGGCGCTCTCCATCCAAGTTAGAATCAGTGTAGAACCTGTGTTGTTGTTCTTCGTCTTCTTCTACTTTTGGTTTCCGGCAGGCTGTACACTGTGTGTGTGTGTGTGTGTGTGTGTGTGTGCGCGCGCGCACGCACGTGTGTGTGTGTGTGTGTGTGTGTGTGTGTGTGTGTGTGTGCGTGTGTGTGTGTGTACCGTGTAACTTCCGGTAGTGTTTCCGGAAGTGTGAAAGGTAACACGAAACACACGTGGGTCACGTGGTGGGGTTTTGAGCCATTGGGAAGGGGTGATGTAGTGTTGCCAGGTCCACGTATTGTAAGCGAGTGGTAGTGTGTGAAAGTATAGGCTGTAGGCTGTAGGAAGTCAGGGTTTGCGGCCTTGTTTACATAGACGTGGCAACAATGTTTGACAATGTTGGCGGCGCAGCCAATGAAAAGAGTGGAATCACGGGATGCAGTGTTGCCAGGTCTGCGAATTGTAAGCGAGTTGTAAGTAGCGTGTTGAATGGCATTTTTTCTGTGCTTGTTTGCATAGACGTGGCAACAAATTAGGCGGGGGTGTCGGTGCTTGTGGCGTGTTTGTGTTTATTATTGATATTGCTGTTGTTTGTGAGTGTGGACGGGAGTCGGCTGTAGTGGCAGTGCAATGACAGTTTTTACGCGGGTGTTGTTGAGTGTGGCCGTGCGGCGCGACATGAGGAGATAGCCGTGGATCGACGCGGAGGGTAAGACTGTGTCGTGTTAGTGTGTTGGTGCAGTGTGTGTTGCAGCGGTGCAGTGTGTGGTGCAGCGTGTTGCAGCGTGTCAGTGACGTAGTAGCTGGTGACTTTATGTTCCTTTCCTGGGCTTGGGCACATGTTTTCAAATGTATAATAGATAGCAGATCCATATCATTGATGCATACGGGCAGTTTTTTGACGTACAACAAAAGTATAAAGGGTTTAAACTGTCATATCGTTTAAACCCCTGCTGAAGGTGTCATGATCTTACTGTGAACTGTTTACTGTATTCCCTTATTTTGTAGTGTTGTCTTAGTGTTTCCTGTTTTGCCTAGTTGTTGCCTGTCTTGTCCAAGGGGCCAGTGAGGCTATTCAACGTTGAAGCTCTGGGCCCTAGTGGTAGGAGGAGGGACTACAGGCGGACCCGTGTATTCATGACCGGGAAACCCTGTGCAGCTGGTCTTTAACATTGAGCGCTCGGTTGCACTTCCGCATTTGACAACCAAAATTTGGTGGTCAAATGCGGAAGTAGACGTTCTGAGACGGTACTTCCGGCAGTCTTCCGGGTGCTTCAAAACGCCACTGAGCAACTTCCACTGACATGAATAGCTGGGGGGGCGGAGCTTCACGCCAGTTCAGTCTCTATCCTTTTATATACTCTATGGTCTTGTCTTACCTCATCCCCTGTTACACACCTGTCTCCATTCTGTCATTAGCCTGCAGTTGCCTGATGACACTCACCTGTGTTTGCTTCACTATCAGCCTGTAGTCTATAAGTACTGGACTCATTCTGCTCTCACACTGCCAGATCCAAGTTTGATGTTACTGTGTGTTCCTGCCTGTTTTGTCCTGCTGTTGCCTCGTCACCCTGTAAGCTGTTAAGTGTTCTTTGTCTAATAAATACTGGACTTTACCTGCCTGCCTGCTTGTTCTGCTTCTGGGTCCCCAACCTGATATACACACTGTGACAGAAGGTAATGAAGCATGCCAGCACCCAAACACTACACAGACATGAATAACATACTTCTCAACCAAATGAAGCCCTGGTTTTGCGTGGTAAGTAAGTCGTGATTCTCCTTTAACGGCAATTCGATAAACAATATTGAGTTACTGAAACACATACTGTACTCGGGAGCGTACCTATATGTTCCCCAGGTTCTATGTTCCCCACCATGAATGGGAGCGTACCTATATGTTCCCCAGGTTCTATGTTCCCCACCATGAACGGGAGCGTACCTATATGTTACCCAGGTTCTATGTTCCCCACCATGAACGGGAGCGTACCTATATGTTCCCCAGGTTCTATGTTCCCCAGGTTCTATGTTCCCCACCATGAACGGGAGCGTACCTCTGTTCCCCAGGTTCTATGTTCCCCAGGTTCTATGTTCCCCACCATGCAAAAAAGGTTCTATGTTCCCCAGGTTCTATGTTCCCCACCATGCAAAAAAGGTTCTATGTTCCCCAGGTTCTATGTTCCCCAGGTTCTATGTTCCCCAACATGCAAAAAAGGTTCTATGTTCCCCAGGTTCTATGTTCCCCACCATGCAAAAAAGGTTCTATGTTCCCCAGGTTCTATGTTCCCCACCATGCAAAAAAGGTTCTATGTTCCCCAGGTTCTATGTTCCCCACCATGCAAAAAAGGTTATATGTTCCCCAGGTTCTATGTTCCCCACCATGCAAAAAAGGTTCTATGTTCCCCAGGTTCTATGTTCCCCAGGTTCTATGTTCCCCACCATGCAAAAAAGGTTCTATGTTCCCCAGGTTCTATGTTCCCCACCATGCAAAAAAGGTTCTATGTTCCCCAGGTTCTATGTTCCCCACCATGCAAAAAAGGTTCTATGTTCCCCAGGTTCTATGTTCCCCACCATGCAAAAAAGGTTCTATGTTCCCCAGGTTCTATGTTCCCCACCATGCAAAAAAAGGTTATTTGTTCCCCACTTAGAATAAACCTAAACCAGAAACCTAACCTAGTAATTTTAGTAATTCTAGTAAGACTAAAAGTATTTTAGCAACTTAGTCTTACTTTTAGTAGCAAATTCTGATTTAAGCTCAGTCTTTGAACAATCCATTGAACTTTAGGCCTGCCTATAGGCTACTTAAACTATCTAATTAACCCTGGCATAAAATACACTAAAACATAATTGCTCAGACTCTTCAACAAAGATGGCAAAAACAAACATTCTTTGTTCTGTACTTGTATACAATTGTATAGTACAAAACAATGAAGTCCTTAAACCAGAAACCTAACGCTGACCCTAAACCCTAAGGTAAGTGGGGAACATAGAACCTGGGGAACATAGAACCTGGGGAACATAGAACCTGGGGAACATAGAACCTGGGGAACATAGGGATGACCCCTTGTACTCTATGCCATTCGGGACAAACGTTCTAAGTTAAATTTCTTTGTATAGACATCACATTAAGGGCGGCTGTGGCTCAGGAGGTAGAGCAGGTCGTCCAATGATCCCTGGGTCGGCGGTTCGAATCCCGGCTCCTCCTGTCCACATGTCGAAGTGTCCTTGGGCAAGACACTGAACCCTACATTGCCTCCAATGAGTCGGTCAGTGTAAGCTTGCCACCATTGGTGTGTGAATGTGGGAAGTGAGGACGCTGGCGTCGACTGTTCGCCGCTTCACCTTCCAATGTATGAATGAATGAACCATTGTAAAGCGCTTTGAGCACTTGGAAAAGCGCTATAAAAATGCAATTCATTATCACAGTGGAGAAAAACATAAAGAGGGTCCAAGGCAGCTCTGCTCAGTTCAATAAACATGTTCACATATACATGGCATTGTTACAAAAGGCCACAGGAAGAAAGCGTGGTACCACTGAAGAATATCTTTTAATGTAACCTCATTCAGAAGCCAAGGTGAGAGAAGGCAAGTTTCTTTGTATTGCACATTCCAACAAGGCTTTACAGAAAACACTACAGCAAAAGAAAGAATATAAATATGTTATCTCACAGCTGTTCAAGACAGCTAGAGCACAAAACACAATATAAAAAGGCATTTTAATATGATTACAAAATAAGTTAAAATGTAATAATATTAAATTTTTACTTAATCATATTAAAATTGTTATATAATTATTCTGCACTGTAATTTTACTCTCTTCTTTAAAAATAAAAGTAAAATTACAGTGAAGAACAATAATCTCAACAAGTCAATAACGGCAAACATAAATGTCTGATTTAAAAGAACAGAGTTGTAGCAGACCTCCCGTTTTCTGGGAGATTATTCCCGATAGTGGTGTATAAAAAAACTGAACATTGCTTCTGGATCAGTTCGGATTTTGGGGACATATAGACCTGTCCCAGATGACCAATCGCACATACTGTAAGCTCAGAAATGCATTTTGGCCATCAACCATTCCATGCTTTATAAACCAATATTTTGGAAGGGATTCTTTGACATACAGGGAGCCAGTTTAAAGATTTATTAAGAACCAGAGCGATACAGTATGCTCCACTTTCTTGCTTTTAGTAAGGACACAAGCTGCAGGGTAAGACGACTTCTTTAGTGACCTCGCCTCACCATGAGGCTCGGAGGAAAGCCTGGTCTCTGTTCCAAAATCACTGTGTGAACCGGTCTGGAGCGGATGATATCGATACGTCATGTTGTAGTCATTGTTTTGTAGTTATCAGGATGATATCGCTATGTCATGTTGTAGTCATTGTTTTGTAGTCATCAGGATGATATCGCTACGTCATGTTGTAGTCATTGTTTTGTAGTCATCAGGATGATATCGTTACGTCATGTTGTAGTCATTGTTTTGTAGTCATCAGGATGATATCGCTACGTCATGTTGTAGTCATTGTTTTGTAATCATCAGGATGATATCGTTACGTCATGTTGTAGTCATTGTTTTGTAGTCATCAGGATGATATCGTTACGTCATGTTGTAGTCATTGTTTTGTAGTCATCAGGCAGGAACAATGAAACGGAACTTCCTTTTCAATCAAACCGGAAGAATAACAATAAAAGCTCTCGAAGCCTGTGGCTTTTATTGAGAAAAATCGGTTTGAGGGAAAAGGAAGTTCCGATTGATTGTTCATGCCTGATGACTACAAAACAATACTACAACATGACGTAGCGATATCATCCTGATGACTACAAAACAATACTACAACATGACGTAGTGATATCATCCTGATGACTACAAAACAATACTACAACATGACGTAGCGATATCATCCTGATGACTACAAAACAATACTACAACATGACGTAGTGATATCATCCTGATGACTACAAAACAATACTACAACATGACGTAGCGATATCATCCTGATGACTACAAAACAATGACTACAACATGACGTAGCGATATCATCCTGATGACTACAAAACAATGACTACAACATGACGTAGCGATATCATCCTGATGACTACAAAACAATACTACAACATGACGTAGCGATATCATCCTGATGACTACAAAACAATACTACAACATGACGTAGTGATATCATCCTGATGACTACAAAACAATACTACAACATGACGTAGCGATATCATCCTGATGACTACAAAACAATACTACAACATGACGTAGCGATATCATCCTGATGACTACAAAACAATACTACAACATGACGTAGCGATATCATCCTGATGACTACAAAACAATGACTACAACATGACGTAGCGATATCATCCTGAAGACTACAAAACAATGACTACAACATGACGTAGCGATATCATCCTGATGACTACAAAACAATACTACAACATGACGTAGCGATATCATCCTGATGACTACAAAACAATGACTACAACATGACGTAGCGATATCATCCTGAAGACTACAAAACAATGACTACAACATGACGTAGCGATATCATCCTGAAGACTACAAAACAATGACTACAACATGACGTAGCGATATCATCCTGATGACTACAAAACAATGACTACAACATGACGTAGCGATATCATCCGCTCCCGACCGGAGACATAAACCCGAAAAGGAATGCTGCCCAGGCTACTTTTTTTTTTAGAAAACCCGGACTGGATCCAGATCTTCAAATAGTAAAATCAACAGGAATAAAAGAATAAATAAAACCACATGAGTTTTGGTGATGCTCTATATTGTCTGAATCAACTTTGTCTGTGTTTGTTTACGTACTAAAACAGTGACTTTGAGAGCTGTTTCAGCCTACAATGTAAGTCAATGAGGAGCATATTTTGAATTATCAATTTCTAATCACTGGAGCATTTTTTTTTTTTTTTTTTCTTCCACATTTGGAGTTACATCATGGCAAGGTAACTACACAACCCAAACCTCTAAAAAAGTGGTCTTACCATTTAACGTTCTGACTAGAGATGTCCCGATACTGTATCGGTATCGGGAAAAGTATCGGAACGGCCCTTATTTGTCATATCGGGTCATATCGGTATCGGTGAATATGCCAGTCTAACCACCGATCCGACACAGGGGTAATGGGTTGACACTATGGCAGGTAAATAAAATGTTGGGACATGTGGAATTTTTACGCATGCATTTTTATTTTATTTTTTATTTTATCCCACGATTTTGTAACCCATTTTTCACCTCTGTGTCAATTATCTAATGTGATCCTGGGCTCTACACACCCTCCGCCAACCTGGGGAGAGCAACGGACTTCCTTCTGAAGTGCACATTTGAGTGAGGAGTCTGCTATAAACACAACACGAGATATAATAGCTAGATAGCTATAAACACAACATGAGATCACGACACTGGTATATCGGTATTCGGTATCGGCTAACACAGAAATTGAAATATCGGGATCGGATCAGAAGCGAAAAACATTCTTTGTTCTGTACTTTTATACAATTGTCTAGTACAAAACACTGAAGTCCTTAAACCAGAAACCTAACGCTAACCCTAAACCCTAAGGTAAGTGGGGAACATAGAACCTGGGGAACATAGAACCTGGGGAACATAGAACCTGGGGAACATTCGGGACAAACGTTCTAAGTTAAGTTTCTTTGTATTGCACATTCCAACAACAAGGCAGTTCAATGGGCTTTACACAAAACAAGAAAGAAGAAAAATATGTTATCTCACAGCTATTCAAGACAGCTAGAGCACAAAACACAATATAAAAAGGCATTTTAATATGATGACACACACACACACACACACACACACACACACACACACACACACACACACACACACACACACACACACACACACACACACAACTCAGAGGAGAACATGAAAGCTGACCTTCAGGCACTAGCCTACCACTTGTCAACCATTAGTGGTCGTCACATACACACGCACGCACGCACGCACGCACGCACGCACGCACGCACGCACACAAAGAAACACAAAGCCAACTGATGGCTTAATTCTGCCTTCAAATGATGATGCAAAGAATTATCCACTGAATAAAATGATTCAGCAAAGAATAACACGTGCGGAATCCAGCGGCTTATATATCTGATTATTTGGCAATGACGTTGCTGCCTGGTACGGTCAGAAAGATTGTGATGATTCCTCTTTGTGCTCATAACAGCCCGAGGGCGGTTGGACTTTGACAGCCACTTGGCAAACCCACACCGGTTTGAACTGTACATCCTAAAATAAATCTTACATAATGCTGGAGGATGGAGGATGTGACCCTTTATTCCCCTCCAACAGGCCCTACGCTGGTCCATCTGGCGGGTAATGTGGAGCGGCAGTGCCACTCACACTAAGACCTTACGTACTGTATATTGTACTTCTAACTTTAACCCGTTCGGCACGGGAACCCCATTGGTGTTGTACGCATTATGTTATTACTTTAGCTATTGAAAAATAGCAGATCTACAAGCTCGTAGCGCGGCACCGAGTGCCGCGCTACGAGCTTGTAGATCTGCTATTTTCTGCAAATTTTCTGCTATTTTAGCTGATCTGCTAAATCATGAAAATGTGTCGCAAATTTGTATATTCTTTCAGAGCGATCTTTTTAACTCAAATCTTTGCTACTGGGGCGGTCCCTGGCAGGGCCGGCCCTCCCATCAGGCAGAATAGGCAGTTGCCTAGGGCATCATGAGGGGAGGGGGGGGGGGGGGGGGGCATCCACCAAGCAAAAAAAAACAAAACAATGGGGGCCATGGTCATTTTTCAAGGGGGCATCACCAAAAATCCTGCCTAGGGCACCAAATTAGCCCTTCACTAAATCCCACCCCAAAAAGCGATTGTCCAATGCCAATCCAAATAGTTTAGCAACGGTTGCTATGCAGGTCAAGCTTTCTTCACTGCTAACGTGCCTATTGGACAAGGATGGGTTGGGGAGGGACTTAGTGAAGGGCTAATTGCTCAGCGCCGACATTCCCTGGAACAACGTATTTTCAGATGGGGGTCGGTGGTCAATTACATATCATTCTGGGGGTTCTTGTTTGAGAACGACTGACATAGAAACAGGGTTTTCATAAAACTGTCAGGATTAGGAAGACATTTGTGGAATCGTCCTCAGGACTAAATGGGTTAATGGTCTCAGCCGCATAATGCACAAAGATGTGGTGATTTATGCTGTGTAAACCATCTAGTAGATTTTAACTAAGGCAAGAGACACATCTCTTTCTTATAGGGGGAGAACATGTGAGGGTACCTACCCTAGGGGACACGGGGAGAACATGTGAGGGTACCTACCCTAGGGGACACGGGGAGAACATGTGAGGGTACCTACCCTAGGGGACACGGGGAGAACATGTGAGGGTACCTACCCTAGGGGACACGGGGAGAACATGTGAGGGTACCTACCCTAGGGGACACGGGGAGAACATGTGAGGGTACCTACCCTAGGGGACACGGGGAGAACATGTGAGGGTACCTACCCTAGGGGACACGGGGAGAACATGTGAGGGTACCTACCCTAGGGGACACGGGGAGAACATGTGAGGGTACCTACCCTAGGGGACACGGGGAGAACATGTGAGGGTACCTACCCTAGGAGACACGGGGAGAACATGTGAGGGTACCTATACCCTAGGGGACACGGGGAGAACATGTGAGGGTACCTACCCTAGGGGACACGGGGAGAACATGTGAGGGTACCTACCCTAGGGGACACGGGGAGAACATGTGAGGGTACCTACCCTAGGGGACACGGGGAGAACATGGGAGGGTACCTACCCTAGGGGACACGGGGAGAACATGTGAGGGTACCTACCCTAGGGGACACGGGGAGAACATGTGAGGGTACCTACCCTAGGGGACACGGGGAGAACATGCAAACTCCACACAGAAGGGCCCTTTCGCCAACCCCGCCTCGGGTATGGGCACTGATGACGTGGCGGAGAGAACACGCCCCCAGCGCCCACAGCTTCCCCAGCGGGAATCGAACCCCAGGACCTTCTAGCTGTGAGGCGACAGCACTACCGACTGTGCCACCGTGCCCCCTTTTTCCTCTATAGCTGATGCCTGATCGGACCCTTTAGGCCCGGTGAGCCCCCACCTCCCACTTTGCCAGAGGGGCTGACGACTTCAATTTACAATTTAGACAATTTTAGCAGACGCTCTTAATCCAGAGCGACTTACATTAAGCAAGAACAAAAAGCATGGGAATACATCACATATATAAAAAGCATTTATCAAGAAACATGCGTAAGCTAAGAACGTAGCTAGAACTATATAATGACACTGTACATATAAACTATACATATATACTATACTATGCTGTACATATATACTATGATGTGCTATGACTACATACAATGCAATTATTGTGCTGTCTACATGACATGCTATACGTCTGTATCAAATGCTATCTAAGTCTAAAAAGTGATGTCTAAGGGGGTAGGGTAAGTGCTACGGGCCATGGTGGAGTCTGAAAAGGTGGGTTTTCAGACTACGGCGGAAGATTGGGAGTGATGCTGCAGTTCTGACTGCAACGGGAAGTGCATTCCACAGTTTCCACAGCTCTATGCCTGAAACGTTTCCCAATCTGAAACCATTGTTCCACCGCTCTATGCCTGAAGCGTTTCCCAATCTGGAACCATTGTTTCAGCGCTCTATGCCTGAAACGTTTCCCAATCTGAAACCATTGTTCCACCGCTCTATGCCTGAAACGTTTCCCAATCTGAAACCATTGTTCCACCGCTCTATGCCTGAAGCGTTTCCCAATCTGGAACCATTGTTTCAGCGCTCTATGCCTGAAACGTTTCCCAATCTGAAACCATTGTTTCAGCGCTCTATGCCTGAAACGTTTCCCAATCTGAAACCATTGTTTCAGCGCTCTATGCCTGAAACGTTTCCCAATCTGAAACCATTGTTCCACCGCTCTATGCCTGAAACGTTTCCCAATCTGAAACCATTGTTTCAGCGCTCTATGCCTGAAACGTTTCCCAATCTGAAACCATTGTTCCACCGCTCTATGCCTGAAACGTTTCCCAATCTGAAACCATTGTTTCAGCGCTCTATGCCTGAAGCGTTTCCCAATCTGAAACCATTGTTTCAGCGCTCTATGCCTGAAGCGTTTCCCAATCTGAAACCATTGTTCCACCGCTCTATGCCTGAAACGTTTCCCAATCTGAAACCATTGTTTCAGCGCTCTATGCCTGAAACGTTTCCCCATCTGAAACCATTGTTTCAGCGCTCTATGCCTGGAACGTTTCCCAATCTGAAACCATTGTTCCACCGCTCTATGCCTGAAACGTTTCCCAATCTGAAACCATTGTTTCAGCGCTCTATGCCTGAAACGTTTCCCCATCTGAAACCATTGTTTCAGCGCTCTATGCCTGGAACGTTTCCCAATCTGAAACCATTGTTCCACCGCTCTATGCCTGAAACGTTTCCCAATCTGAAACCATTGTTTCAGCGCTCTATGCCTGAAACGTTTCCCCATCTGAAACCATTGTTTCAGCGCTCTATGCCTGGAACGTTTCCCCATCTGAAACCATTGTTCCACCGCTCTATGCCTGGAACGTTTCCCAATCTGAAACCATTGTTTCAGCGCTCTATGCCTGAAACGTTTCCCCATCTGAAACCATTGTTTCAGCGCTCTATGCCTGAAGCGTTTCCCAATCTGAAACCATTGTTCCACCGCTCTATGCCTGAAACGTTTCCCAATCTGAAACCATTGTTTCAGCGCTCTATGCCTGGAACGTTTCCCAATCTGAAACCATTGTTTCAGCGCTCTATGCCTGAAACGTTTCCCCATCTGAAACCATTGTTTCAGCGCTCTATGCCTGAAGCGTTTCCCAATCTGAAACCATTGTTTCAGCGCTCTATGCCTGAAACGTTTCCCAATCTGAAACCATTGTTTCAGCGCTCTATGCCTGAAACGTTTCCCAATCTGAAACCATTGTTTCAGCGCTCTATGCCTGAAACGTTTCCCAATCTGGAACCATTGTTTCAGCGCTCTATGCCTGGAACGTTTCCCAATCTGAAACCATTGTTCCACCGCTCTATGCCTGAAACGTTTCCCAATCTGAAACCATTGTTTCAGCGCTCTATGCCTGGAACGTTTCCCAATCTGGAACCATTGTTCCACCGCTCTATGCCTGGAACGTTTCCCAATCTGGAACCATTGTTCCACCGCTCTATGCCTGGAACGTTTCCCAATCTGAAACCATTGTTCCACCGCTCTATGCCTGAAACGTTTCCCAATCTGAAACCATTGTTTCAGCGCTCTATGCCTGAAGCGTTTCCCAATCTGAAACCATTGTTCCACCGCTCTATGCCTGAAAGGTTTCCCAATCTGAAACCATTGTTTCAGCGCTCTATGCCTGAAACGTTTCCCAATCTGGAACCATTGTTTCAGCGCTCTATGCCTGAAACGTTTCCCAATCTGAAACCATTGTTTCAGCGCTCTATGCCTGAAACGTTTCCCAATCTGGAACCATTGTTTCAGCGCTCTATGCCTGAAACGTTTCCCAATCTGGAACCATTGTTCCACCGCTCTATGCCTGAAACGTTTCCCCATCTGAAACCATTGTTTCAGCGCTCTATGCCTGAAGCGTTTCCCAATCTGAAACCATTGTTCCACCGCTCTATGCCTGAAACGTTTCCCAATCTGAAACCATTGTTTCAGCGCTCTATGCCTGAAACGTTTCCCAATCTGAAACCATTGTTTCACCGCTCTATGCCTGGAACGTTTCCCCATCTGAAACCATTGTTCCACCGCTCTATGCCTGAAACGTGTCCCAATCTGGAACCATTGTTTCAGCGCTCTATGCCTGAAGCGTTTCCCAATCTGAAACCATTGTTCCACCGCTCTATGCCTGAAACGTTTCCCAATCTGAAACCATTGTTTCAGCGCTCTATGCCTGAAACGTTTCCCAATCTGAAACCATTGTTCCACCGCTCTATGCCTGAAACGTGTCCCAATCTGGAACCATTGTTTCAGCGCTCTATGCCTGAAGCGTTTCCCAATCTGAAACCATTGTTCCACCGCTCTATGCCTGAAACGTGTCCCAATCTGGAACCATTGTTTCAGCGCTCTATGCCTGAAGCGTTTCCCAATCTGAAACCATTGTTCCACCGCTCTATGCCTGAAACGTTTCCCAATCTGAAACCATTGTTTCAGCGCTCTATGCCTGAAACGTTTCCCAATCTGAAACCATTGTTCCACCGCTCTATGCCTGAAGCGTTTCCCAATCTGAAACCATTGTTCCAGCGCTCTGCTCTATGCCTGAAACGTTTCCCAATCTGAAACCATTGTTCCACCGCTCTATGCCTGAAACGTTTCCCAATCTGAAACCATTGTTTCAGCGCTCTATGCCTGGAACGTTTCCCAATCTGAAACCATTGTTTCAGCGCTCTATGCCTGAAACGTTTCCCAATCTGAAACCATTGTTTCAGCGCTCTATGCCTGGAACGTTTCCCAATCTGAAACCATTGTTTCAGCGCTCTATGCCTGAAACGTTTCCCAATCTGAAACCATTGTTCCACCGCTCTATGCCTGAAGCGTTTCCCAATCTGAAACCATTGTTTCAGCGCTCTATGCCTGAAACGTTTCCCCATCTGAAACCATTGTTCCACCGCTCTATGCCTGAAGCGTTTCCCAATCTGAAACCATTGTTTCAGCGCTCTATGCCTGAAGCGTTTCCTAATCTGAAACCATTGTTTCAGCGCTCTATGCCTGAAACGTTTCCCAATCTGAAACCATTGTTTCAGCGCTCTGCTCTATGCCTGAAACGTTTCCCCATCTGAAACCATTGTTCCACCGCTCTATGCCTGAAACGTTTCCCAATCTGAAACCATTGTTCCAGCGCTCTGCTCTATGCCTGAAACGTTTCCCAATCTGAAACCATTGTTCCACCGCTCTATGCCTGAAACGTTTCCTAATCTGAAACCATTGTTCCACCGCTCTATGCCTGAAACGTTTCCTAATCTGAAACCATTGTTCCACCGCTCTATGCCTGAAACGTTTCCCAATCTGAAACCATTGTTTCAGCGCTCTATGGCTGAAACGTTTCCCCATCTGAAACCATTGTTCCACCGCTCTATGCCTGAAACGTTTCCCAATCTGAAACCATTGTTTCAGCGCTCTATGCCTGAAACGTTTCCCCATCTGAAACCATTGTTCCACCGCTCTATGCCTGAAACGTTTCCCAATCTGAAACCATTGTTTCAGCGCTCTATGCCTGAAACGTGTCCCAATCTGAAAACATTGTCAATTTCCTGTTCAATCTAATTGAATCAGTGCTGACATACAGTATACAGTGTTCCATGCCATGACTCATCTCATCTCCAGCTATAGCTAAATGAGTTTCAACACCATGACTGTGCACCACATTATATTTCCACAAATTCCAAAACAGCTCCTGGAGGTTACTTTGTATCTTCTTACAATGAATGAATGCACAATGTGTCTGTGTGTACGTATACGTACGTCTGTAATCCTCGTAACCAGTGGCGTATCTACAATAAGGCGATAACAGGCCTGTCCAAATCCATGTATTCATTCATTCATTCATTCATTCATTCATTCATTCATTCATTCGTGGACAAACACCAGACCTGAGAACTATTATTGGGCAGCTGATTGGCCGTTGTGTGTATAGAGCGTCGCAGTCCCGCCCCCTACCATGGACCAGGAAATGAATCCCAATGCATTTTTCCCATAGACATTTCATAAAGTATTTATTTAAAGACGGTTACGCCGCGGACAAAGCTAACTCGAGTCGTGACAAATCATGACAACACAAACAATATTTTGGACCAAACAAATAATTACAAAGAAGAAAAACAACAAAAAAAGTGTTGTAACCTGCTGTTTTTTTTTTCTTCTTTCTAATTATTTGTTCGGCCCAAAAAATTGTGTTTGTTGTCATGATTTGTCACGACTCGAGTTGGCTTTGTCCGCGGCGTAAACGTCTTTAAATAAATACTTTCTGAAATGTCTATGAGGAAAATGAACGGAGAATCATTTCCTGGTCCATGGTAGGGGGCGGGACTGCGACGCTCTATAGAGCGCGGAATGCAAATGCATGCCTTTCAGCATTTGTAGCGTACTTGTCTGGCAGGTACAGTATATCTCTTTGAGTGCTTTTGATTGTGCGCGGACGACGACGACGACCCAACATGTAATTGATTGTGCGCGGACGACGACGACGACCCAACATGTAATTGATTGTGCGCGGGGGACGACGACGACCCAACATGTAATTGATTGTGCGCGGGGGACGACGACGACCCAACATGTAATTGATTGTGCGCGGGGGACGACGACGACCCAACAAGTAATTGATTGTGCGCGGGGGACGACGACGACCCAACATGTAATTGATTGTGCGCGGGGGACGACGACGACCCAACATGTAATTGATTGTGCGCGGGGGACGACGACGACCCAACATGTAATTGATTGTGCGCGGGGGACGACGACGACCCAACATGTAATTGATTGTGCGCGGGGGACGACGACGACCCAACATGTGATTGATTGTGCGAGGGGGACGACGACGACCCAACATGTAATTGATTGTGCGCGGGGGACGACGACGACCCAACATGTAATTGATTGTGCGCGGGGGACGACGACGACCCAACATGTAATTGATTGTGCGTGCGGGACGACGACGATCCAACATGTAATTGATTGTGCGCGGGGGACGACGACGACCCAACATGTAATTGATTGTGCGCGGGGGACGACGACGACCCAACATGTAATTGATTGTGCGCGGGGGACGACGACGACCCAACATGTGATTGATTGTGCGAGGGGGACGACGACGACCCAACATGTAATTGATTGTGCGCGGGGGACGACGACGACCCAACATGTAATTGATTGTGCGCGGGGGACGACGACGACCCAACATGTAATTGATTGTGCGTGCGGGACGACGACGATCCAACATGTAATTGATTGTGCCCGCGGGGGACGACGACGACCCAACATGTAATTGATTGTGCGCGGGGGACGACGACGACCCAACATGTAATTGATTGTGCGCGGGGGACGACGACGACCCAACATGTAATTGATTGTGCGCGGGGGACGACGACGACCCAACATGTAATGATTGTAATTCCTGGAAACGCCTCTGCTCGTAACTCGAGAACCCACCGACTTTGAATTTCCCAGAGGATTCCGCGTGCGTTTCAGTGTTAGGTTAGGGTTTAGGGGTAGGGTTTAGGGTAGGGTGTGGGTGTCGGACTGTTGCGTGTCAGACTGTTAGGTCGTCGAACCAAAGATATGCACCACAGACAGACAGACAGACAGACAGACAGACAGACAGACAGACAGACAGACAGGCAGGCAGGCAGGCAGGTAGGCAGGCAGGCAGGCAGGCAGGCAGACATGCATTGCATACTATAGGGCAGGGTTGCCCACACGTTTTTGACTTGAGAGCTACTTTCAAAATGACCCACCAAAATATATATTATCCCAATGCTGGAAATAGTTTAAAAATCTATAGCAGCGCTGGCATTATAAGACAAATGCACTTAATTGGAATGGGAAAATAATGTAGTGGAAAATGGAATTTGGTAGGGTTTTTTTTTGTATATAACTTTAGAATGCTACTGACGTTTATGTGCAACATTCTTGAAAATAATCGCATTGTGGGTTTGAGCTGACAGGATGTCAATCAATCAAGTCACTTTAATTCACGTGGCAGATGCCAAAAATACTTTTTCTTATATTATATATTACATAATGTTTAGTGTGTGTGTGTGTGTGTGTGTGTGTGTGTGTGTGTGTGTGTGTGTGTGTGTGTGTGTGTGTGTGTGTGTGTGTGTGTGTGTGTGTGTGTGTGTGTGTGTGTGTGTGTGCCTCAGGTCCTGTGCGTGGGAGGAGACCAACCTGCTTCATGCCGCCTCCAATCAAGCTGGACCAATCACCCGCCGGTTCTCTACTATTTAAACAAGTGTTAGCACCTGTGCTCATCGGCAGTGTGTCAGACACTGTCCATGGAGACGGTGGGTGTGTGGTCTGAATGCTGGTGCCCAAAAGTTTGGTGTCACCATATTCTTGACCTACACAACCTTCTGGACTTTATGTTCTGTTATGTTCGACAAAAGTTTAACTCGCTAAAGCGTAGAATTGTCATGTTTGCTGGTGCAGAGAGGTAAATAGTGGCTGCTGTGTTGATGAATCATGGAGAGGGGTATCCTGGAACTGTCACCTGGAGGAGCAGCGGTGAGTACGTCTGAGGGTTTGAATAAGGAGGGGGAGGCGGAGGCTGATGCTTCCTTGTTTGGCCTTCAGGGCCATGGGGTGGGTATTGCCCATTTTGGGCGGGAACCCCTTTTGGTGTTAGCATTATGTTATGCTTTAGCTATTGAAAAATAGCAGATCTACAAGCTCATAGCGCGCCACCGAGTGGCGCGCTATGAGCTTGTAGGTCTGCTATTTTTGAAAAAACGACTGACGGATGTAGAAGACATTTTTAGAATCTGATCTCAGGTCAAAATGGGTTAAGTACTGAACCGGATAAGGTGACTGGGGGGGTAATGCCCTCCATCTCTGAGGGGTGGAATGCTATAATGCACGAGTGTTGTTCGGGTAAATTCCAACAGGTTAACCTGCCTCCCAGTCTGAAGATATGTCAGTAAGGTCTACTACCCCTGGGCATGTGTCTCTGGTACTCCTGAGCCGTTTGACATCAGTGGTCATATATTGGTACTGCTGTCTTGAGGTGAGGGTATGCTCTTGAAGGTGTTGCTGCCACAGGTGATTGGCCTTTGATTGATTGATTGATTGAAATATTTATTAACAGTTTGCAGAATTACAGTACATTTCAAGCACAAACTCAATACAAAGACTGTTAACTGTGAGTGGACGACCCAATTAAGCATTACACTTGTTTACAAGAGGGTCCACCATGTTCAATTCATCAAATTCAACTTGTGGAGCTTGTTATGGTTTTTGAAAGAATCTGCTAACCAGTCATGTTGAGTTTGATTTAAGAGAAAGTTTGCAAGTCGGTGTACTTGGGCAAAATACTCAACTTGTATATTTGATGAGCAAAAAGTAGAGTACTGCTAAAGCTGATGTTTGCGCTGACACATTTGTTTTAACATACCGTCCCATTTTTCACTCTGTGCACACTGAAATTTGCTAACGATCTACCGGTCTAAACAAATGTCACCCAAGCACTCTGTAATGGTAATGTCTCTTCTGAGGCTTTTTTTGCCATGGAAAAAAATATGTTTTGAATGTTCCCTGTTCTGTGATTAGTTCATTTGGGTTGTAAAATGTGCTTGAGCCAGTGTTCTGGTTTGTTTGGCATTCAAATTAATTCTAACATGAGAGGTTATTCTATATAACCCCACGTACCAAGATGAATTGGTGTTGATTATCTCATATCCATATGTTGAAATGTGAAAGGGTTTTTGGTTGTGAAGTGCTTAATGTTACTTAAATCATAATAAATCTGGAAATCATGGTGAATCTCACAAGTTCTTAAAGCATCGTAAATCTTGTAAAGTCCTTAATTCTGGTGTAACTCCAGTAATTTGTGTTTGGGATGTGTGAGTCCAGGACATAGCTGCTCAAACTTTGTTTGATTTTGAGGGAGGGGGTGTCTCACACGTGCGTGCGTGCGTGCGTGCGTGCGTGCGTGCGCACAAGTATGTTGTTTGTTACTGACTGCAGCTCTCAGGTCTTGTGCGTGGGAGGAGACCTACCTGCTTCATGCTGCCTCCAATCAAGGTTTATAAGGATTGTAATATAGGGGCAAATCATATGTTCTACATGCACAGCCTTTGTGATCTACTGGTAGATCACGATCTACCTTTTGGGCACCCCTGATATAGGGTATAGGCTGTATCTATTCCCAATTTTCATTGTTCCCAACTTGTATCGTTCCCAAGTAGGCCGGTGCGCGACGGGCACAGGTCTAGTCTGTCTCATTTGTTATTCAAATCTTTTTTTTTTTTACTGTGAGTACACTACAGTAGTTCACTACAGTAGTTCACTACAGTAGTTCACTAAACACAACTTTACTGTGAGTACACTACAGTAGTTCACTAAACACAACTTTACTGTGAGTACACTACAGTAGTTCACTACAGTAGTTCACTAAACACAACTTTACTGTGAGTACACTACAGTAGTTCACTAAACACAACTTTACTGTGAGTACACTACAGTAGTTCACTACAGTAGTTCACTACAGTAGTTCACTAAACACAACTTTACTGTGAGTACACTACAGTAGTTCACTAAACACAACTTTACTGTGAGTACACTACAGTAGTTCACTACAGTAGTTCACTACAGTAGTTCACTAAACACAACTTTACTGTGAGTACACTACAGTAGTTCACTAAACACAACTTTACTGTGAGTACACTACAGTAGTTCACTACAGTAGTTCACTACAGTAGTTCACTAAACACAACTTTACTGTGAGTACACTACAGTAGTTCACTAAACAACTTTTGGGGAAATGTATATTTTGTAGCAAAGAACAAACAGCATTACTTCTAACATACAGGAACTGCCTTGATTGCCTTTTAAGTCAACTTCAATTTCCAGCCACTGGACTTATTTTTCCTAACCTGTCTTTACTGCTGTCTAAAGTTGCCTAACGTTATCTGGATGCATTGCAGAGTGATTTAATTCATCCTGTCGTTCACAGACCTCCGGTTTTACATTTATTATACGTTTTTCCCCTTTCATTTTATTTAGTTTTTGAAGGAAGCAGTATTGTTTCTGCCACGTCTGGTTTTCATAGCCCTGAAACCTCGTTTGTTCACTTTGTATGGGTTTTATATTGACAAATTGGATTGCAGCTTAACCCATTTTGACCTGAGATCAGATTCTAAAAATGTCTTCTACATCCTGACAGTATTCTGAAAAAGCTATGTTTCTGTCTGTCTGAAATTTCTTTATTAGGAACAATCCCTTGAGATGAACCATCTCGTTTTCAAGGGGGTCCGCGTTTCACAAAATACACTTCATACATAAAGACACTTTTTTACAGACAGTTCAACCAGACAAAACAAGACAAAACAATACAATTCATAGATAAAAAGAAAACGTAGACATAACACATGGATCGTTGCATCATGGATCTGTTACAGTGATGATTAGTGAAAACATGAACAGGTAGTCTCGTAATGAGAGGACAGCACAGTTTTAAACAAAAGGATGTTATTGAACGAATATGGACAGGTAGATTATTCCAGTCACAAGGAGCTTTGAACATAAATGATTAGTTTCTATGTCAGTGGTTCTTCGATTTAAAAAAAATAGCAGACCTACAAGCTCGTGAGCTTGTAGGTCTGCTATTTTTCAATAGCTAAAGCATAACATAATAACATGATGCTAACACCAAAAGGGGTTCCCGCCCAAAACGCATTAAGAGGAGTGATTGTGAGATAAGAGCATCCTATTACATTATGACTCGGCGTATTCATATCTCCAGGAGGGGAGAGATCTTTCCTCGGCGAACGACGACGACGTCGTTATTTTCATTGACGTCGTCGCAACGAGCCTCCCGGTTCCGTTGTATCGATGACTCGACAGACAGTAGCCTACAATGCAGTGCTTTAACCACTTAAACCCCCAATACTGATGATTGATTGATTGACGTATTTATTAACAGTATGTGTATATACTAGGGTCCACCATTTTCAATTCATCAGACCATTTACTTGACCTTTTGGCTCTGTACATGTTCCGCTCTTTTCCCCCTTCTACACCAAATCTCTTCGCCCAAATTAACCAATCTGCAAGCTCACAACGCGTCGGCGCTTGTACTGTAGGTCTGCTATTTTTTTCCTGTGAATGTTTCCCCCAGAATAGGGATGCTGGGGTTCAAGTGGTTAATCTCTTAACCCATTTTGGACGGGAACCCCTTTTGGTGTTTTAACTATTGAAAAATAGCAGATCTACAAGCTCATAGCGGGGTACCGAGTGCCGCGCTATGAACTTGTAGGTCTGCTATTTTTTTTTAAATCGTGAAAATGTGCCTCAAATCTTTGAATATATATATATATATATTATTACAGACTTACAGAGTGAACATTTTAACTCAAATCTTTGATTCTGGGGGGTCCCTGGAAGAACATATTTTCAGATGGGGGGGCGGAGGCATATTACATATAATTTCTGGGGTCCTTGACATGAAATATTGAGCACCACTGATATAGAAACATGAGGTTTTTCAGAAAACTGTCAGGATTTTGAAGACATTTTTTTAAATTTCGACGTCAGGTCAAAATGGGTTAAGGCACGGGGGGGGGGGGGGGGGGGGGGGGGGTTGCATCCACCTAGACTGCTCAGACAGAGGACATTAATGTGTGTCACATTAGTTCTCCTCCCAAGCTTCCCATATTATGCACTTGGCTAACTAGATCCTGTTGGGAGCAACACAGCAGGACATGAGAAAAAATACAATTATGATTGGAGAAAAAATAGAAAGAAGAGAGAGAGAGAGAGGAAAGCACTCGACTGAAGAATACTCCATTCTCCAGCTTACATAACCCTTTTTGACCTGAGATCAGATTCTAAAAATGTCTTCTACATCCTGACAGTTTTCTGAAAAAGCTATGTTTCTATTTTTTTCAAAAATAGCAGACCTACAAGCTCGTAGCGCGCCACTCGGTGGCGCGCTACGAGCTTGTAGATCTGCTATTTTTCAATAGCTAAAGCATAACATAATGCTAACACCAAAAGGGGTGCCCGCCCAGAATGGAATAATATGCCTCTAGTGTGACAAAGTGTCGCACACGGGATCATGCACAGTCACCTGTGGCTCCTGCAGCTTTCCACGTGCACACAGGTGGATGCAAACATGTTTTATACTCCCACTAATGTGTTTGTTTGTTTCCTCTTCTCCGTTGCATTTTCTGCCGCACAAATCAATTACATGCATTGATTTGTATGAATTTATGGTGTCTTACTCCTTTTCACAGAAAAGAAGGCTCCTGAAATATGTTTAAAGCCAGAATTTTTTTATAAAGAAAGCCGCTGAAATGTTTTGTGTCAGTCAGACATAATGGTAACTTCAATTTGACTGTTACTGTCTCCATGTCCATACAGACAAAAAAAGCATTGTCAAAAAAAAACAGGCCATGTTCACAAAGGGTAGGCAGCATAAGCCTTGGCTTCAGGCCTACACCTTTTCGGTGCCACTTTTATAAGTGGATCCAACCGCATGTCTGTAGATTTATGTATGTATATATGCATATGTATGTATTATGTGCTTCCTTTGTTCTTTTAAAAACACCGAATAAACGTACCTTACCTTACTGTAGCCTATACAGAGCATATTGAAAGGGCTGAGCTAATTTCACCAAAACCTCCTCGGAGTGAGAATGTACTGTATATGGATTTTTCATTGGGAATTTGTTGGGAACTTGATGCGGGAACCTGATGGGGTTATAGCTCTTCTAAGTCTCCTTTGATGTACAGCAGAAGAACCTACTGCTGCCTACAACTCCATCCATTGTGCCGGCCGGGTAGCAATGATTGTCACAGTGGATCTACTGGATCTACTGGGTAGCAATGATTGTCACAGTGGATCTACTTTCACCATTGAATGTGAGGAGATAATAATGTCATTATCACATAATGTCATCATGTACCTGACGACACATTTGCTTTAAGTGCAATGCAGTCCTTAATCTCCTCAGACCAATGTATACGCTGTCACACAACATGCAGCCTCGCACAGCGACAATCAGTACCACCATAATCAACTGTCATCAAGTCAACACCACTTAATGCTGTCTTCGGCTCAGCTCGCTCCTTCTGCTGTTGATGTGTATATGGACCCCATATGTACACTAATATCGAAGACAATATATTGGTTTATCTGTTTATTTTTTTGTAAACTTTATTTTTACATTTCTTCACATGACAATACACATGTATGCAACAAAACACACAAACATATACAAAGTTTTTTTGGGCTCTGTCCACTCTATACCTGAGCTTCTCCAGAGGCAGGAATGATAGAACTTATTTTAGCCATTGTTGAAAGGAAGGTGCCTTATCCGACTTATTAGTCTACGGGCTAATAGGGATGCAAATGCCAAAGCATTTGCTTGTGAAGATGTGAGTGACAGTGTACAGTTTGGGGGAACTATGCCAAAAATGGCAGTGTGGAAAGAAGGTGTTACCACTGTTCCACTCCATATGAGAGAATACGTCAAATATCCGCTTCCAGTAGGTAGTGAGGGAAGGACACGTCCAAAACATGTGGCCTAACGAGGCTGAGGTCTGGCTGCATCTTGGGCATCCAGGGTCTGGCATGTTAAAGAGCCTGGCCAGCTTATCCCCTGAATAGTGAAGTCGATGTAGTATCTTAAATTGAATTAAACCATGGCGTATATGCACATTGAAGAGGTGTGAATACGTAGTAGACTGTCCTCCCACATCTCCTCAGGGAGCTCTACACCCAGATCTCTCTCCCAGGCAGCTTTTGCCTTGTCCCAGGTTACTGGTTTTAGATCTCGTATCGAATCATAAATCACAGACACACGTTTTTTCGCAATGGGGCTAAATTCCAATATAATGTCCAATTGATTCTTGGGTGGTAAGTAGGGGTATGAAGGAAGCTTTTTCTGAGTAAAACTGCGAATTTGAAGAAACCTAAAGAAATGAGATCTGGGTATATTATGATCTGCATTAAGTGTTTCAAAGGAAATGAACATGTCATCAGAAAAGAGATCACAGAAAAACACCAGTCCATTCCTGTGCCAATATTGAAATGCATTATCCATCATTGATGGAGGGAAAAACTGATTGTTGGCCACTGGAAAAAATCTAGTACTGAGCTGGTTTAAGCCAAAGTGCTTTCGGAACTGTAACCATATTCTGAGTGAGGCTCTAACAACCGGGTTTGTAGATTGTATGGTACTGCCAGATGGTAACGGAGAGGTGAGTTATCAGTTTATTTTTGTACGAGGCTCCAGAAGTCTGTTTGAGTGCACCGGTCACCAGTTAAATCTGAGGTTAACCTGCAGCCGTTTTCTCTCACTAAACATACAGTAGGACAGTGTGATCTGGGAGTAGCCCTGAGGTGTTAGAGTCCCTGTAGAGTTAAGTTCCTGTCCAAACAAGCATCAGCATCTGTATACCTCCAACAGACGTCATACAGTATGTCTGTCATATCCTTAGCTGTAATCCTTCCTGCCCTTAGCTGTTTCGGTACTGTTCCACTGTATTTGCTCTAGCTGAAGGAGAGTTCGTAAATTGAGCTATTGATGCAATCAACTGATTTGGCTTGCCTAGTTATGCATTTTGAAGTCATTCATCATCATCATCATCATCATCGTTTACATGGTATGGAGCACAGATTCATAATTAGTATACAATAATAGTACAATACACAGTATACATACAATACAGGCAGCAAAAGGCATTAATTTAATATTCGAACAATGGAAGAACATTTTTCAGAAAAGCACCCATTTTGTAGATTACTTTTTGTTTTTCAGATTTTAGTAATACAATTAATTTAAACATAGTTGGGCGCTTTATGAAATAGATTGGCAGGTATTTTTTTGTCTAAAGTTCATAATGCTAATATTCTTACATTCCAACATAACATGATACTCGTCTCCAACTCTGTTTTCATTACATAGGTTGCAAATCCTCTGACT
Organism: Electrona antarctica; assembly: GCF_951216825.1. Lineage (NCBI taxonomy): Eukaryota > Metazoa > Chordata > Actinopteri > Myctophiformes > Myctophidae > Electrona > Electrona antarctica. The sequence goes on from NC_136793.1 coordinate 6,127,313, forward strand.
TCTTTCCAGTCCTTTATATCTGCCCGTGACCTTTGGGATTATTGTGTTTAACACTTTAATTGCCTGGGGTTATTTAATCCATTACTTTATAGCGCCCATTCGATTTATAAACACGGACCCCTTTTCCGGACGGACCGGAAGTTGTTGAGGTGTGTGTGTAGCAGCTAACAATAGCCACACCACTCTAGAGTCGATCGACAACAACGGGAGACAAGAATAAATCTATCGAGACTAGCGACTGGACCGCGGAGCGCCGTCTAACACAGGATCTTTTTTCATAATTAGACGGGATGATTTAGATCGCGAGTTATGAAAGTTTTAAGATTTTCGTTTTCATCAACTAAACAGGGTTTTTCGGTGACGTCTCACTCTTGCGTGTCACCGAGGATTGCCCAACAGGCGCTCCCAGGCTGTGGAGCCATGCGATCCGTTCTCATATCAATAATCTTCGTCTTTTGGACACTACATCGTCCTGGGCGTCGGGTGTTACTAATAGAAAGGACAAAGAACTTCGTCCTGGGCGATGGGAGTGTCCTAAAGTTACAAGGCCTGTCTGTACTTGTGGTTTTCACATAAAAGGTATTTGTCTCTTGTTTGTAGGCTACTCAACATAGATGTCACATGAAGTCATACTATTATGTTAACTTTGCCACTTCTGCAAAAATCTGATCTTTCAACTTTTGTTCAACAGTTCGCTTCAACCAGTCAATATTATTACAGTACATTTCTGGGCCTTCCAAATATAAGACATACCATGCACACTTGCACAGTCGTCTAATATTTGCTTAACCTGTGCAACCCAAGGTGACACATGAACAACTGTGTTAAGCCCCTTAGATAGTACTTTATGTAGACTTAGATAGTATTTTAAATATAGCACTTTATGTAGACTTAGATAGTATTTTAAACAGACTTATAGCATGTTACATAGACAGCACTATATTGTTTTTTATGTAGTCATAGCACTTTATAGTACACATGTATAATATATAATGTAGTATAGTATGTATAGTTTACATAGATACTCCACTGTTACGTTCTTAGTTTACGCTTGAGTCATGATAACTACTTTTTATATATGTGATGTATGCCATGCTTTTTGTTATTGCTTAATGTAAATCGCTCTGGATTAATAAGAGCGTCTGCTAAATGCCTAAATTGTAAATTGTAAGCAGACAGTCATATATTATTCGGCTCAGTTTACTCTCTTTGCCTTCGATCAGCCGGGCCCAATATCCAATAAGTCTCTTTTTAAAGGAGAATTCCATGCTAGAAGGCTTTCTTACCTTTCTTTGTAGTTGTTACGTCCCCACCAAAGAGGTCCAGGTGTTATTTTGTGCAAAAGCTCCTTATTGGCTATTTCCCTACCATAAGCCCTAAATGAATTGCATTGAATTGAATGGGGCTATGGGGTGTTGTGCTAATTTGCTTATTTCCATCGCTCAAAATTATATATTTTTTTGTATATATCCTCTCTTCATAATGTAAATAATATCCCAAGCGGCACACTTTACTACTTATTTCGATGGAAATAAGCGAATTAACACAACACCTCATAGCCCCAAGGTAAGAAAGGTAAGAAAGCCTTCTAGCATGGAATTCTCCTTTAACTGAGATATAAATTGGGTACCTCACCATACACCATATTACTACAGGTAGTTGTTTTGACTTTTAGGATATACTTAAAGGGGAAAACCACCCATTTTCAACATTTTACTGTCATTAATATACCTTAGAGCTGTTGTGTGGAAATAATAAAAAAAAGTCCCCCCATTTTGTGTTTCCTAGAACTAATTATGAAAAAAATCATTAACATGGTGATACACATCTTGATGACATCATCAAGATGTGTTTCACCATGTTAATGATTTTTTTCAGACTCCTAATTGTTCATTATTTTTTCCAAACCGGGAGTACTGTGCATGGCACATGAGGCCTGCTTATACAGCTCTTCAATAGCAATTTTAAATGATCCATTATAATTCATAATAGGTATTTAAAACTATGGACTATGGACTGGTGTGAGTTTTGTTCTTTATCTGGGCGACGGTAAATGCATCAATGAAGATGCATTAACAGTTCACTTTTGTATAGTGTGAGGATGGATTTTATTTTTGTGATGTGGTATTGACGGACCCCCTCCTGCCAGGAAGGCATCAAATCCAATCAAATCAAACTTGTATTTATATCGCACATTTCCAACAGCCAAAGGCCGACCAACGTTCTGAACAAGGCAAAGCAAAATACAACAAAAACATCAATGGCAAGAAATATATAAAACAATAACGTGCATTGACACAGCAAAAATACACAAATAAAAGAGCTCAATAATCAATCAGTTAAAAGCAAGGGAGAACAGATGGGTTTTAAGTAGGGATTTAAAAACCCCAACCGACTGGGCAGATCTAACGGGGAAGGGCAGCGAATTCCAGCATGGATATGATCCATCATCCCCTCACCATCAACCGGTAAAGTACATTTACCCAAGTATTCTACTTGATTAAAAGTTTGAGGTATTTTTACTTGAGTATTTACAATGTTCAATACTTTTACAGTACTAAGGCCTCACTCAGACCTTTAAAACATTGATGCATGCTTGTTGTATGAATGTTGTGAGTGTCATGGCCGCCCCAATGCATTTCCAATGGAAGTCACATGGTTTGTAGTCCACATTTTGGACTACAAGCTTTCGGCTGTGTTTCGACTGTGCCCCTCCCCCTCATACAACACAAATGTGTCAAACCATGTGACTCCCATTGGAAATGCATTGGGGCAAGCTGTGTCACACCCTTTGTATACAACAAGCATACATCAATCTGTTGCGACCGTGTGAGTCAGGCCTTAACGTGCCATGATTGATACTCCACTACACCTCAAATATTGTACTTTTACTCCGCTACAATTTTATGAAAACCTTAGTAACTGTAGTTTCTTTGTAGGTTTTGATTATTATTTCCAAACATAGTATACTGTACATTAACCACTTCAGCCATAATTATATTTCACCTATTTGAAAATAGCCGACCTGCAAGCTCACAATGTGTTGCGATGCGACACATAGTGAGCTTGTAGAACTGCTATTTTCAACAAAAAAAAGATATATATATATATATATTTTTTTTAAAAACATTTTAGACATAACTTATGAAACGGGACATTTTGCATTATGAGTAGAATACTTTTACTTTTGGTACCTTAAGTATATTTTGATGCCAATACTTTTGTACTCAGATGTTTACTCGTGACAGAGTTTTTAGTACATTGCAGTATTGATAGGCCTGACAAACTTTCGAGTCCTTTTCCACCACAGCCATCAACTAAAAGTGATGAACTACAGGCAGCACATCTGGGCCCACATCCTCCTACGACACAGTGATGAACTACAGGCAGCACATCTGGGCCCACATCCTCCTACGACACAGTGATGAACTACAGGCAGCACATCTGGGCCCACATCCTCCTACCACACATGGCATGTGGCATGTATTTAACCCATTCTGGGCGGGAACCCCTTTTGGTGCTTTAAGAATTATGTTATACTTTAGCTATTGAAAAATAGCAGACCTACAAGCTCATAGCGTGGCACCGAGTGCCGCGCTACGAGCTTGTAGGTCTGCTATTTTTGAAAAAATCACACCCGTGTGAACTGAGTGGTGCAACTCCCCCCCTTACACCCCCCCCCCCTCTCTCTCTCTCTCTCTCATTAGCAGGCAACAGTGCAACACTATCTCTCTATCTCTGTTTCTGGCACGACAGCGCCCCTACTGGTACTCATGAGTCACACACATTAACACGAGTCACATAGGTGAACACGAGTCACATAGGTGGGTGAACACGGACATTGCTGTTCCACTCAAAAATCGCGAAAAGTCCCTGGAACAACATATTTTCAGATGGCGGCCGGCGGCCAAATACAGATAATTTTGGCGGTCCGTGACATGGAAATGTTTGAGAACCACTGACACGTACAGTAGAAACATGAGGTTTTTCAGAAAACTTCTCAAAAGGATTTAGAAGACATTTGTAGAATCGTCCTCGGGTATAAATGGGTTAATCAACTCTTGCTGTTACGAGTTCATCTCTGCACGGCGGGATGAGATTTATGAAGCCGCATGAAACCAAAACTAAAAAGAAGGAATGAATCATAATAATTTGCCCCCAAGACATCATTAAGGTTGTCATCGATACTGCTCATCTTACTCCCGACATAAAATATTAGAAAACTAATTTATTATTCTTTTGATATTGGCTGCGTGCGGAGGGCCAGTTCCACTCATTTGAAATTCACTGTCATTCTATTACACCTGGTGGTGGCACGGTGGCACTCATATTAAATATGATTGTTCTGCCTCAACTGTGCACCCTGAATGCAATGCAGCCAGGACATTGCCTCAAAGTTCAGATAACACGAACAATTTGTTGGCTTGTAAGACTTCTGACCAATTGAATAGAATATCAGCAGACACTTTTCTTTTCTTTCCGTCTTTCTTTGAGTTCTGACTCGTGAACCGATCACCGACCCACATGAGTGGATGTCATTTCAGACTCCAAAAACCATGAAAGTTCATAGGGGAATCCGCCACAGAGCCTGGGCTGTGAAATAGGTCTGTGAAATGGGACCTGGATATTGGATAGGGGCCACTGGCCCGGAAGAGATGGAGAAACACTGCTCCAGGATCAGAGAATATACCGCAGAGATTTAACTTAACCCATTTTGACCTGGGAACGATTCTATAAATGTCTTCTAAATCCTGACAGTTTTCTGAAAAAGCTATGTTTCTATGTCAGTCGTTCTTCGATTTTTCAAAAATAGCAGACCTACAAGCTCGTAGCGCGCCACTCGGTGGCGCGCTATGAGCTTGTAGATCTGCTATTTTTCAATAGCTAAAGCATAACAATGCTAACACCAAAAGGGGTTCCCGCCCAAAATTGGTTAACAAAACACTTTTTGTTCTAACAACAACAAAGAAGTAATAATCACTTAATTAAAAAAGCCTCATGGTTAATTAATATGTTACATATTATTACATGTTCCATAAATTATTACATAATTACAAATGTGGATGCTAAATTTGTTTGTATTCCGCCGTGCTCCGACTACCTGGTGCTGGTGCGTTGTCCTATGTGCAGTGGTTTTCAAACAGTGGTCCGGGGACCACCAGTGGTCCTTGAGGCGGGTCCAGGTGGTCCCCAGCTAAATGATGGATGGATCTTTAACTCTTGAGAGTGTAAAATTAAAATGAAACCAAATGGACCCATAAGGGTCCATTTGGTTTCCATATTCCATATTCATAAACGCCTGCGTTACTTAATTTACAAGAATTGACAAGAAGTTTGCCTGTTATCTCTCCTAATGGTACCCATCAATACAGCATGTTGTCAAAATATTGACAACAACATATTCTTTAGTTTTGGATCTGAGAGGCTAAATGTCATCAAAATGGTGGCCCGTGGCTTAACCCATTTTGGGCGGGAACCCCTTTTGGTGTTAGCATTATGTTATGCTTTAGCTATTGAAAAATAGCAGAACCACTGACATAGAAACATAGCTTTTTCAGAAAACTGTCAGGATGTAGAAGACATTTTTAGAAGGGTCAGGTCAAAATGGCTTAAAGGGGCATTCCACTCGTTTTCAACATTTTACTATGTCATTAATGTACCTTAGAGCTGTTGTGTGGAAATAATAAAAAAGTTCCCCCATTCTGTGTTTCCTAGAACTAGAGGTCTGAAAAAAATCATTAACACATCTTGATGATGTCATCAAGATGTGTTTCACCATGTTAATGATTTTTTTCATAATTACAGTTCTAGGAAACACTGAATGGGGGGACTTTTTTATTATTTCCACACAACAGCTCTAAGGTATATTAATGACATAGTAAAATGTTGAAAATGGGTGGTTTTCCCCTTTAATTGCCGAATAAATAATGGCCCTTGATATGAAAAGGGTTGAAAACCACTGTTATGTCCTAGTGCATCAGCTGAGGACAGCCAGGCGGCCGAAAACACGTTTTTCATGGCATGGCATGGACTATCAAATGAAAGTAAAACAGACCTTTTCTGAGTGCGACCCTTCACTTGAATACGTATTTATAAGTGTGCCCTGTTGAGAACACTATCATTTGTAGAAGCATGAGTGTTGTCCGCACACAGTGAGACTAAACAGGAAATTAATGAGTCATTCACCTAATAATCCTTTGATGTGTGCGTGCACGTGTGTGTGCGCATGTATGCAATACTATGTACAGTATGAAGGTACTGTACAGTATATGCTTAACCCATTTAGGCCTGACGTCGAAATTAAAAAAAAGTTGGCTCTGAAAGAATATATTATTCAAAAATGTGTGCCGCATTTTTACGATTTTTCAAAAAATAGCAGACCTACAAGCTCGTAGCGCGCCACTCGGTGGCGCGCTATGAGCTTGTAGATCTGCTATTTTTCAATAGCTAAAGTATAACTTAATGCTTAGTTAAAACACCAAAAGGGGTTCCCGCCCAGAATGGTTTAAAAGACAAAATGAGTTTGACATGCAGCACCTCCCCTGAATGTAGCACATGCTATATTATACATGCTTCATCGCACACATCACAATAATGGTTTGCGTACTTTATGGAAATAAGGGAAGGCATACTGGCGTCCGTCCAGTCGGTTCATACATCTCACTCTGAATGAATTCACATTTTGCAACAGACAGTATTCTCTTTCACAGCATACATAAAATATGTCGTGCATGTGCATGCTTACTGGTCCATAGCAGATGTACAGTATGAAATGAAATGTGAACTCGATTTGACCTGTAGTGATCTTAATTTGAAATTACACCATCCATCCATCCATCCATTCAACCGCTTAGCCGGAACCGGGTCGCGGGGGTATACGTTCCAACGGATATTTCCAGACTTCTCTTTCCTTTTTTTAAAATATTTTGTAACCCATTTTTCACCCCTGTGTCAATTATCTAATGTGATCCTGGGCTCTACACACCCTCCGCCAACCTAGTCCCCATATATGGGGGACATGGGGAGAGCAACGGATTTGAACTCATGCCTCCTTCATGCCTGAGTGTCCAAGTTGCTCCTTTACACCTGACAGGGGTGAGTTTCCCTGGTTGGACGTAGCGCGCGGAAGGAACATGTTATTCCAACCAGTTCCTTTCCCCTCCATCAGGCGCCCCGGCTGGCCAGGGGGAGGCAGTTTAGAGACCAGGATTACTGCATGTTTTTTGTGAGGGTACCTACCCTAGGGGACACGGGGAGAACATGCAAACTCCACACAGAAAGGCCCTTTCGCCAGCTTGCCGGTGGCGTTATAATAGGTAAATGTGAAAAGGGTGGGCATTACTTACTCTTCCTATAATATGTGCGTGCAACGTTTCACAACGTCTACCTGACAGAGACGAAAAGAGACAGTGATGATATCTCAGTGGTCCAGATCTAACTGTCTCACAGGCCACAGTTCACCTGGCCTAAGGAGAAGTCTTACAGAGGCCGCCCGGCTGATCTAATGAATTGCATTTTAATAGGGCTTTTCCAAGTGCTCAAAGCGATTTACAACGGTTCATTCATTCATACATTGGGAGGTGAAGCGGCGAACAGTTGACGCCAGCGTCCTCACTTCCCACATTCACACACCAATGGTGGCGATATCACACCGACCGACTCATTGGAGGCAAGGTGGGGTTCAATGTCTTTGCCCAAGGACACTTCGACATGTGGACAGGAGGAGCCGGGATTCGAACCGCCGACCCAGGGATCAGTGGACGACCTGCTCTATACCTTCTGAGTCACAGCCGCCCCAAGACATACAATACAAGACAATGGCCTAAAGAACATCACAACAAATGACATGTCTGACCTTTTGGAGCGGGGAAAGGTCCTTTTGGAGCGGGGAAAGGTCCTTTTGGAGCGGGGAAAGGTCCTTTTGGAGCGGGGAAAGGTCCACGTTGCAGTTTTGCCTGACAGTGTTCTGAAAGGAGGGCCAAAGGCAACGTAGCAAAGTACAGCCACAAGAAAGTCTCCCTCTATACTTTAGTCCTCCCTATTAACCCATTTTGGACTGATGTCGATTAAAAAAAGGCTTCTAAATCCTAATAGTTCTCTGAAAAAGCCATGTTTCTATGTCAGTTGTGCTCAACCTTTTTCATGTCAAGGACCCCCAGAATTATCTGTATTGGGCCACGGACCCCCATCTCAAAATATGTTGTTCCAGGGACCCCCTAGAAGCAAATATTTTAGTTAAAAATGTTCGGTCTGAAATATATATTCAAAGATTTGCACCACATTTTCACAACTTTTCAAAAATAGCAGACCTACAAGCTCGTAGCGCGCCACTCGGTGGCGCGCTATGAGCTTGTAGATCTGCTATTTTTCAACAGCTAAAGCATGACATAATGTTTAAAACACCAAAAGTAAAGGGGTTCCCGCCCAGAATGGATTAAGGTGAATAGAAGAATGCGGCTGGTGAGATATAGGAATTGTTTTTTGATAGGGTAATCCCCTACACAGTCCTTGGAGAGTCATCAAAATGCGGCTTTTCAAATTACGATGATGTTGTGAAGCATTCACCTGATGATAACATTAGCCAGTTACACAAACAATTTGCTTTTTTCCTACACAGATGTTTTGACATTCATTTCTATGGCTGTATGCAAGCTTAACCTTAATGGTTGTCAGATGTGTGGCTGTATAAGATGTTAAAGACTATTATCGCCAGACCAGTTGCGCCATTAGAGGAAGCTCTTGGTAAACTAATTTAAAGTTCAAAACTCATCTTCAGACTTATGGATTATGAATTTAAAATGGTTTGCAACTCCCCTGGAGCCCATTATTTAGATTCATCAGAATTCAAGGGAGCAGTTTCAGCACCCTGTGCAGTTCATTTCCATGCCTCTTAATAGGTCAAAGCAGCCTCATTTCGGATGATAATATATTTGTCCATAACATGCTCTTGGATTGCCAAAACAGTCTTGTCTTTGTTTTTTGTGAGAGATATTCAACCATTGAGTCTACAAGTCCAACTTTATTTGGCCTGTTTAAATCATAATGTATGTTTTATGTAAAAAACAAAAAAACAACAATTGTTTGAACACACACGCACGCACGTGCACGCACGCACGCACGCACGCACTTAGGCCTGACTCACACCTTCGCATCTAGCATACAACATTGATGCATGCTAGATGTATGAAAGGGTTTGTTTACATCTTGCCCCAATGCATTTCCAATGGAAGTCACATGGTTTGACACAACATTTGTGTTGTACGGCTTTCGGTCGGCTGTGTTTCGACTGCCCCCCTCCCCCTCATACAACACAAATGTTATGTCAAACCATGTGACTCCCATTGGAAATGCATTGTGAGCTTGCATCAGTCAATAAGTCTCATACAACAAGCATACATCAATCTGTTGCGAAGGTGTGAGTCAGGCCACACACACACACACACACACACACACACACACACACACACCGTAGATATATTGTTTGTTTGGTTGGTTGTATCCGGAGCCAACAACAAACATGGTAAAATATCATCTTCAATCAACAGCCTGTTGCAACGCTACAGTACGCTACAGCGAGGCACAGCTACAGCTATAGAGCCCGTCTCTGCCAATAACAATTTAGTCCCACGACCTTGACAAAACACAAACACACACACAGTTGCCATTGGCTTGTTTCAGTCTGCATCCTACTCCACTGGTGTTGACCCTGTTCTGTGTGATCAATGCATTGCTTTATCCCATTTTGGGCGGGAACCCCTTTTGTTGTTCTAAGCATTATGTTATGCTTTTATAGCTATTGAAAAATAGCAGATCTACAAGCTCATAGCGCGCCACCGAGTGGCGCGCTACGAGCTTGTATGTCTGCTATTTTTGAAAAATCATGAAAATGTGGCACAAATCTTTGAATATATATTATTTCAGAGCGAACGTTTTTAACTCAAATATTTGCTTCTGAGGGGTTCCTGGAACAACATATTTTCAGATGGGGTTTGGTGGCCAATTACATATCATTTTTGGGGCTCCTTGACATGAAATATTGAGCACCACTGATACAGAAACATGAGGTATTTCAGGAAACTGTCAGAATTTAGAAGACATTTTTTTTTAATTTCGACGTCAGGCCTAAATGTGTTATACAGAGCGGTGGCGGTGCCAACGAAGGGTGTGGGCGTTCTCTCTTTGAAACCACAAATCTGCCGTGAAGAGCCAACGGTTTTGTTCCGGCTTCTCGTCGGTCTTCACAGTCGCTGGGTTTCACCCGTGGGCCACGTGGATGTGACACAAGCTGTTATATTTTCCCAGCCGCACATCAAAAAGGAAAATGTACTTTCCAAAAACACAGCCGGGGGCAAAGTGCGGGCTTCTATACTTGCATAATATTTAGAACGTCCTCATGTTTATAACCATCTTCCACTGACCACCTCATCGGGAATTTTGGAAGGTGCAGAGAGAAGTCTTGTTTTTATAATCGCAACTGAGTGCAGGTTTCCACTTGCTTAACCCATTTTGACCTGAGATCAGATTCTAAAAATGTCTTCTACATCCTGACAGTTTTCTGAAAAAGATATGTTTCCATGTCAGTCGTTCTTCGATTTTTCAAAAATAGCAGACCTACAAGCTCGTAGCGCGCCACTCGGTGGCGCACTATGAACTTGTAGATCTGCTATTTTTCAACAGCTAAAGCATAACATAACATAACACCAAAAGGGGTTCCCGCTTAATATTCAGACCATCTCATTTTTATAATCATTCTGTGTTGAATGCCCACTTCATCTCAAATTTTGCATCTGGTGATAAAATTGTCATTTTCTGATCCCCCTCAGTACCTGCACTGGGGAGTAGCTTGAGAGTATTTCCAGAGAGAACTCCTATCGTCTAGTCGTGACAAGTGTGAATGGAATTTCTCACATTGTTTTTTTGTGTAATGATCTCAACTTCCCCTGGCTGGCTCTTTGGGAGAAGTTGTGCCTTCCAATCCAACCAAATTACCCCACCAAAATGCCACCGAAATCGTCGGAATATTTTCACCTGTAATTATATGCCCAAAATTTTTATACCAGGGTTAGATACCACATACCAGTGGCATTTTGGTGGCTCAGGCCAGGGTATAATTTTGTGGTCACATTATTCACATGCTATGAATTCCGGCAACACAGCTGCTAAAGGACAAGTCCTAGCACGGATGTGCAGGGGGAGTAAATACGCCATAATTTAATGATTATTCCAATAATAAGCATCATGTGGAACCTGGATATTGTACAGCAGTGGATCAATCGCCTGCAGCAATGAACGCACCCATGCAGTAAACTGAACAAACTGAATAACAATATGTTTCTAATTACATTTATCCCCTGAGGACCAATCATGTGACAAGATAACAGTCACATGACAACATCCAATAACATGACACAGCTTTTCCAGCTGTTTATTTTTGAACTGATTATATTCATTCTTTGCACAATCAATGTTCTCATAATTCCTTAGTTATAAACGTCATGGAAATCTGCATGTGTACATTTGCGGACGAGGGGTTACCGTGTTGACATTATCGAAATGAACTTGATCTCTCCTCTCTGGAGTGATCATTCATGAATTGAAATAATGAATGAAGATATTTAGTCATCAGTGCCCATACCCGAAGGCGGGGTTGGCGAAAGGGCCTTCCTGTGTTTTTCTTTTTGTATGTTTTTTTTTTTGCGGCTTCCGCCTTTATTTTATATATTTATTTTTATAGAGGAACAGACAGTAGGCTGACAGGAAATGGGGAGAGATATGGAGGAGTGACATGCAGTAAAGGCCGTCGGGATCGGGAGTCGAACCCGCGGCACACTGCCAGACTGGATTACCAGCCAAGGTGACTGGACCGCTGAGCCACGGCCCATGCCGAGTTTGCATGTTCTCCCCGTGTCCCCTAGGGTAGGTACCCTGACATGTTCTCCCCGTGTCCCCTAGGGTAGGTACCCTCACATGTTCTCCCTGTGTGTGTGTGTGTGTGTGTGTGTGTGTGTGTGTGTGTGTGTGTGTGTGTGTGTGTGTGTGTGTGTGTGTGTGTGTGTGTGTGTGTGTGTGTGTGTGTGTGTGTGTGTGTGTGTGTGTGTGACCGACCGACCGACCGACCGACCGACCGACCGACCGACCGACCGACCGACCGACCGACCGACCGACCAGCTAATCTCCGGCACCGTTGGCCCGATCCATGCCAAACTTTGCACACACTCCCTGGATGCCAACAATGAACCTCTGCCCCAAATGTTACAGAACGGCCTGTTATACAGTAGCACCACCAGGATGATGAAGAGCCACATGCGGCTCTAGAGCAGCAGGTTGCCCACCCCTGCCCACCCCTGACCCCTGCCCACCCCTGACATAGACAGATCAGTTGTTCCATACACACTTGTCCTGGGGGGGGGTATGTGGGATTCGAGTCCCACACATTGTAATCAACAGATGGATAAATGTTCCTACAATCTGCCACACTGCTGATTTTCTTGATATTAAGTGACCAATTAGGCCTGTCACAAATAAATGAAGATCAAACTGTATAACAGCAACGTTAAGTCAGTTTTGCTGTATGGCTCAGAATGCTGGCGAGTGGTGGAGAGAGACATGAATAAGATCAACTCATTCCACAATGGGTGCCTCCGGAAGATATGTCGCATCTTTTGGCCAGAAAAGATGTCCAACGAGGACCTGTACCTAAAGACAAACTGTTACAATGTGGTGGAAATCAAAAACAGACGGCTCAGATGGCTCGGACATGTCCTCCGAATGGATCAGAACAGCATTCCTAAAGTAGCCCTAAGATGGACCCCACCTGGAAAGAGGAAACAAGGGAGGCCCAAAAACAACCTGTAGTAGAACTGTGACCTCAGAACTGAAGATGGTCAAATCTGACATGGGGCGAGGCACAACATGCTACACAGGATAGGACCAGATGGAAGCTATCCTGGGCACCATTTCATTTCGGTATATGATCCGGGCGGGAGCGGATGATATCGTTACAGGCAGGAACAACAGGCGGCAACTTCCTTTTCCCTCTAACCGATTTTTCTCAATAAAAGCTACAGGCTACGAGAGCTTTTATTGGTTTATCGGTTTGAGGGAAAAGGAAGTTGCCGCCTGTTGTTCCTGCCTGTTGACTACAAAACAATACTGCAACATGACGTAACGATATCATCCGCTCCCGACCGGATCATACAGACTTTTGAAACGGAGACCAGGCTTTCCTCCGAGGTGGTGGAAAGCCTGGTGAGGCGCGAGGTTAGATGGAAGCAGATAGTCAGCCTTATGTTCCACCGGGAACAAAGAGGATTAAGTAAGTAAGTAACATCTAAAACAGATTAGCAAAACTTTGACAAAAGTGTTCTCATGGTGTGCCCAGGGGATCTCACATGCATCATGAAGCTATATTGGCCAGGTTCTCTCTTTTTTTTCCTCTCTTTTTGTTTTTTCTATGCCTCTTATTTATTTATTTATAATCTATTTTATTCCTTTTATTCTTTATTTCCTTATTTATTTCATTTAAATCCTTTATCATGCTTTTAAGATAGATAGATATCTTTATTGATCCCGCAAGGGAAATCCACTTGTCATCCAGTAGCTGCACTGCAGTATCTGACAATACTGATAACAGTATGTGAGAGTACTGCATGCGCACCCGCCACTGACCCGGGCCGCCACTGACCCGCCACTGACCGGCCACTGACCCGCCACTGACCCGCCACTGACCCGCCACTGACCCGCCAGGCCGCCACTGATCCGCCACTGATCCGCCACTGACCCGCCACTGACCCGCCACTGACCCGCCAGGCCGCCACTGACCCGCCACTGCCCCACCACTGACCCGCCAGGCCGCCACTGACCCGCCACGCGACTGCCCCGCCACTGCCCCGCCCCGCCACTCCCCCGCCACTGCCTTGTACTCACCAAGGGTTCTCAACGGTTTTGGCCGGGGACCCCCAGAAATGCTTTGGCAACGTCTCGGGACCCCCTCCCCGCCCCCTCCCGACCCCCAATATAAATTGACTGCTACAATAACCTTAATAATAGAGACAATACACCATAAATAAATACTGAAACCAGATATAATCATTAGGGAAGGTGTATGCATGTACTATGTGTACTATATGTAAACTCTTCATTTCCACTTTACAGCCATTCAGTAGTTTTTTTTTTTTTATAATTTGGGGACCCCCCAAAATAATTTGGCGACCCCTCAAGGGGTCGTGACCCACGGGTTGAGAACCCCTGCTCTACACAATATAAACTCCTACAAATGTAACCAGGTGATGTTGTTGTTGCATGTATATCATTTGGTGGTTATGTATATATATATATATAATATATACATATAAACTACGTAAAGAAACTAGTTTCCTTGTTTGTTATCTTGATTGTTCTTTATCAATTCTTGTCTCCATAGTCCACAGTTATCACGCTGTCCACAGTTATCTCACTGTCCACAGTTATCGCACTGTCCACAGTTATCGCGCTGTCCACAGTTATCTCACTGTCCACAGTTATCTCGCTGTCCACAGTTATCGCACTGTCCACAGTTATCGCACTGTCCACAGTTATCTCACTGTCCACAGTTATCTCGCTGTCCAAAGTTATCTCGCTGTCCACGGTTATCGCACTGTCCACGGTTATCGCACTGTCCACGGTTATCGCACTGTCCACGGTTATCGCACTGTCCACGGTTATCGCACTGTCCACGGTTATCGCACTGTCCACAGTTATCGCACTGTCCACAGTTATCGCACTGTCCACAGTTATCGCACTGTCCACGGTTATCGCACTGTCCACGGTTATCGCACTGTCCACGGTTATCGCACTGTCCACAGTTATCGCACTGTCCACAGTTATCGCACTGTCCACAGTTATCGCACTGTCCACAGTTATCGCACTGTCCACAGTTATCGCACTGTCCACAGTTATCACACTGTCCACAGTTATCACACTGTCCACAGTTATCGCACTGTCCACAGTTATCGCACTGTCCACAGTTATCACACTGTCCACAGAAAGAGAAAAGAAAGTGAAAAACACAAGACAAAGAAGGTTTCAGTTACAGTCTCAGTTAGTCACAAAAGAAAGTAGAAACTAAACACAATACAACCCACAAAACAACAATTGAACCTAGGAGTCCTCTACAGTGAAAAGTGGGGTCTTCAGCATAGTACAGTATAGGAATAGGCCCATCCTCATTTCTATGATGAGCCCATGTTATGTGCCAGGGGGGTCCTAGGGTCTGCTGAACAGGGTCTGTTATATAGATAGATGTTCCCAACACTAAAAGGTGACAGAGCCTTTCAGATTGTAGCTCCCAAACTTTGGAATGCTCTTCCACAGGTCTAGAGAGCTGCATGCAGCCTCTTTGGACATTTTTAAGAACAAGCTTAAAACCAAAGTCAACGTCGTATGATTTGTCACACGACTTTGTTCTCCGCATTTGACCCATCTCTTGGAGCGGTTGAGCCGCAGCCAAGGAGCGGTGAGCCGCAGCCAAGGAGCGGTGAGCTGCAGCCAAGGAGCGGTGAGCTGCAGCCAAGGAGCGGTGAGCTGCAGCCGTGCCGCGCTCGGGAATCATTTTGATTAGTTGATGTGCCAAGCAAGGAGGCACTGGGTCCCATTTTTACAGTCTTTGGTATGACCCGGCCCGGGGATCGAACCCCGATCTCCCAGTTTCAGGGCGGACACTCTAACCACAAGGCCACTGTATGGTCAACCACTACTATTTGAACAAGCATTTGCAGATGTTTGAGGATTTTATTTTGTCGTTTGTGTTGTTATTTTCTGTCCCGTTTGAGATCAATTGCTTTAATACCTTGTTTTGCACTTGTGAGTTTTATCTGTGAGAAGTTCTACGTCATAAATAAAATGTACTTACTTACTTACTGAAACGTATTGGTCAGCTGATGAACAAGTTATACATACATGTCCGTCCTTCTGATTTCCTTTCCTGAACTTCTGAAGCCTCAGGCACCAATTCATGAGCGTTTATCACTGCAGACATGATCACCTCTCACTGATATTATGCTGGGTCTAGGCTGCCAGGCTAAACTGATATTATGCTGGGTCTAGGCTGCCAGGCTAAACTGATATTATGCTGGGTCTAGGCTGCCAGGCTAAATGATATTATGCTGGGTCTAGGCTGCCAGGCTAAATGATATTATGCTGGGTCTAGGCTGCCAGGCTAAATTATATTATGCTGGGTCTAGGCTGCCAGGCTAAACTATATTATGCTGGGTCTAGGCTGCCAGGCTAAATGGTGGGTCTATGCTGGGTCTATGCTGGGTCTAGGCTGCCAGGCTAAATGATATTATGCTGGGTCTAGGCTGCCAGGCTAAATGGTGGGTCTATGCTGGGTCTATGCTGGGTCTAGGCTGCCAGGCTAAATTATATTATGCTGGGTCTAGGCTGCCAGGCTAAATGGCCACCTCTCACTGATATTATGCTGGGTCTAGGCTGCCAGGCTAAATGGGTCTAGGCTGCCAGGCTAAATAGGTCTAGGCTGCCAGGCTAAATGGGTCTAGGCTGCCAGGCTAAATGGGTCTAGGCTGCCAGGCTAAATGGGTCTAGGCTGCCAGGCTAAATGGCACTCAGGACTTCCCAGAAGATGCCGGGGCCCTGTGTGCTGGTATAGCTTCCTCAATTCATGCCTCGATAATAAGTAATAGAAAAATAATGGGAGAATCTGATAAGAAACAGGAAGCACTCAACCAATTGTGCAAATGTATCACATTTAGCATCCATTCCTCGTCAGCTACAGCACACATTTAGCATCCATTCCTCGTCAGCTACAGCACACATTTAGCATCCATTCCTCGTCAGCTACAGCACACATTTAGCATCCATTCCTCGTCAGCTATGTCATAGAGTGGAGAATGACATCTGGTTTAATGTCACAGAATGCACAGGGCCATGTAGAGCAGCATGATGGATGGTTAACTTTATATTGTGTTTTATTGCTTTATTTATATTTCGAGTTTCATTTTGATTATGCATGCTGTGTTTCATTTCTGTGTTATATTTGATGAGTGCCGTGCGCTATGATAGCGATGGACAATGAACATTATGCCACAGTATTGTTTACCTGTCAGGTGCTCTAACCGAGGCGTGTGCAGCCTATCAGACACAGACTGAGTCAAGACATTCATTCGCCAGTGAAAACTCCACGCCCAAATAAAAGGTCCACCTAGATCCCACCTCAGGTCTCTCTCTCTGCTCAGACAGTGCCTGCTGCCGCCGTCGTCGGATCACGCCAGACCTCTCTCTCTGTCCTCTTCTCCCTACATGTTGTAGGCCAGATTAAATATCTCATCGTCTCTCCACGCTGTGCCCGCGGACCAGACTCCTCTCCTCCTCTCGACCACACCGTGAGTCCGATGTCCTCATCGCCTCCTCCACGTCGCTGAGATTGATCACTCTGCAATGTCAACGCTCTCTATCATCTGAATTAAGGAAAGTAACTATATTCCTCCGTGCTATTGAGTTCGTGGGTTAAGGCTCTTAAGTGTGACAGTAAAGTGATTCGAGTTCCCGTTTCTGTGTTGAAGTGCTGGAGCCAGCCAGATGTTGTGACGGCGGTGGAGCAGCCCAGAGATTGATTAATGATATGCTCATCCTACTCCTTCTTAAAGGAAAGTAATAACGCTAGCCTGCGTGTGTTGTCAAAGTTGAAAGTGCCGGTTGTGAGGGCTGTCACTCATTACGTCGTTCTCCTTGTCCAACAGCGGAGCGTCAGGGCGCCCGGACAGCGGCGACGCGGAAGTCCCGGACTGGACAGTGTGGATCGAACTGAACTTAACTAGCTGTCTCGTCACGGCTGTGGCGAGGCGCAAAACCCGGATCGGATTCACTACTGGACTGGACTGTGGTATTTCTAACTCCCCTGACTCACTGACTCTCTCCCTACAGTTTTATCAATTGCTGCTTGCTATTTTAAATGCTGATGAAGTGATTTATTGATGAAGTGGTTTATTATTGTTTTGTTTTAAAAGAGGGTACCCTTGCATTTAATGATTGTACTGTTGAATGAATTCATATGCCTAGATTATAATAAAAGGATTTTGTACTTTTATACTTTACCCCTATTGTGTCTGGTCATTTACTCTGTATTGGTGTGAACTGGAGTCCGAACTTAGAGTAGTAACAACTCTCCCAAAAACCTGTTACATAAGTGGCGTAGTCGGCAGGACTCCTTATTCACACCGTACAGAGCAAAATGGCCGACGAAAATGAAATGCGTTCTGAAAGTGCAGGCCCTAGTGTATCAGGAGAAAATGGCGCCAGGTCAGAAAATGTTAATGCAAGCCAACCATTGATAAATGCAATGATGATGCCATGGTTTATGGGGGTCCCATGGATCCCAAAATTTAATGGTGACCCAAGTAAAATGAGGTTTTCAGAATGGAACGGGCAGGTTCGGGCTATGCTGCGGGCACAAGGGTTAAATGAAGAACAGAAAATAGACTTTATTTTCGGAGCGCTTGAAGGCGAAGCAAAGCGAGAGATACGTCTATTAGACCCAGCTAGGCGTGCAACTAGCGCAGCCATCCTACAGGAGCTACAGAAGCTGTATGGACAGGTAACTCCAGTAGCCCAGCTCCGGGCGTAATTCTTTAAATGTCACCAACAGGAAGGAGAAACGGCTGCCGCCTACATTCTCCGGCTCCGGGAGCTATTCTCCATATGGCGAGAGCATGAACCAAATGGCTCGGCTCAAGATGAGATGACCATCCGAGACCAGCTTGTCCTGGGTTTGAGACCTAGCACAGTACAACAAGAACTCCAACGCCAGGTGCGTAGAAACCCTACATTGTCCTTCAGTGAAGTGTGTAGTGAAGTCCGAGCATTGGAAGCCGAACAGAGGATGGAGTCTGCATGTGCAGCGCGTGTCTCAGTGCCTCCACCACAACAGACCCCAGTAGCTCCTAGTTTAAACGAATGGAGAGAGACTGTAAGAGCTGAACTTAGGAAAGAAATGAAAGACCAAATATCTGTTCTAACTGAAACTCTGAAAGATGAAATTAAACGGCAACTTTCCCCACAGAATGCCCCAGACGAGTACAGACGCCCTACTACAAGAGGGAGAGTTCAGGAGGGTCGTCATACACCCTCCCCTGGACGACACCAGGCATTCGAATGGGACCAACAGGGCCAGCCCATTTGTAGAGGCTGTGGACACACAGGCCACATCCAGAGGCGCTGCCCACAGGAGAGGAGGCATTTAAACTAATAGCTCCAGCCACTGGGAGCCAAGTGGTTGGGGAGGGGAACCAAGGGAACCGAGCAAATGAGAACGCTATGATTGGTACGTGTCCAGGGGTGGAAATATCTGTTGCAGGGGTTAAATTACCCTGCTTGCTCGATACAGGCTCACAAGTAACTTTGTTCAGTGAATCGTTCTTCCAAAAATGGCTCAGTGGGGAGCAGGCACGAGACCCACAGGATCTGTACTGGCTGACCCTAAAAGCCGCCAATGGCCTACGGATCCCCTATACCGGGTACGCCATCTTGGATTTCACAGTGGGAGGGGTCACTGTGTCCGGTAAGGGGGTCATCATTGTCAAAGACGAGTGCTTGAATGCTGAGAAGGGCATTTTAGGAATGAACGTGATCTCACACTTCTGGAAGGAACTGTTCCAGGGAGTCCACCCAGGGCTGACGGCATTTGGTGCTACCATGTCCTCACAGGCCAAGGGTGAGTGGGAACGTGCCTTCGCCGTCTGCCAGAAGGTGTCGCAGGCTGAACCATCAGATGGACAGGTTGGAGTGGCCCGGTTGACCCGCCAAGATCCAGTCTATGTCCCTCCCAACAGCGAGATGGTGTTATGGACACACCTGTACGGGACGAGGCCCAGGTCTGACTTCTGTGCTCTTGTGGAGGGCCCAGAGAGAGATGACGAATGGCAGGTGGCCCGGACCGTTGCTTGGGTGGTGAAAGGACGCCTCCCCATAAGGATACGCAACGTGAACCCATACCCCATCTTAATACCTCAACGGCGCCCCCTTGCTAACATCTTCCAGGTTGATGCAAGCCAGGTGCGAGGGGAGAAGGACCTGGTGTTGAAGGCTTCAGACCCAGGGGTAGTTGAAGTTGACGTCCAGGTGAACCAGGTCACCACAGAAGACCAGCACCCAGTACACCTGCTGAAAGGTGATGGGCTGTCTGCAGAGCAGCAACAGACGATGGACTCCCTGCTGCAGCGATGGAAGACTGCCTTTGCAGCAGGAGAAGAGGACTTTGGACAGACTGATGCAGTCCTCCATTCAATCCCCACAGGCTCAGCACCACCCAGCAGGGAGCGCTACAGGCCGATCCCACCAAGCCTCTACCCAGAGCTGAGAGGGCTCCTCCAAAACATGTTGGACACAGAGGTCATCAAGGAAAGCTCCAGCCCTTGGGCGGCGCCAATTGTCCTTGTGAAGAAGAAGGATGGGTCGTGGCGCTTCTGCGTGGACTACAGGAAGCTCAACGCCCTCACCCACAAAGACGCCTACCCTCTACCAAGGATAGAAGAGTCCCTCACCTGTCTAAAACAAGCGGCCTGGTACTCCACTCTCGACCTCGCCAGTGGGTTCTGGCAGGTGGACGTGGACCCGAAGGACAGAGAGAAGACTGCATTCACCACCCCCATGGGCCTCTACGAGTTCCAGAGGATGCCTTTCGGCCTATGCAACGCCCCAGCGACGTTCCAACGTCTGATGCAGCGGTGCCTGGGGGGGCACGTCAACGAGTCTCTCCTAATCTACTTGGATGATGTGATAGTCTATTCTCCGGATTTTGACACCCACATTGAACACCTGGAGCAGGTCTTCAAAAAGCTGGTAGCCCATGGCCTGAAGCTGCAACCCAAGAAATGCCACCTGTTCCAGAGGAAGGTAACCTACCTTGGCCATGTCATCTCCAGTGAGGGGATCTCCACTGACCCTGGAAAGACCTCTGTCGTAAAGGACTGGGCCGTCCCTTCAACTGTCAGCCAGGTACGCTCATTCCTGGGTTTTGTAGGGTACTACAGGAGGTACATTAAGGGCTTCTCCAAGGTAGCTGCACCCCTTAACTCCCTCCTGGTAGGCACAGCCAGTTTGCAGAAGGGGAGAAGCATCGTCTGGACTCCGGACTGCCAGACAGCGTTCGACGCCCTGAAGACTGCTCTGGTGAGTGCTCCAGTTTTGGCCTATGCTGACTTCTCAAAGCCCTTCAACCTCTATACTGATGCTAGCCTAGGGGGTTTGGGGGCCGTACTATCACAAGTACAGGATGGCAAAGAGAGGGTAGTTGCCTATGCCAGCAGAAGTTTGATCCCAACAGAAAGAAATGACCAAAACTACAGTTCCTTTAAACTAGAGTTTTTGGCCCTCAAGTGGGCCGTTACAGAAAAGTTTAAGGACTACTTGTGGGGCAATAAGTTCCTGGCCTTTACCGACAACAACCCCCTTGTCCATTTGGACACAGCACGCTTAGGGGCTGTTGAACAGCGCTGGGCAGCCCAACTGGCAAATTTTGACTTTGAACTGAAATACCGCCCAGGTACTGCCAACCGTAACGCTGATATCTTGTCCAGGTTACCGCAGGAGACTGGATTCGTCCAAGCCGCAGCGGCTGCAGTAGAATTGGAGGCAACCCCGGAAACGGAAGACCAGTGGAAGAACTGGCAAGATGGAGACCAAACCCTGGCCCAAGTGAAGGAGTGGGTTGCAGGAGAACTCCTCCCAGGAGCAGAGGAAAGGAAGGACAGCCTGCCTGTGGTAAGACGCCTCTTGCGAGAATGGAGCCGCCTACACATCCAGGGAGGTGTGTTGAAGAGGAGAGCGCAGGAGCGCAACACCGGTTTGAACTTGGCTCAAATTGTGGTACCCTCAAGCAAGACCAAGGAGCTGTGGGAGAAGTACCACAACTCCTCAGGCCACATGGGAGTGGCCAAAATTGAAGCCCTACTGAGGAAGACCTTCTACTGGCCAGGGATGATTACTGACCTGCAGGAATGGGGGTCCCAGTGCGCAAGTTGTGTCCAACAGAAACGTGGCCCAGAGGTAAGGGCGCCTTTGGTGCCAATTCTCACGTCTTACCCCATGGAAACTGTCTCAATTGATTACTTATCTCTTGGCCGGCATGGCGACACCTACCCTTACCTGTTGGTTATAACTGACTTATTCTCCAAGTATGGGTGGGCCATCCCTACGAAAGACCAGACGGCAGCCACTACGACCCGGGTTCTCTGGCGCCACCTCATCCAGGCGTGGGGGTGCCCCGAACGGATCCTGTCTGACCAGGGGGCAGCGTTCGAGTCAAACCTGGTAGCACAGCTGTGCAGCCTCTACGGATGCT
This sequence comes from Electrona antarctica, assembly GCF_951216825.1. Classification (NCBI taxonomy): domain Eukaryota; kingdom Metazoa; phylum Chordata; class Actinopteri; order Myctophiformes; family Myctophidae; genus Electrona; species Electrona antarctica. The sequence continues at coordinate 6,149,646 of NC_136793.1, forward strand.
CCAAGATCCGAACTACACCTTACAGGCCTCAGGGAAACGGGGCCTGTGAAAGGTTTAACAAGACTATTCTGTCTCTCCTAGGAACGCTGAGTCAGGTTGACCAAGCACACTGGCCAGATCACTTGCCGACTCTGCTCCAGATGTACAACAACACCACCCACGAGACCACCGGACTGACCCCACACTACATCATGTTTGGTCGACATGCCCGCCTGCCTGTGGAAACGGTCGTAGGAGCACCGGCACTGACCCAAAGACATGACCTAGAAGGCTGGGTTCATCAACACAACCAGACGCTGCAGAGAGTCTACAAACAGGTTGCAGTTAAGACCAGAGAAAACAGAATGAGGGACAAGGACAGGTATGATGAGAGAGCAAAACACCTACCCTTGTTGCCCGGAGAAAGAGTGCTCTTGCGCAACTTCCGCCGCAGAGAGCAAGGCAAGCTGGCACCCCACTGGCAGCCCCAGCGCTATGTGGTTCTCGACCAATCACGCCCCGGCGTGCCAGTCTTCCAGATCAGGCCAGAAGGGAAGGAAGGACCCGTTAGGACAATCCACCGGAACCACCTTCGACCATGCCCTTTCAACCCCCCTGAAGTGGTACAACAAGCCCCAGAGACTGAAACAATGCCCTCTTACTCAAATGAACACTTTAGGCCAATATTGTTACCTGTGACCTTTGTGCCCACAGCATCTACAGGCCCAAGAGAAGGTGACCCAGTAACCCCACCTATAGCTCGAGATGATGGACAAGAGCAGGTACACGAAGTACCTTTGCGACGGTCACAGCGACCCACTAGGGGTAGGCCTCCAAACAGGTACGGTGACTAGACGTTGTCGGGACGACAACGGACAAAGGGGGGAGGTGTGTCATAGAGTGGAGAATGACATCTGGTTTAATGTCACAGAATGCACAGGGCCATGTAGAGCAGCATGATGGATGGTTAACTTTATATTGTGTTTTATTGCTTTATTTATATTTCGAGTTTCATTTTGATTATGCATGCTGTGTTTCATTTCTGTGTTATATTTGATGAGTGCCGTGCGCTATGATAGCGATGGACAATGAACATTATGCCACAGTATTGTTTACCTGTCAGGTGCTCTAACCGAGGCGTGTGCAGCCTATCAGACACAGACTGAGTCAAGACATTCATTCGCCAGTGAAAACTCCACGCCCAAATAAAAGGTCCACCTAGATCCCACCTCAGGTCTCTCTCTCTGCTCAGACAGTGCCTGCTGCCGCCGTCGTCGGATCACGCCAGACCTCTCTCTCTGTCCTCTTCTCCCTACATGTTGTAGGCCAGATTAAATATCTCATCGTCTCTCCACGCTGTGCCCGCGGACCAGACTCCTCTCCTCCTCTCGACCACACCGTGAGTCCGATGTCCTCATCGCCTCCTCCACGTCGCTGAGATTGATCACTCTGCAATGTCAACGCTCTCTATCATCTGAATTAAGGAAAGTAACTATATTCCTCCGTGCTATTGAGTTCGTGGGTTAAGGCTCTTAAGTGTGACAGTAAAGTGATTCGAGTTCCCGTTTCTGTGTTGAAGTGCTGGAGCCAGCCAGATGTTGTGACGGCGGTGGAGCAGCCCAGAGATTGATTAATGATATGCTCATCCTACTCCTTCTTAAAGGAAAGTAATAACGCTAGCCTGCGTGTGTTGTCAAAGTTGAAAGTGCCGGTTGTGAGGGCTGTCACTCATTACGTCGTTCTCCTTGTCCAACAGCGGAGCGTCAGGGCGCCCGGACAGCGGCGACGCGGAAGTCCCGGACTGGACAGTGTGGATCGAACTGAACTTAACTAGCTGTCTCGTCACGGCTGTGGCGAGGCGCAAAACCCGGATCGGATTCACTACTGGACTGGACTGTGGTATTTCTAACTCCCCTGACTCACTGACTCTCTCCCTACAGTTTTATCAATTGCTGCTTGCTATTTTAAATGCTGATGAAGTGATTTATTGATGAAGTGGTTTATTATTGTTTTGTTTTAAAAGAGGGTACCCTTGCATTTAATGATTGTACTGTTGAATGAATTCATATGCCTAGATTATAATAAAAGGATTTTGTACTTTTATACTTTACCCCTATTGTGTCTGGTCATTTACTCTGTATTGGTGTGAACTGGAGTCCGAACTTAGAGTAGTAACAACTCTCCCAAAAACCTGTTACAGCTACAGCACACATTTAGCATCCATTCCTCGTCAGCTACAGCACGTCGTCCCCCAAAAACTGGGCAGATAAAACAATATCTAGCTTTGCACGAATGCACGATCGGGTCTTTGGCAGGAATAACACTTTTAATCAGTGGTTTTATTATCAACAAGCACGATCTTAATTTGATGTTTTTAGGATCGGGAGTCAAACCCACGCCACACTGCCAGACTGGATTACCAGCCAAGGTGTCTGTGGTCACAGGTCTGATCATTCCTGAGGCTGAGGTGACTGATGTGGTCACAGGTCTGATCATCCCTGAGGCTGAGGTGCCTCATGTGGTCACAAGTCTGAACATTCCTGAGGCTGAGGTGACTGATGTGGTCACAGGTCTGATCATTCCTGAGGCTGAGGTGACTGATGTGGTCACAGGTCTGATCATTCCTGAGGCTGAGGTGCCTCATGTGGTCACAGGTCTGAACATTCCTGAGGCTGAGGTGCCTCATGTGGTCACAGGTCTGAACATTCCTGAGGCTGAGGTGACTGATGTGGTCACAGGTCTGATCATTCCTGAGGCTGAGGTGACTGATGTGGTCACAGGTCTGATCATTCCTGAGGCTGAGGTGCCTGATGTGGTCACAGGTCTGATCATTCCTGAGGCTGAGGTGACTGATGTGGTCACAGGTCTGATCATTCCTGAGGCTGAGGTGACTGATGTGGTCACAGGTCTGATCATTCCTGAGGCTGAGGTGCCTGATGTGGTCACAGGTCTGATCATTCCTGAGGCTGAGGTGACTGATGTGGTCACAGGTCTGATCATTCCTGAGGCTGAGGTGACTGATGTGGTCACAGGTCTGATCATTCCTGAGGCTGAGGTGACTGATGTGTTCTCTTTGATCACTCCCACGTTGTTTTACTATCTCAGTACTATCTCACATAAATGTTGCAGTGGTAGTCTAGTCTAACAACGTTGCATCACTTATATACAAGACACCAGTGAAAAATGAATTCAGGCTATCTCTTCCACATCTTTCTTAGGGCCACAGTCAATGGCCTTATAGCTGGGTCTGAATTCGTTCAAAATCAACAAAATCGTGCACTTGGTGACAAGTTTTTGATTTTTGGTATGGTGGTAGGTATGGTTATAGGGTTTTCAAAAACCATCGCAAACGAGTTGGGAGCGCCACCTAGTGGTCTGTTTGCAATGAATCTAATATTAAATGGGTCAGTCTATGGTTAAAAACCATAATAATTGATAAAAGAGATTTTATTAGTATTGGGTGTGCTAAATAACATACTAAAAAATTAGGAAAAAATAACTTCTGGAAAGACATAATTTCAAGATGGCGTCCACGATGGCTGCCGGGAGCTTAAAATGCCTATAAACTGGGATTTAATATGTAAGAAATAATAATAATAATTGATAAAATAGATTTTCCAATGGATTCTATTAGTATTGGGTATGCTAAATAACATATAAACATTTTGGGTGAAAATAACTTCTGGAAAGGCATCATTTTCAAGATGGCGTCCACGGTGGCCTCAGTAAGCTTAAAATGCCTATAAACTGGGATTTAATACATAAAAAATCATAACAATTATGCACTTGGTGACAAGTTTTCGATTTTTGGCATGGTGTTAGGTATGGGCATGAAGTTTTCAAAAACCATCGCAAACGAGTTGGGCTTGCCCCCTAGTGATCTGTTTGCAATGAATCCAATGTTAAATAGGCCAGCATTGGATTCATTGCAAACAGATCACTAGGGGGCGAGCCCAACTTGTTTGCGATGGTTTTTGAAAACATTATGCCCATACCTAACATCATGCCAAATATCTAAAACTTGTCACCAAGTGCATAATTGTTAAGATTTTTGATGTATTAAATCCCAGTTTATAGGCATTTTAAGCTTACTGAGGCCACCGTGGACGCCATCTTGAAAATGATGCCTTTCCAGAAGTTATTTTCCCCCAAAATTGTAATATGTTATTTAGCATACCCAATACTAATAGAATCCATTGGAAAATATATTTTATCAATTATTTTGGTTTTTTTTTTTTTACATATTAAATCCCAGCTTTATAGGCATTTTGCAGCTATTGTGGACGCAATCTTGAAAATGATGCCTTTCCAGGCGTTATTTTTTCCTAATTCTTTAGTATGTTATTTAGCACACCCAATACTAATAAAATCCATTGAAAAATCTCTTTTATCAATTATTATGGTTTTTAACCATATACTGGCCCATTTGATATTAGATTCATTGCAAACAGACCACTAGGGGGCGAGCCCGACTTGTTTGCGATGGTTTTTGAAAACCTTATACCCATACCTAACATCATGCCAAAAATCAAAAACTTGTCACCAAGAGTATAATTGTTATGATTTTTTATGTATTAAATCCCAGTTTATAGGCATTTTAAGCTCCTGGCAGCCATCGTGGACGCCATCTTGAAAATAATGCCTTTCCAGAAGTTATTTTTTCCTAATTTTCTAGTATGTTATTTAGCACACCCAATACTAATAGAATCCATTGAAAAATCTCTTATCAATTATTATGGTTTTTAACCATAGACTGACCCATTTAATATTAGATTCATTGCAAACAGGCCACTAGGGGGCGCTCCCAACTTGTTTGCGATGAAAACCTTATAACCATACCTACCACCATACCAAAAATCAAAAACTTCTCACCAAGTGCACGATTATAACGAATTCAGACCCAGCTATTATAGATAATTCAAATTCGAAAATTACAAATGTTATTATTGATGCCTTTGGACCTACTAAATGTAAAGTTGCCAATGGTAAGATCTCAATGGGGAAATGCCACACTGAAGTATTGAAGTATTAGTGTTGAAATATACTTCGGTAAGAGAAACCTATGAAAATCTGGGAACTAAATCGTTACCAAGAAATTTCTTCACCGATGTGTTTCTAAAGGTGTCTAATACCATGTACTAAAAGTTTTCTTCACTTGCACAATGTAGGAGGCGGGACTAAGGGGGAGTGTTTTCTTCCTGTCCATCGGGAGTGCATGTAAGTCAGTAATTTTCTATGGACAATTATAGTATTTTCTCGTCACTTGTAATTTTTTAAATTACGTTTAAAAAAAAAAAAAGTATTCATATGGTTCATTAATTTACCATTCGTTTTTATCGTAATGTTTTATTTAGGGTTTTTTTCTCAAGGGGAAAGTTGTATGCTCCAGTGCAGCAGCACAGACAGGCAGTCTGTGCCGCCTCCTACATTGTGCAAGTGAAGAATATAAGGCAAAAAAAAATCATAATTCTTTAAGTAGCATGTGACATATGAAACACTCATTGGGAGGAAAACAGCCATAGCCGTCATCACAAATGTGATGAGGTCAGCACATTTGGGCAAATGGATATGGCTGAATTTAGCCCAAGGAGTGTTTTTTGTGCAAAACTAATGCTTGGAATGGACTCAGAATCATGAAAACCAATTTCCCACGTGAGTTGAATTTCAAACTTTTAGTACGTACATGTTATTAGACACCTTAAAAAACACATTGGTGAAGACATTTCTTGGTAACGATTTAGTTCCCAGATTGGTCAATTACCTGATAAAATGCCCTTAAGTCATTATGCAGAATGCCCATTTCAGAGTCATGGTCTACCGTATATCATGTTATTGATCGTTAATATGTTCATTACTTTAATGTCTCTGCAGCCGGTAAAGGTTGAGCTTATTTTAATTACTTTATACTGCTGGGTAGCTTAACCTATGAAATAATATAGCATGATCTACCCGATTCATAATATGTATAAACTAATCATCTCAATCTACCATGTGACTACTAGTGACTAAAGCTGTCACACAAATAGTGAACGAGTAAAACGCATACATTTACCTCTGATGAGTATAGAAGTAGGAAGTAGCATGAAATGGAAACAAAGTACAAGTACCTTATTGTACAGTACTTGAGTATACATTTCACCACTGCCAATGAGCATTAAATAGTCTATGAATAATCTGACAAATAGATATTACATAGATATTACTAAAGGAGTAATCTCCCGAGATAGGGTGAGAAGTTGAGTCACGCGAGAGAGACTCGGAGTAGAGCCGGAGATAGGGTGAGAAGTTCAGTCACGCGAGAGAGACTCGGAGTAGAGCCGCTGCTTCTACGCCTGGAAAGGAGCCAGCTTAGGTGGTTCGGGCATCTGGTTAGGATGCCTCTCGGGCTTCTCCCTATAGGCAGGTCCTCGATCGAGGCACGTCCCACTGCATGGGAGGAGACCCCGGGGCAGACCCAAGGCGCAGTTGGAGGAAACGCATCGACTCACTGGCCTTGGAACGTCTCGGGTACCCCCAGGTAGCCTGGCTAATAAGCCAGACTCAAATCACACTGTCGTGTGGTATTTGAGTCTGGAGATGCTGTGTATGGATCTTGTTTCCTGGGGGGCGGGTTCAAACATTTTCTCTTTGACGCAATTGGTCAGAGCTACTGTCAGTCAAAGGTCTCAAGCATTGAACGTCACTGTACCAAAGCCCGCCCATATTGCATACCGTGTCCCGGTTGGCCACACCAGTTCTCTCCATAATCCGCCGGCAGTCAATTCTTTTTTTTGCCAACGGCTGATTCGGTCTGGCTTATTAGCCAGGCTAACCCCCAGGAGGAAGTCACTATAATGTTGCTCTGGAGAGGGAAGTCTGGAGCACTCTGGTATGTTGCCCCTGCGACCTGACTACGGATAAGCGGTTGAAGATGGATGGATGGATTACTAAGGAGATCATTATCTAAACAGAGCCCAGATGGTGGAGGCTGGGTGGTGGTTGGAGTGCAAAAATATCATAGAGCAAGGCAGCAGCAACAGCAACAGCGCAACGTAGGCAGCAAGATAGCAGAGCATGCTGCACACAGTGCACAGCAGCAAGATAGCAGATCTAATCCTCAGTATAGCAGCATGATATCACATCAGCAGCCAGAATGAGAAGGTACACGTGGAGGTGTAAATATCCCCCCTCCCCGCCCAATTAGGTGTAGCGTTCAACTGGCACTATACTTTGGGCTGTCTGCCCTTCAGTGATCACGCTCTGCAGGCTTAATTTGCATCATACTTCTATATATGTACAGTATCTTGTGTACCTTGTTTGCTATACTTTCGATTGGCTGACAAATCATTAGCATCTGACCTTTTATCCACAAGAGCTTTTATACATTCAATTCGTTTCATATCTCCTCCTTCACTGGCAAAATTCTGAAAAATATATCAGTGCCTCCATCTGGTGATATCTGTGTCCACTTAAAACAAACTCAAATACCATGGCACTATTTAATCTGATTAAAACTTGGACGTTATACAACATCTGAAATCCTCCTCCTACCTTGATATTCTAACAACATGCTTAAAAAAGAAGAAGGAATATATAAGGCTATATCATTTATTTATTTTTTGAGGGGCGCTAGCCTCTCCTGTATACAGCTTTTGTCCCCACACAGCCTTTGTCTCATATTTGCCATTGACAATGAAAGGAGACATTAGGTCATATATGTCATATATGAAGGGTCATATGTAGACGAGCAAATCGCTAACCAATCACATAAATTCAGTTGTTCATGAGATGATGTATGATGAATGATAAGAACGCCCCTCACTTCACACAGGTGTGATTTTTTTTTAAGCACTATATAAAAGCCAGCTCTCTCTACCTCATTGATAGACCACTCTCCGGAGGTGAGGTGAGGCGAAACGAGCGGTGAGCAGACAACCACTTTATTTCACATCCCATTTACAGTATGCGATAGCCTATTGTGAAATTGTTACATTACTGTTTGTTAATCCAGGCCTCATCGGGGCACGCATTAACGTGGCAGACTAATGCGTGCAAAATACCTGATGAAAAAAACGGGGTGAACTGCAGCTTATGGAAATGGAAGGAGAACGACCAGAGTACACGGATATGGAAAAGGAGTAATGTAGCCTATACTGCATGCCCCTGCAGTACACACATGGCCTACGGAGGAGGAGTAAAACTACTCGCGTGAAGGCTGAGTAGAAATACTTACCGTTCTAAAAGTCCGTCTTCACCTTGATGTTGACTGTGTCACGGTCCGTGACGTGTTGTGTTTTCTTGTGTACCCTGTTCTTGGTTTTAGTTAGTTAGTGTTTTACTTTGTGTTACTGTGATTTTGTAGTCTGTATTTTCCTTGTTTCTTAGTTGCAGTTTTGCTTTACACTGTGAACCTTTATCTTGTAGTCTTGTTTTGTGCCTTCCTGTCTGCCCCTGTAGTTACGTTCCTGTCTTGTCTCACTAGTCCTGTGATTGCCAGTGTTTCCACCTGTGTCCCCTTAGTTCCCCAGCCTATCCCAGTGTTGATTGTCAGTGGTGTTCACCTGTGTCTAGTTATCTAAGTATGCCCTTGTGTTTTCAGTTCCTTGTTCGTTCGTAAATTGTAAGTCAGTGGTTTTTTGCTCCTCGTGATTTCCCATGTTCCTTGTTAGTTAGGGAAAATTTGCTTAAGTTGTGGCAAATCTGGAAAAAAAATGCTTACCACTAGCTTTCTTCACAGATGTGTTCATAAAGGTGTATACTATCACAGAAAAAAATTGTTCCAAGCCAACTCCCTTGGGAAACTTTGTGGGAGCCAATCAAAGTTGGGGTACACGGAGGGCCTAGGATAAATGCAGGACATGCAGCTTCTGAGGTGTGTAAATAGGTTTTTTGTGGGGTGCTGAATCTGTTCCAGCCAGTACCTTTCAGTAAAATGACTTCCTGGCCATAACATTGGCTGCTTTTGTATGTCCCAAACATGCATAATAACTAATATGTCACCAAGCTTCCATCCATTCTCCAGTATGTATTGGAGTATGAATGGAAGCTGCCAATCTCTGGATATAAGCTCAGAGAGAGTGATGTGCTGCTGCTCCTGTTGGGGGCCTGTTGGGGGCCTGCTTGCTGAAGATGTAAAATCTCCAGTCCCCAAAACATTCGTGCGATTTCCCATGGAACATGAACTTGAATAGTTCACAGCTGGCTGTGATGATGTCCTCCTTGTTGGCTTGGATGTCCAAAACTTCCATAGCCCTCTCCACTTCAGTCTTGCAGAACTACTACCGCTACTGGGAACTGTATCAAACCAGAAAAACTGCCCCCAACAGCAGGAGCCGCAGCACAGCACTCTCTCCGAGCTTGGAAGCTTGGTGACAAAGGCTATGAGTCTGTATCGTCAATGAACAGACCCCATCACACCAGACTATCTTCTGAAGTTAGTCAGTTGCAACTATGAGGGGGAGTGTACACACTGCATTTGAATGCACATTTCATTTCTGCTTGTGGTAACTGCAGAAATGCAAGAACAACAAGCTAAGATGACAGAGATGCCAGGGAGTTGGAAGAGTAGAGATAGTTGTATGTTTATTCATATTTGCAATTATTGTTTACAAAAGCATACTTACATTTTAGCACCTTAGTTTTTTATTATGTGTTGATCTTTTATATTGTGATATCATAGAGCCATGAAATTCGGCACATTCATTTCCCCCTTATTTTACCGTATTTTTTTTGAAAGGTGTGACAATAAAGTCTTTCTGATTCTGAAAAGAATAAATCAGTTAAATCCATTAAAGATTGTCCATCTACTTCTGTTTCAACAGTTAGTTTCAATTAAGATGCATTTGTGATATATTAATAAAATGCTTTTTATATTTTAATATGTCCCCCACACCAACACACAAACAAGAAAACACCATAGACATCCATTGAGATATGCATACAATGGATTATTAGTTATTACACTAGTATGTCTGGAACATACAAAAGCAGGCATGGCCAATTTTATTTTTATTGAGCATTTTTACTGAAAATGAATGGTTGGAACGGATTCAGCACCCCAAAAAAAACCTATTTACACACCTCACAAGTCGATATTGGCCAATTTGAAAATGTCCTGCATTTATCCTAGGCCCTCCGTGTACCCCAAATTTGATTGGCTCCCATAACGTTTCCCAAGGGAGTTGGCTTGGAACAATTTTTTCTGTGATAGTAAACACCTTTATGAACACATCTGTGAAGAAAGCTAGTGGTAAGCATTTTTTTTTCTCCAGATTTTCCACAACTTAAGCTAATTTTCCCTTATTAAGTGTTTCCCCTTGTTCCTAGTTTTTCCTTGTTTCCTCGTGTTCCAGTGTATGTTCCTGATCTCCTGTTTTTGGTTAATAAACCCTTGTATTCGACCTGCCTGTCCTCTGCCTTTGTCTGCGCTTGGGCCCAACACCTGCCTGTCCTGAACCGTGACAGACTGTTAGACCCTACCTGAGTTGAACTGCCTTATCTGCTCACCTGTTGGAATCCCTTTCAGTTACCGTATCTACCTGAAGACCTAGCTAGACCTATACTATTTCAATAAATATTACCTAACCCCCCCCCCCCCCCCCCCCAACGCTATTTACTAATACGTAAAATATATAAGCACTTTAATTCAGAACTTCTTGCCTCGTTGAGTGAATTTGGTTTGTGTGTGTGTGTGTATATATATTCTATGTATTTTTCCACTCTCATTGTCTGTATGTCATGAGAGCAGGACCTAGTGACTTTTTGTCTCTTATTGTTGACTATGTTGATTTCCTAATGTATTTGTACAACCATTAGTCTTTACATCTTTTCTCGTATAATGATTTTTAGAATGTAACTGAAATTATGTAAAAGTTATTTGGGGTCCTTGTGCCTTTAAATGATGTCAGCAAATTGAGGATCATCACAAGCTGTACCTCTTCCTCTAATTAGACTCTGTCTATTGTGATTGGTTGATTCTTTTTCAAATGTTTGTATATAAGTAACTCTGTCAAAATGATGTGTTATGCCTGAGGAAGGTCCCTAGTGACCGAAACGTTGCTTCATTAAATAAGACAATACTCTTGTGCCGAGCAGATACACAGTGTGCGGGTGTACCTTATTGCTTTCTTTGATGTCCACTGGCCTACGCACCTGTGCATACGCCTGATTGCTAGGTGTGCGATAGTTTTCTCCTACAATAAATATTACCTACCAGAGGCAAGGAAGCAACCAGGTGCTCAGGAGGTGTGCAGGTATACGAAATATAAAAATAGTAAAAAGGTGCTCCTGGGATCAATCGGGATAACACACCTATAGAAAAAAGCGGAGATCCGGGCACACTTAATAGTAAAAAAGGAGGAAAACATTATTGAACCGTTTCGACCTATACGGTCTTCATCAGGGCTAACCCTGATCTAGCCCTGATGAAGACCGTATAGGTCGAAACATGTCGGTTCAATAAAAATTTCCTCCTTTTTGTGTGCCCGGATCTCCGCTTTTTTCTAAATATTACCTGTTGAAGTCCAACAGGTTAATAGGTCTAGCAACGACGATTCCTCTTCTTTTCCTGAAAATGAACTTTATGTTGAATGCCTACCTTTGACATTGACACAGTCGCCACTATATTACAAAGCCTCAGATGTTCTACAAATTACAAATAAGTTGTATATTGAAGTATATAGCAAATACATGTATGGCAACTTGAGGTACTCTTCTTTAATGTCATCGTCTAAAAATGGATGTCATGGAGTGGCTCTATCATAGGGGGCAAAAATCGTATTATTTTATAAATATTCCTAAAATAAATAAATAATGGAGCTGGAAGCTTGACTGAGGGGCTGCCATTGGATTTTTTTTTTGGTCATTTTAGTTTTTTCATGTCATATGAAAGCAGGCCAGCAGGGAATCATAGCTTCAAATTGAAATATTGGTTGTTCAGTTTGACTTTGACCCACCAGTTTTGTAGCTTATAGAGTAATGTCTTGCAGAGAAACAGCGAGTTGAGAAAACAGGCCTGAAAGGTTCACTTCTGTGGACTCCAACATTACTCCTAGCTACATGCTTAAGCATTGATTTCATGTTTCATGTCAATTTCAGCTCTGACATTTATTTCAGACATGCTCTAGTATGTGTGAAGAGTCTGCCTGTGCTATTAACTCATTTTGGATTTGAAAAAAAAATAGTTTTTCTCCTCGCGTGAAAAGCTAGAGGCTGCACACTGGCAGCCCCTCGGTCAAGCTGGGTTACCTATGGTCCACCCATTCCTGCGACATGTGAGAACAAAGTCTATCACTAAACATGGGTGAAATTCACCCAAACACCTGCCTGTAGAAAAAAACAGGATTGTGGGCAGGGAAACAAACCTACCTTCTATGATGTCACTTTAGTCTAATGAAGGTAATTAAACACCCACCACCCACCTCAGACATCAGCAACATTATGACAATTACAAAGATATCATTATTATCCGGGTGAAAATCGTGTTTAGTGTTTCTAGAGCCGAGGTTCCCAACGACTCATGGCATTAATAACCTCATCCTCAAGTTCGCCGATGACACAACCGTGGTGCCATGCCATCATTAAAGGGCCACTTCACCCCTTTTGCAACCAGAGCTTATTTTAATGATGTTAAGGACACGAGAAACACTCATGATTTTTTTCTTTTTCAATGTGTGTGTAATATGTTTTTTTTAAAGATATTTTAAGTCATAACACCATGTTCACGATATTGGGAGGACGATGCGATATGGAAGAGGTACAGAAGCATTAGCCCGGAACGAGCCAGTGGTGGAAAAAGTACTACATTTATTCACTTAAGTAAAAGTATCAATACTGCATTGTAGAACTACTCCGTTACAAGTAAAAGTCCAGAATTCAAAATGTACTTGAGTAAAAGTACAAAAGTATTGGCATCAAAATGTACTTAAAGTTCCAAAAGTAGATAGTACTACTCACTATGCAGAATGTCCCATTTCAAGTTTTCAAATGTATAAAAAATAATTTGAAAATAGCAGATCAATAATAAGGCTTGTGGCCTGGACTGTATAGAGGGTATGCGCGTGACATCATCGTACCAGGAAGTTATGCGGGAACGCCCACTGAGTGGCAAAAAACTACTTTCTGGCCTTGACGGCCCATACATCCACACAGAAAAGTCCTGTCTGATTGCATTAAACAATGTTAAACTCACCAACACATGCATCTGAACGAAAAGCTTGAATTATCCTCTTTATATCTGTAAAGTTTTTGTTTCATGAAAATCCACCATAGAAATGTTATGAGCTACTTTCTGTCAAGAAATGCCCTGCATTTGATTATTTTGTCAGAGTGTCAGAGTTTGGAAGTGCTTGTTTTCAATAACACAACATTTGGCTGCCTCCTGCATTATGTGACATTTAGAAACAGGTGGTACGCAGGACGGTTGAGTGATTTACAACGAGCGCTTCCAAACTCCAACACTCCATGTTGCTCAATGTTTTGCCACTCAGTCTAGATGATGGAAAAATCATGCATGTGCATACTCTCTATTCCTGCAGAACACCTGAAGTATACCAACTATAGGCTCTGCCCATAAATGGTAAATGGTAAATGGTGCATTTATATAGCGCCTTTATCCAAGGCGCTTTACATAGATTGTGCATTACATTCACCCATCCACACACCGATTGCGGCGGAAGCCATGCAAGGTACCAACCAGCACATCGGGAGCAATTTGGGGTTCAGTGTCTTGCCCAAGGACACTTCGACATGTAGACAGGAGGAACCAGGATTCGAACCGCCGACCCATGGATCATTGGACGACCTGCTCTACCTCTTGAGCCACAGTCGCCCCATGCACTGCTTGCTATGTGTTTCACAGGACATGGTGTCCGTCCTGAATCCATTATGTCTGGATTTGTAATGTTGGTGCCTGTCCTGAAAGACAAGCCTGGGAAGCTAAATAGCATGGACGATTATTGACCTATCGCCCCTTGCCAGTTGCAAGGAATTAAAATACCATATGTCCTCATTGATGATTGGATGGATGACAGAGATGTCTACAGACAATGCCGTAAAAGGCAAATATGTCTGTGTTCTGTTGATACTAAGGGCCAGTGGCGTGCACAGACATTTAGAGGGGCAGGTGCTCAAGTGAAGAAAAAGCACCTTGTGCAGCGCGTGGAACTGGCCGGTTGCCTTAATAGTGTGAGATTTATAGATTTTGGGGCCTAAATAATATATTAAAAGCTTTTTTTTATCAAGAATTGATCAATGTCACCATGGTCCACATGCTGTAGCACCCCCTAGTGTCTATCTGTGCACGCCACTGATAAGGGCTTCACGTTTCGTCACCACTATAACCCCTTATCCCTAAACTTCTTTGCCTTTTTTTTTTTTTTACTATTTTGCCAAACATTTTTGAATAGTTAAAATGGCTACAGTCTACAAGCTCACAACGTGTCAATGTAGATTGGCTAGTTGAACTATTCACAAATGTTTTTCAAAATAGTAAAAAAGGCAAAGAAGTTTAGGGATAAGGGGTTTAGTGGTGACGAAAATGGAGCCCTACGTGTTCACGTGCTGTTCACAGCCTATGTCACACCTCTGTACTGTACACGGCTCATCTCTGGCATTCGTACAGGGTGAGGAGTATATATGCAGAGGCTGAAAATGGCTTATAATGATGCTACTGTATGAGGCCTCTATACTTTTTAGTTATTAACTTACCTGCCTGAATCTTGTTGAGTTGGCACTAGACAGCCGCCTCATGACATGTACTGTACTTGTGTGTGTGTGTGTGTGTGTGTGTGTGTGTGTGTGTGTGTGTGTGTGTGTGTGTGTGTGTGTGTGTGTGTGTGTGTGTGTGTGTGTGTGTGTGTGTGTGTGTGTGTGTGTGTGTGTGTGTGTGCGAGAGAGAGAGAGAGTTATGGTGATCTGACTTGATGTATTTTATATATTGTATATATACCGTCTCTTTTTTTAAACATTTTTTATGATGTGCTGTTTTCTTTTCTATGGACCCACGGGTCTGAAATACAGTTTATATAATGGCACTTTGTTCTGATCGTGTAAACATCCTAATTAATTTTATGCTGCTGTAACACCCTTATTTTCCCCTTGGGGTATCTCAGTGTATCTCATCTCTAGGGTTCCTTTATGCTGCTGTAACACCCTTATTTTCCCCTTGGGGTATCTCAGTGTATCTCATCTCTAGGGTTCCTTTATGCTGCTGTAACACCCTTATTTTCCCCTCGGGGTATCTCAGTGTATCTCATCTCGGAGGTTCCTTCCCACAACTAAAACGTAAAATTCAACAACGTCTTTGCACTAAACAACAACTTAAATATCTTCCACAACAGCACTGAGACTGTTATATTCTTAAAATCTTCAATAACGTCTACTTGTGCTATCAGGCACATTTGAACAGCAAAGCTTAGGTGATTGACACATTTAAAAAATTTGATAAAGTGCCCCTCGGGGCACAGGTCCCCACCAGGGCAGGTCAGGTTGTGGCCTCCTGGTGGCGCTATAATAGGCCAATGTGAAAAAGGGTGCCATTTCTTCTTATACGCCTTGGATGGAAATTGGATGATTTGATGCATTTTGTTCCAAAAATGTGTAAAATCCACCTGTTGGTGGCGCTATAACAGGCCAATGTGAAAAGGGTGGAATATATTCCTCAGCCTAGTAGGAGAGTCTGTGAAAGATTTCACATGAATTGCACACTGCGTTCATGATTTGAACGATCCTGCAAACTTTGAAAGCCAATGTTAGCAAATTAGGATGGAATATGAAATATCGGACAGATCCGTCTTGAACACATGACTATAGAGATAGTGTGTAACGATTTGCAGGATTTTTGGACAGAATCTGGAGGAGTAAAAAATGTGTTTTTCAAAAGTCGGCCTCCTGGTGGCGCTATAACAGGCCGTTCTGGAAAATTTGGGGCAGAGGTTCATCGCTGGCATCCAGGGAATGTGCGTGCAAAATTTGGCACCGACCGGGTTAATGGTGCCGGAGATTAGCTGGTAACAGACGGACGGACGGACGGCAAAACATACTCTCTCCCCAGCTGCCTTCGGCCTGGTGGAGACAAAAATTATACTATTATAGTCCACTAAATCTGGATCCCATATGCCATATGGGGAGTAGGGAGTAGGGAATTCGGACACAGCCGGAAATGGGTAACACCAATAAAGATCAATAAGCCTATATCTTGAGAACCGACCCGACTGACCAATTTGGTGACTGACTGGTGGTCACACAAAGTGAAATTAGAGAAAACAAAATGAAAATGTCAACAAGGAAATTCCTATTTACCTACAGTATACAGTAGGCATCACCACAGACATGATTATTCAAACAATTTGGAGGAGGTAGACAAAGAGAGGATTACCAGGTAATCCCCTCTTTGGCAAATGTGCTTGTCTTTTTTGGCCAGGGCCCAAGAAAATGAAATAATGAATGTCGTGGCAAAGCATGTACTGTATATCTGCATGCTAGTATATAGACTAGTACAGTCAAAACATGCGCTGATGTGTCAGTACTGCAATTAACCCATTTTGACCTGAGATCAGATTCTAAAAATGTCTTCTACATCCTGACAGTTTTCTGAAAAAGCTATGTTTCTATGTCAGTCGTTTTTTTCGATAAAAAAAAAATAGCAGACCTACAAGCTCGTAGCGTGCCACTCGGTGGCGCGCTATGAGCTTGTAGATCTGCTATTTTTCAATAGCTAAAGCATAACGTAATGCTAACACCAAAAGGGGTTCCCGCCCAGAAGGGGTTAAAATTCCTCCACTGCACACGTGTTCCTGTCGTGTCGTGTCGGTGTAAATCATTTGTTTATATTTAGAGTACAGTAATGAAGTCGTTTGTTCAAGGCTTCTTCCATAATCATGCAATAATTGGCGGAAGGACAATGGAAAGGATCAATCAGACTGTGTGTGTGTGTGTGTGTGTGTGTGTGTGTGTGTGTGTGTGTGTGTGTGTGTGTGTGTGTGTGTGTGTGTGTGTGTGTGTGTGTGTGTGCGCGTGCGCGTGCGCGTGCGTGCGTGCGTGCGTGCGTGCGTGCGTGCGTGCGTGCGTGCGTGCGTGCGTGCGTGCGTGTGTGCGTGGCAGGCAGCCAACAGTTGTTTTTCATTAGTACACCTCATTGCCTGCATGGGGGGATTCGCTTTATCAGTCAGAGCCTATAGAGCAGACCTGGGTGTTGGGGTGGCAGGGGTGGTCGGGGTGGCAGGGGTGGCAGGGGTGTTGGGGTGGCAGGGGTGTTGGGGTGACAGGGGGGTTGGGGTGGCAGTGGTGTTGGGGTGGCAGGGGTGGCAGGGGTGTTGGGGGGGTCGGGGTGGCAGGGGTGTTGGGGTGACAGGGGGGTTGGGGTGACAGGGGGGTTGGGGTGGCAGGGGGGTTGGGGTGGCAGTGGTGTTGGGGTGGCAGGGGTGTTGGGGGGGTCGGGGTGGCAGGGGTGTTGGAGTGGTCGGGGTGGCAGGGGTGTTGGAGTGGTCGGGGTGGCAGGGGTGTTGGGGTGGTAGGGGTGGCAGGGGTCTTTGATAATTCCCCAGGTTTTAATGACACAATGACCCTTTACTCTCAAATAATGTCTGACATTTACGACCGGCTTAGTGAATGAGGCCCAATGCCATTGCCTATCGCACACTTGCATGTCCTGGCTGAAGGATATAGAGGGAAGCATAAGGAAAGCTCACGCCCTGCAGTCGTCCACCGCATGCGCTGCAGCTCTCCGCACGGCCGCTTTTCGGTTGAGGGCGCAGTTCACTTCCCAAACCAGGCGCTCCAGGTGATCCAAGCTTCCAGGATGCTCTCAGTGGTGTCTCTGTAGAAATCCTGTTGGATCTTGGGCCCCCGAGGTGAAAGAGCTCGGTGCTCATCCCAGGAGAAGTCCTCGGTGATGTGGACGGTGAGCGACTAGAACTCATTGTCCTTCTCCACTGCGATGCCATCTCAGTGGCCTTGTGGTTAGAGTGTTGGCCCTGAGACTGGGAGGTCGGGGTTCGATCCCCGGCCGGGTCATACCAAAGACTCTAAAAATGGGACCCAATGCCTCCCTGCTTGACACTCAGCACCGAGGGTTGGATTGGGGGTAAGTCCCATACTAGCGCCATGTCCAGGGGGTGTACTTGTACATCAAGCTGCCTCACGCTACAGAAACAGGGGATAGGCTCCTGCCCTGTGGGCCTCATGGCTCGGCAAGGCTACTTACCTACTTACTTACTTACTTACTTACTTACTTACTTTTTTTTGGCCTCCTGTAGACCAAAGGTTCTCAAACCTTTTCACGCCTTTAGCGTGGCACGAGTGCCGTGCTACGAGCTTGTAGATCTGCCATTTTTGAAAAATCGTGGCTATGTGGCACAAATCTTTGAATATATATTCTTTCAGAGCAAACGTTTTGAACTCATATCTTTGCTTCTGGTGGAACAACATATTTTCTGATGGGGGTCAGTGGCCAATTACATAATAATGTTTGGGGTCCTTGACATAAAATAGGTTGAGCACCATTGATAGAAACATAGGTTTTTCAGAAAACTGTCATGATTTAGAAGACTTATTTTATTTTGACCTAAATGGGTTAAGTTGCTTGATTTAACATTTTGATATCTGGTGTTCATTGTTAAGCCATGGTATGCAGTAGCTAGCCTGGCTTGGACAGCCTCATAGCGGGGATTCACTGAATATTCTTCCCGGGAAGAATCTTCAGTGAATCCCCGCTATGAGGCTGGCCAGGCTATGCAGTAGCTACAGTAGCTATAAGCCCATTGAACGTCAACTGTTATGTTACAGTATGACTCATTGAAAACACATCCTGCTTCTGGAAAACACGTCCCTGCTTCTGGTGACTGGTATAGAGGGTATGCGCGTGACATCATCATCATCATACCCGGACGTTATGCGGGAACGCCTACTGAGTGGCAAAAACTACTTCCTGGCCTTGACAGCCCATACATCCAAACAGAAAAGTGCTATATCTGATTGCATTAAATGACGTTAAACAATGTTAAACTCACTTTGCCTGTCACTTTGCCACTCGATTTCTCATTCTCTTTATGCATGCGAAATATTAAATAGACCCAAAAAGAATAATGATGACCTGGGCTGTGGCTCAGCGGTCCAGGCACCTTGGCTGGTAAACTGCATGTCAACCCCCAATCTCTCTCCCCATTTCCTGACAGCCTACTGTCTATCCCTCCATAAAAAATATATAAAATAAAGGCGAAAGCCACAAAAAAAAAACATAAAAAATAAAATAAAAATAGAATAATGACAAGATCACCACAGTCTTGACATGATTGTACATTCCAGGTTACCAGAGTCCTTTGCTTTTCGCTACTGTTCAATAAGGTACATTGAAGTCCAGAGGGGTCCACAGTCCACTGCATCTAATGGTTTCCACACCTTCAATAAGGTACATTGAAGCGCAGTCCAGAGGGGTCCACTGTATCTATGACTGGTTATAAGGTACATTGAAGCGCAGTCCAGAGGGGTCCACCTTGGTTGGTGAACCCTGGCCTTCCATGTTATCACGGAGGAGAGAGATGAGTCCCTTTCTCCAGAGGAACCACTTCTGTGGGAATTAGCCTCCACTACACCCATGTATTTAACAAATAAGCAAAGCAAAGTGTTCGTATTGGTAATACTCAGTATTGGTAATGCTCAGTCAACATGGAACCAAATGGACCCTTGCATTTTGTAACTTACCATTTGGTTCCATTTGAACACTCTCAGAGTAAAGGGGGTCTTTGCAAATGAAACATTTGAGAACCACTACTACTAGTTGGACTCCTAATGTGCCGTAGAGTCGTAGTAAATAGAACCACTACTACTAGTTGGACTCCTAATGTGCCGTAGAGTCGTAGTAAATAGAACCACTACTACTAGTTGGACTCCTAATGTGCCGTAGAGTCGTAGTAAATAGAACCACTACTACTAGTTGGACTCCTAATGTGCCATAGAGTCGTAGTAAATAGAACCACTACTACTAGTTGGACTCCTAATGTGCCGTAGAGTCGTAGTAAATAGAACCACTACTACTAGTTGGACTCCTAATGTGCCGTAGAGTCGTAGTAAATAGAACCACTACTACTAGTTGGACTCCTAATGTGCCGTAGAGTCGTAGTAAATAGAACCACTACTACTAGTTGGACTCCTAATGTGCCGTAGAGTCGTAGTAAATAGAACCACTACTACTAGTTGGACTCCTAATGTGCCGTAGAGTCGTAGTAAATAGAACCACTACTACTAGTTGGACTCCTAATGTGCCATAGAGTCGTAGTAAATAGAACCACTACTACTAGTTGGACTCCTAAGCCGTAGAGTCGTAGTAAATAGAACCACTACTACTAGTTGGACTCCTAATGTGCCGTAGAGTCGTAGTAAATAGAACCACTACTAGTAGTTGGACTCCTAATGTGCCGTAGAGTCGTAGTAAATAGAACCACTACTACTAGTTGGACTCCTAATGTGCCGTAGAGTCGTAGTAAATAGAACCACTACTAGTAGTTGGACTCCTAATGTGCCGTAGAGTCGTAGTAAATAGAACCACTACTACTAGTTGGACTCCTAATGTGCCGTAGAGTCGTAGTAAATAGAACCACTACTAGTAGTTGGACTCCTAATGTGCCGTAGAGTCGTAGTAAATAGAACCACTACTACTAGTTGGACTCCTAATGTGCCGTAGAGTCGTAGTAAATAGAACCACTACTACTAGTTGGACTCCTAATGTGCCGTAGAGTCGTAGTAAATAGAACCACTACTACTAGTTGGACTCCTAATGTGCCGTAGAGTCGTAGTAAATAGAACCACTACTACTAGTTGGACTCCTAATGTGCCGTATAGAGTCGTAGTAAATAAGTGTCATACTTAATCTGGAGAAAACCTGGAGACTGACATACAGTAAGTGATCAAAATAAGAACATTATAATGGTGTCTAAAACAGAAAATCTAAAGATTAGCCACAGACATGAAGGGATGTCCCGATACACTTTTTTTTGTTCCCGATCCGATCCCGATACCACACTTTCTGTGTTAGCCGATACCGATACCGAATACCGATACCAGCGAATAATATTTATAATAATTTTTTTTTAAAACGGCTTTTACCATATGCACATATCAGGACTCTGATTAGTTTCTGGCTCTGAGTGAGCTCTGAACGGGCTGCAACTTTAGAAAAATACACTGAAGGAATATATCTGGAATTGGGGCTGGGGTGGACTGCGGGATATTTCTGTGCATCTCTGTTATATTGTTTTGTTTTGTTATGCATTTCTTTGGTTGTGTTTTGTCTATGTCTATGTTTCATATACAAAAGAAAATTAATAAAGTACAAATCATTAAAAAAAAAGAAAATTACTTATTTTATCTCGTGTTGTTAATAGCAGACTCCTCCCTCAAATGTGCACTTGCAGTTTGGAAGCGCCTGTTTGCATTTCTTATAGCGCTTTTCCAAGTGATCAAAGCGCTTTATACAACGGTTCATTCATTCATACATTGGGAGGTGAAGCAGCAAACCGTCGACGCCTGCAGCGTCCTCACTTCCCACATTCACACACCGACGGTGGCGAGCTGATCTCACACCGACCAACTCATTGGAGGCAAGGTGGGGTTCAGTGTCTTTGCCCAAGGACACTTTGACATGTGGACAGCAGGAGGAGCCGGGATTCGAACCACCAACCCAGGGATCATTGGACGACCTGTGGCTCTACCTCCTGAGCCACATGCAGCCGCCCTGTGGTGTGATGATGATGGCGATGATGGTGAATCACATGGAGGGAATAATTAACGGCAGCAACGATGGAGAATATTCAAGCCTCCACAAGGTGACAAAGATCTGCACTGGACGTTTTGACCTCCATTCCCCCAGGATTAACAGAGGACGAGAACAGTGTTACCTTACCACAGCCTGAAGTGGGCCAATTAAAATTCCCAGCATGTGCAAGCGTGTGTGTGCGCGCGTGTGTGTGCGCGTGTGTGCACGTGTGTGTGTGCATGCGTGTGCCCTCGCACGTGTGCATGCGCGTGTGCGTGTGCATGCATGCGTGCATGCGTGTGCGTGTGTGTGTGTGTGTGTGTGTGTGCGTGCGTGTGCCCTCGCGCGTGTGCATGCGCGTGTGTGTGCGTGCGTGCGTGCGTGTGTGTGTGTGTGTGCGTGTGCGTGCGTGTGTGCGTGTCCAGACTTATGGGAGTGCCCTTGAGTGTATGGTCCAGCATCTGCAGCTTATTCTGACCTGGGTGTCACTGTCAGTCTGTCAGCATTTGGTTATATGACCTATATAGTATATATGGACAGTTTTGGACACTGTTTATTGGTTTCTGTATTAGGCACAACAGCGCCACTTTTGCCCCTACTGGTACTCTAAACGGACATACCCATGGCAGGCAGGCACCCACACACATAGTCACTTAAAGGACCACTTCACCACTTTTCAACTTCTCTTCCTATAATTGGTCCTAACTAATGTTCATGATAAAATACCACCATTTATTTCCTACTCAGTCTGTGTCTCATAGGATGGCTGTGGGCAGTTCAGAAACCCGTCCACCAGTGACATCATCGATGGTGAATCCAAGCTAATAGAAACGGCAGGCTTTCTTTACCTGAAAAGTTGCAATGCAAAGGTTGAAGCCATCGTTCTCACGATAATAACAATCTAAATATATTTTAAAACAAATCTGCCTAATGATGATGTCACTGGTGGACGGGTGTCCGAACTGCCCAACGCCCTCCTATGAGACACAGACTGAGTAGGAAATAAATGGTGGTGTTTTATCATGAACATTAGTTAGGACCAATTATATGAAGAGATGTTGAAAAGTGGTGAAGTGGTCCTTTAAGGAAGTGGTTTGCACCACTTAAAAAAATCACAAAACAAACCATGACATTATAGGAATAATATCACCTCTGAAACTCTGTGCAATGTGGCTAGTAGCCTATAGGCTACTGTATCTCACTTATTATCATATAAGTGAGATACATATTGATTGATTGATTGAAATATTTATTAACAGTTTGCAGAATTACAGTACATTTCAAGCACAAACTCAATACAAAGGCTGTTAACTGTGAGTGGACGACCCAATTAAGCATTACACTTGTTTACAAGAGGGTCCACCATGTTCAATTCATCAAAACATTTAGAGACGTACAAATAGACACTTCTATATAGACAAAGAACAGAACAGGAATTCATCATAATGGAGGTAAAAAGGGAAAAGAAACATATACAGTGAGGGAAAAGGGGGGGGGGGCGGTGGGGGGGATTCAGATTTTACGGTAGGCTATAGCCCCCACAGTAGGCTATAGCCCCCACAGTAGGCTATAGCCCCCACACTGACACACACAGCCTATATATGACATCAATTGAAACCTTATAATTCATTCATGCTCTCTCTTTCCCGGGCCTGGGGGTTTGGTTTGGTCGTGGGACGTCGTGAAGTCCCGATGATGATGACGATGATGATCGTATGATGACGATAGCCTATAAAGTACAAAGCAGAACGCCTACAAAAGTCATTTAAATGCCCGTGCACGCACGATCGTCTCCGCGAGCTCGTCACTGTGTCCTAGTCCCGTATTTAAACGGCGCCCTGGTGCGCGGAACCCCATAAGCACACAACATCTCTCTGGTAGTGTGTGTGTGTCAGCCTTATAGCGACGTGCACCTGGGGCTTAAAGGACCTCTGCAACCTGTAAGAGAGTGTGTGTGTGTGTGTGTGTGTGCGTGTGTGCGTGTGTGTGCGTGTGTGTGTGTGGGCGCGCGCGTGTGTGTGCGTGCGTGTGCGCGCGTGAGTGAGTGCGTGTGTGCGTGTGTGTGCACGCGCGCGGGCGTGCGTGCGTGTGTGAGAGAGAGAGCGTCAGAGCAAGAGAGAGAGAGAGAGAGAGAGAGAGGCGCGACAGAGGAGTTGTAGGACCTATTCCAACTTTACGCGCAGCAGACCGGCCGTAGCAGCCAGTGACCTTATACTCACTCAGGGGTAAGTGATGATTTTGTTCACCCTCTAATATAGTCTCCACTTTCAGAGAAAAGTGTCGGGAAAGAAAAATCTGCGGAAGGAATTTAAGCTCGCACGTCGTTCGTTGTTTGTTGTCTTGCGAGGTATATATATTATATGGCTACACGTCTGTGGATTAAATGATGCCATTATTGCTGCCTATAAAGTGTGTAGGTGGAAGTTTTCCAGCCGTTGCTTCACAGATGTCCGTGTCGACCGTATGTTGTTTATTTTTTTATTTTTTTTAACCTTCAAACTGTCCGCACATGCAGACAAACATGTTGCCAGAATAGTTCAAATAATGCTTATTAATTAAATGTATAGCTTTGCTGCAAAATATCTCCTGTTTTTATCCAATCGAGAATTGGAAGCTCGATCAGATTTGGCATCATTTTTTTGGAAGAGAAAATCAAAAGGGGGGCGGTTATATGACATTGTTTTCATAACTTGTGTTGGTGTGATAAACGGTAGCCGATTATTCGTGAATTCGAATTAATTTATCCCACATTTGATATAGTCTATCGGTGTATACCCTTACCCTATATATAGCTACAGAACACGATCGTCATCTTAAAATAATTGAACTGACCGCAGAACAGACGTGGTCTATTTGGCACTAATACACACTAATATACAGTAGCAACGCGTGGCTCTCTTGGCTCATTAAGTGCTCGATCATTTGCATCCTGAACCACATGACGCTGATATGCTGCGTGGGAGAGAAAGAGATTGAATCCTTCCTTTGGATGCAGGGAACAAAATAGCCCTTGGCTATGATTCTGCATACGATTATTTAAATGGCACAACAAAACTTATAGCCACCTCACTGAATATTGAGCTGCCTGTCCACGGATTTGGAGTTTGTTGTTTGTTTTTCTTTATTGCAATGCTGCCTGCAGCCTACGTATAATATAGGTAGGTGCTGCAGTGCTATTATATATTACAGGCCTATTTAAAAATAATCTCAGGCAAATCGTTTTTTTGCGAGGAATAATAATCGCCTGTTGAAGCATGAAGCGCTGACCTTGGTCCTGAAATGTGGATTCTTCCAGTTCCAGCCTTACGCGCTGCCTCCACTCCACTACACCGAATACTGTTCATTATTGGCGACTGACTGTGTCGGTGTGTCCGTAGGCTGGCGCACACGGCTGGCGCGCACACACACACACACACACACACAGATGCAAAGAATGATGGAATTAGAAATAAGTGTTCTTTATTCTTTATATAAATGTCGTTCTTCATGTTATTTCATTCTTATACGTTTATAGGCACTGCTTTTGAACACTCTGAAACAATGGATTAAGAAACATGAATCATGTCTGTTCTCCTTCTTTTCCCTTTTCTGTATTCTTGCCCAAATGTCATAATATAGGCTATCTCTATAATATCTACAGGAATTGTAGATATAGCATAATGCAATTCCACACGCATAATGCAGTACTATACTAAACAGAGTGTAGGCCTAGATGTGAAATTTCAAATGTGAAGCGTTCTTGACTTGTAGTCTATAGGCCAGCCTCGATTAGCTGTCAGCCTGCATGTCACGACTTGTCTCGCTTGTCTCTCTCTCCCGAGTGAGTCTATGTCCTGATCCAGTGTCTCTTCCTTTCCCTCTGGCTAGCCTTCAAGAGACGATGTGTAGGCCTATTTATTTAATCAAGTCTAACTCTTCCTTTCATACCTATAGCTATAGTCAGTAGTCACTGCATGATCCGCGCGCAAAACCCGTAGGCTAAAAAATAAATAAAAAAAGAATGTTCTGACCCTATATATAATAACTCGACATTCGGAACCTGCTTGCACTGAATTAGTCGGATTTTTTCCAATATATGTTTTACGTCTGTCACGCCACGGACGGTCTGTGGCGTTTTCTGTCGGAAGTTCCCTGTATTCTTCCTCAATGGGTGGTAGCCTATAGTGGCGCATCCGGCGAAAGACGGTATTAGGCCGGCCTACTCTCGATGTAAACAGGATGTAAACGTGTAAACATAGCGTTAAAACACCAGCATGCATGACCGAGAGAGGTCATTTTTACCGTTTTCTTTTTTTTTTAAAGATTTTGAAGTTGATTATCTTTGAGCCCATGCAGCTTTCAGATGGTTCCCCTTCCATGACCATCATCCTCAATCATCATTCCATCATCTCAGAAATCTTTGACATCTGAAACCTTTTCTAAATATGAATTTAAGCACATGCTACTTCTGTCTGATCTTACTTCAGTCATGCTAGAGGTCCTTGTAGGCCTAAGGCTATGGACCAGAGCAATGTGTAAGTAGGCTACATGTAACCCTGCAGTCTGCTGTTATCTGTCCCCTGTGTGTTTGCCTGTGGAACTAGAGTTGTAGCCTAACACCTTGGTCAATCTTTAAGCCACAACCAACTCTTAGATCCTATTTTTAATATCTGGAATCTAACCCATTTTGGGCGGGAACCCCTTTTGGTGTTAGCATTATGTTATGCTTTAGCTATTTAAAAATAGCAGTTCTAAAACGGTTAGTCCCAATACTTGATTCTGATTGGCTGGTTACCGTCACGTGACCGTTGTAAATTTCACCGATAACCCACACCTTCAATCACTATATAATTCGCAGCTGATTCCACATCTCTGTAGCTGTACTGGGGAAGGGGAGCGCTTGATTGCCTTACGAACCCATGCCGTGCGGGCGTCTAAGCACCGCCCGGCTCATATGACTGTGAATGTGTGGCTCCAGGCAGCCCCGTAAAGACATCAAGCGCTATTCTCCCGTCACATAGCCTACTTGCTAAGCAAAACAAGGAAGTGATGTGGCTCGCTCTGGTGGCGCAAAGCGTAGCTACTTTTGGGCATTTAGTAGTTTTATTAGGTTAATATTGCTATATGTTTGTAACCGTTTTAGAAAAGCAATAAGCCACTCGAGGCCCCAGCTTACCGGGTATTTTACAATGGCTGGGAGGTAGAAGACCCTCCGCTGCGCGTCGGGTCTGCCTACACCTCCCAGCCATTGTAAAATGCCCGATAACCTGAGACCTCTCGTGGCTTATTGCTTAAATCTACAAGCTCATAGCGCGCCACCGAGTGGTGCGCTATGAGCTTGTAGAGTCTGTTATTTTTGAAAAATCGAAGGACGACTGACATAGAAACATAGCTTTTTCAGAAAACTGTCAGGATGTAGAAGACATGCTACTTTAGTGGCAGCGGTGGCCGAACGGATTGCGGAGCGGTCTTGATACCGGAAGGTCGCCAGTTCGAATCAGCGGTCCGACACGTTAAAATTACCACCGCTGAAGTGCCCTTGAACAAGGCATTGAACCACTACGATGAAATGTTCTAAGAGCAGGGCCTGGCTGGAAACAAGTTCTTGAGCTTAGCCCAGATACCCTGGGTAAATATAGTAATCATTTCATTTCATTCATTTCATTACATATTTAGAATCTGATCTCAGGTTAAAATGGGCTAGACTTGCAATACAACCTTTGACAGCCCATACATCCAAACAGTCCTATATAGTTTGTATTAAACAACATTTCACTCACCAACATTGCAGCTATACTGTATAGTACCGTATACGGAACTCTTTCTACCTACAAAGTTTTTGTTTCATTAAAATCTACCGCAATCTACCGTTACTTTCTGACTGTCAATAAATTCCGTGCAGGTGATAATCTTTTGTCCTGCAAGTAAAAAAACAAACAAACAACCCATTCTACCCGTAGAATGTATTAGACTCCCAAGTCATTTTGGCTATACGTAAACATGTGCGTTAAGATCGATCCATAATACAGGCCCACAGGGGGCATCAAATCCATGATATAGGCCTACTTTGCCACAGACAATATTCTTCATCGGTCGCCAATTCATCATCATGACCTGGCATTATCACGCCTGTAGAGACCTTTTGTTCTTGCGGTGGTTGATTGAGAGTACCTTTTTCTAACTGACTGGCTTTGTGCAGCAAACGTGACCAAAAAAGGGAAATGAGGAATGTCCAGACGAAAAGTTAAAGTTGAACTCAAAAGGTTTATTCCATCCAAGTTGAAAACAAAATAAAAATACTTTTAGCATATAAACTGTAACTTAGAATAGAAGGAGGTGTAGGGCAACAAAAACCAGACGTAAAAAGCTGTGAACCTCCAATCAACTACACCTGGCCCTCTGATGGCCAGGTATTTATGTCCTCTAGTCTCTGCCATGTCTGTAGACTCAGGGTGACAAAGCACACTAACAGGAATGTTAGACATGACATGAGGGCACATAGACATACATGTTGTGATGGCCTATTGTAGATCGGCTCCTACAATCACGCCTTTTGAAAGCAGTCTGAACACTAGAGAGTGATGCCTGGTTTAGTCGTGCAAACCGGTGTCCTGCACCAAGAATAGCCAACCTCCAATCTCAGAACACGTGCACTGATGAGACGTGTTCTGAGCTTGTACATCTGCCATTTCCGCTGTGAGACATGATGTGCAACGGAGGATAAATTGGGCTTTGACTCGCATGCCCTTCTTATAGCTGATGATAAATCAGCACTTTGTAAACAAATCATCCTGTATGAAGGCAATTTCCTCCACTAATGCTAATAACTCTTCTCCCTCCTCCTCTTCCTATACAGAGCCATATCCCTGGGGACGCACAATCTCCGCACTCACGCACAGCGCGCAGCCGCGCACACACACACACACCGGCAGCACCATGCAGGACTCGGACGCCACGGTCTGCCAGCTGCAGCCCAACATCATCTCGGTGCGCCTGTTCAAGAGGAAAGTGGGCGGCCTGGGGTTCCTGGTGAAACAGCGGGTGTCCAAGCCGCCCATCATCGTGTCGGACCTGATCCGCGGTGGCGCGGCCGAGGAGTGCGGCCTGGTGCAGGTGGGCGACATCGTGCTGGCCGTCAACAACAAGCCCCTGGTGGACCTGTCGTACGAGCGGGCGCTGGAGACCCTGAAGAGCGTGTCGCCCGAGAGCCACGCCGTGCTGATCCTCCGCGGGCCTGAGGGCTTCACCACGCACCTGGAGACCACCCTGTCCGGAGACGGCCGCCAGAGGACCGTCCGGGTCACGCAGCCCGCCGCACACCACCAGGCCTCAAAGACGTTCGATCGCTGCTGCCCACTCAGTCCCGCCGTCGGCACCGGGCAGCAGGCCGTCAAGGAGCCCCAGCTCAGGGCAATCGAGAACCTGTCCTCCCCGGCCGGCAACCCCTCCAGGGGGCTCCCGAGGGGAGGGGTTCAGGCCCTCATCGCGTCCCAGGAAAGCCTGCTGATGCGGGATGCGGTGGGCCGCGGGGCGCTGGTCAACGGGGTGGAGGACAACAGTGAACTGCTCAAGGAGATTGAACCGGTGCTGCGTCTGATCAAGAACAGCAAGGAGATGAACGGAGAGCCAGAGAACTGCCCGGCACAGAAGGTGGTGGAGAAGCGGGATGTCGAGGTCCAAGTGGAACTGGAAAGGTAAAGGACTGACCCAGCGTTGTATCTGCCAGCTGTTAGGATGTTAGGGATTTTGACCTGATGGTCAAGCTTCAATTTCAATTTATCCAGAGCCTTCTATCAGAGAAGAGAATTGCGTCACCTCCATTCACGTCATCGGGCCAGTCCAATCAATGGCGGCTCTTAGACGTAGACCCATGGGACGTAGTCTATATTTCGAGTTACGTGAACCATGTGACAGGCGCTGTTTTGTGCCCCGTCATTCATTGACACAACTCTCTGATAGAAGGCTCTGAATTTATCCCCTGAGCAAGCAGGCAGGCTCTATTAGATCAATGGTTGAAAATGTCATGACAGCACTTAACCTTTTCACTGCTATCTACGTTTAAAAACGTAGCTAGGCTATCGGTACCTACTGGTGCTAACTATGCGTTTGTAGACAAACAACCGTATACTCCATATATGAAAGCAGCGACCGTCAATTTACCTTTTAGCATTGCTCTGGTTAGTATGGATAGTCTCCGTCCCCACCAGCTATGGGATTTTTAAATCCAGCTCCATTGATCCTCCATTATAACAGGATTTTCAAAGCGCTGCATCTCAAAAGGTTCGAGCGCTGTCCATGGTGAGACATCACTCATCCGACCATTGTAAATCATTAAGTGAGTTTGTATCGCTTCGCTGAGGTGTATATGTAACTGGTAACAGCTAAGGGCTCTGAGCTAACGCGACTGATCACTGTGCTCATGCACTGTGCTCAACAAAGGCAACAAGGATCGTAGAGTTAGAATGGACGGGTGCCATTCCTTAGGTGTGCGTATGCTGCCACCTAGCGGCAGCGAAAAAGTTAAGCAGAAAACCGGGTTCAAATCCGGGGTTAAGAGGAAAGTTACATAGTGCGCCTTTAACCACTTAACCCTGTATAGTTTGTTGTACAACAAATAGTGAAAATGATCCCAGAATAGTTGTATAGGGTTCATGTGGTTATTAACCCCTGATGGTCTTGGCATTGTCCTTGTTTGTGGTGTAATCATCGTTGAACTGAAACATGAGTGTTTCCCTTCATCGGAAGTTGAACTCAGCCTTTGTATAATCAGTTCTTAACGGCTTAACCCATTTTGGTGTTTTAAGCGTAATGTTATACTTTAGCTATTGAAAAATAGCAGATCTACAAGCTCATAGCGCGGCACCGAGTGCCGCGCTATGAGCTTGCAGGTCTGCTATTTTAAAAAAATCGTGAAAATGTAGTGCAAATCTTTGAATATATATTCTTTCAGAGCGAACGTTTTTAACTCAAATCTTTGCTTCTGGGAGCATCCCTGGAACAACATATTTTCAGATGGAGGTCGGCGGCCAATTACATATAATTTCTGGGATCCTTGACTTGAAATATTGAGCACCACTGATACAGAAACATAAGGTTTTTCAGAAAACTGTCAGGATTTTGAAGACATTTTTTACATTTCCATGTCAGGCCTAAATGGGTTAAACCTTATATTCTGCATTGTGTTTCAAAGATAATTAAAAAGCTGAACTACGATACGAGCTCACACACATTGTGAGCTCGTGGATTGGCTAGATAGAACTACGATATGAGCTCACACACATTGTGAGCTCGTGGATTGGCTAGATAGAACTACGATATGAGCTCACACACATTGTGAGCTCGTGGATTGGCTAGATAGAACTACGATATGAGCTCACACACATTGTGAGCTCGTGGATTGGCTAGATAGAACTACGATATGAGCTCACACACATTGTGAGCTCGTGGATTGGCTAGATAGAACTACGATATGAGCTCACACACATTGTGAGCTCGTGGATTGGCTAGATAGAACTACGATATGAGCTCACACACATTGTGAGCTCGTGGATTGGCTAGATAGAACTACGATATGAGCTCACACACATTGTGAGCTCGTGGATTGGCTAGATAGAACTACGATATGAGCTCACACACATTGTGAGCTCGTGGATTGGCTAGATAGAACTACGATATGAGCTCACACACATTGTGAGCTCGTGGATTGGCTATTTTTCACAGAATGTTCACCTATCAGCCTAGAACAGGGACTCTAGGGCAGTGGTTCCCAAACCTTTTCATGTCAAGGACCCCCAAATTGACACTAATTGGCCCGTGGACCCCCCATTTGAAAAGATATGCCAGGGACCCCCCATAAGAGAAGATTCTCAACCCGTTTAATTTCAAGGGCCCCCCAGTTTGACATGTATTAGTCTACGGACCCCCATTTGATGGCATTTCTATCTCTGGGACCCCCAATTTATAATAAAATCAATGTTAATTTAACTCTGAGAGCATACAAATGGACCCGTTAGGGCCCATTTGTACACTCTCAGAGTTACAGACCCATAAGGGTCCATTTGGTTCCAAACTATCATTTAGCTGGGGACCCCCTGGAACCCCCTCAAGGACCCCTGGGGGTCCCCGGACCCCACTTTGGGAGCCACTGCTCTAGGGCTCATGTGACTCACCCACTGCATAGATCGTCTTTTGACGTCATTTTTTATATTTATTGATTATGCATTATGTTATGCTTTAGCTATTGAAAAATAGCAGATCTACAAGCTCATAGCGCAACATGTATGTTTTGGGTGAATTAACCCATTGTGACCTGAGAAAAGATTCTACTAATGCCTTCTAAATCATGACAGTTTTCTGAAAAACCTCATGTTTCTATGTCAGTAGTTCTCAAACCTTTTCATGTCAAGGACCCCCAAAAATATATGTAATTGACCGCCGACCCCCATCTGAAAATATGTTGTTCCAGAGTCAGTGGCAGCCAAGTCTAAAAGTAGAAGTTTGTTTAGTTTAGAGCACTTTTAACAAAAGTCGAATAGCAGCCAAGTCTATGGACTTTAAATGTGTATTTAGGGCTCTCTGACGTGATGTTTTGTCCCTAACAGAAACATTAAATCGGTCCAATTAACAATCAAGAGAATTTAATGTCTGTTTTGACACCGTTGTGTTTTACATCACCTACATTAATATATTATAGCTGCTCCAAGCTATACCGAATCCTCTCCTCGATGTTGTAAGATGATAAGAGCGCCGCTCACTTCACACAGGTGTGATTTTTTTAAAATTCATTTCCATATCTGTTCCACTAATATGTGGTTTTGTGACTTGGTGGGTGAGGCATGGGAGCCCCGTCACAGTGGAACGAAAGTGAAAGCACTGTGCTGTGCTGTGCGGGTGGTTCTTAAGTGTTTCAGGATCACAGAACGTGATTTTCTAGCCAAGCAAGAAGCAATTATTGATTGCATTGCACGGAGGTCTCCAACAGTGTCCATTGATCCTGACAGTGTTCATTGATCCTAACGGTGCTAATGACCGGTTCAGTCCCTCATTTCCCCACCAGAAGTAAATCGTTCGTTTGGCGTTTGAGCTTGTAGATCAGCTATGTTGTTGAATGCCCCATATCGGATTCATTGCCTTGGTTGGCGGACAAAAATAGCACATCTACGATCTCACAACATGACACGTTGCGACAGCTTTTAGATCAGCCTTTTTTGAGGGGCGCTACCCCCATCCTATGCACAGCTTTGTGTGCATGTGTGTCCGTTTGAGTATACAGAATGTGTTTGTAGCAAAGAATGTGCTCAGCTGATTGGCTGAGCATGGAATGTGAGGATGTATGATGATGTTTTATATGATGATAAGAGCGCCCATCACTTCACAAGTGTGATTTTCTTTCTTCTTTTTGAGGGGTGCCAGCCCCTCCTATACACAGGTTTAATGTTTGTTTCGTAAACGCCATTGACAACGAAGGGAACATTTATGTCATATTGTCTCTTTATTGTTAATGTTGTTTAATGTTTGTGTTTGCACCGTTTGTTTTACATCATGCACCATTACATCACCTAACCAACATGAGTAAGGCCTGACTCACACCTGCACAACAGATTGATGTATAGCTGATGCATGAGACTTATTGACTGATGCAAGCTCACAATGCATTTCCAATGGGAGTCACATGGTTTGACACAACATTTGTGTTGTATGAGGGGGTGGGGGGCAGTCGAAACACAGCCGAAAGCTGTACAACACAAATGTTGTGTCAAACCATGTGACTTCCATTGGAAATGCATTGCGAGCTTGCATCAGTAAACAAGTCTCATGCATCTAGCATCCAACGATGTTGTATGCTAGATGCGAAGGTGTGAGTCAGGCCTTAGACTTTAATATATTAGCGCCCCTCACTTCACACGGGTGGGATTTTTTTTTAAACCATTTTGCAATAAAGGGGTGTTGCCATAAGCTATGGCTATCTGGGGATCCTTGGCTTGTAAAAGTTTGCGAACGCCTGCATTAGACGACCACAATTGTGTTACACAGGAATACCAAGAATGTTTTATTTCAATTGGTGAGAAAGGATGCAGCGAGCAGAATGAATGCCCCACATCGCTGCACGGCCTTATTTATGTACTCTCTACTATCGTAGTATCATCTGACAAACGCATACGCCTCGAATGGCTATTTGCCCGAAATAGAGCCGCGCTTGTTTTCAGAAGCAGAAGCATCTCAATTATGAAGATGACACTCACCATCTGAGTCAGAGTTGTTAATAGATGATGCACACTTCTCCTGTTTTTCTTTTTTTCTCTGTGATTTTTCTTTACTTCGTTCTTCCCCAGAATAGAGCTTGAATGCCCTTTCAATGGAGGCAATACATTGATACAGTGTGACAGGGTGAGGATCTGCCTAGGGTTAGGGTTCTGTCTCTGTCTCTGTCTCTGTCCCTGTCTCTGACAGGGTGAGGATCTGCCCAGGAAGGACACTGTCTCTGTCTCTGTCTCTGTCTCTGTCTCTGTCCCTGTCTCTGACAGGGTGAGGATCTGCCCAGGAAGGACACTGTCTCTGTCTCTGTCTCTGTCTCTGTCTCTGTCTCTGACAGGGTGAGGATCTGCCTAGGGTTAGGGTTCTGTCTCTGTCTCTGTCTCTGTCCCTGTCTCTGACAGGGTGAGGATCTGCCCAGGAAGGACACTGTCTCTGTCTCTGTCTCTGTCTCTGTCTCTGTCCCTGTCTCTGACAGGGTGAGGATCTGCCCAGGAAGGACACTGTCTCTGTCTCTGTCTCTGTCTCTGTCTCTGTCTCTGACAGGGTGAGGATCTGCCTAGGGTTAGGGTTCTGTCTCTGTCTCTGTCTCTGTCCCTGTCTCTGACAGGGTGAGGATCTGCCCAGGAAGGACACTGTCTCTGTCTCTGTCTCTGTCTCTGTCTCTGTCCCTGTCTCTGACAGGGTGAGGATCTGCCCAGGAAGGACACTGTCTCTGTCTCTGTCTCTGTCTCTGTCTCTGACAGGGTGAGGATCTGCCCAGGAAGGACACTGTCTCTGTCTCTGTCTCTGTCTCTGACAGGGTGAGGATCTGCCCAGGAAGGACACTGTCTCTGTCTCTGTCTCTGTCTCTGTCTCTGTCTCTGACAGGGTGAGGATCTGCCCAGGAAGGACACTGTCTCTGTCTCTGTCTCTGTCTCTGTCTCTGACAGGGTGAGGATCTGCCCAGGAAGGACACTGTCTCTGTCTCTGTCTCTGTCTCTGTCTCTGACAGGGTGAGGATATGAAGGAAGGACACTGTCTCTGTCTCTGTCTCTGTCTCTGTCTCTGACAGGGTGAGGATCTGCCCAGGAAGGACACTGTCTCTGTCTCTGTCTCTGTCTCTGTCTGTCTCTGACAGGGTGAGGATCTGCCCAGGAAGGACACTGTCTCTGTCTCTGTCTCTGTCTCTGTCTGTCTCTGACAGGGTGAGGATCTGCCCAGGAAGGACACTGTCTCTGTCTCTGTCTCTGTCTCTGTCTGTCTCTGACAGGGTGAGGATCTGCCCAGGAAGGACACTGTCTCTGTCTCTGTCTCTGTCTCTGTCTCTGTCTCTGTCTCTGTCTCTGTCTCTGTCTCTGTCTCTGACAGGGTGAGGATCTGCCCAGGAAGGACACTGTCTCTGTCTCTGTCTCTGTCTCTGTCTGTCTCTGACAGGGTGAGGATCTGCCCAGGAAGGACACTGTCTCTGTCTCTGTCTCTGTCTCTGTCTGTCTCTGACAGGGTGAGGATCTGCCCAGGAAGGACACTGTCTCTGTCTCTGTCTCTGTCTCTGTCTCTGTCTCTGTCTCTGTCTCTGTCTCTGTCTCTGTCTCTGTCTCTGACAGGGTGAGGATCTGCCCAGGAAGGACACTGTCTCTGTCGGGTGGACAGAAACCTCATTGTGTCCAAAACTGTGACTTTTCAGCATTCAAATTCAAAATGGCCAAATTAAATTAGCAGATATACAAGCTCAAAACGTGTCGCTTCCCGCCGCGTTTCACGCTTGTAGATCTTCTACGTTGGATGCTTTTGTGGGACAAAAACGAAACAAAACAAAACCCACAAAAAGTTAAAAATAAAGAAATATGGAGATAAGAGGTTTCTGGGCCAAAAGCAATAAGACGTGTGCTTTGAGGGGGCGGGGCGTTGAGGGGGCGGGGCGTTGAGGGGGCGGGGCGGGGCGTTGATGTGTGTAGGAACGCTACTGTAGGTGTCCGTGGGTGTAGGAACGCTACTGTAGGTGTCCGTGGGTGTAGGAACGCTACTGTAGGTGTCCGTGGGTGTAGGAACGCTACTGTAGGTGTCCGTGGGTGTAGGAACGCTACTGTAGGTGTCCGTGGGTGTAGGAACGCTACTGTAGGTGTCCGTGGGTGTAGGAACGCTACTGTAGGTGTCCGTGGGTGTAGGAACGCTACTGTAGGTGTCCGTGGGTGTAGGAACGCTACTGTAGGTGTCCGTGGGTGTAGGAACGCTACTGTAGGTGTCCCTGGGTGTAGGAACGCTACTGTAGGTGTCCGTGGGTGTATAGGAACGCTACTGTAGGTGTCCGTGGGTGTAGGAACGCTACTGTAGGTGTCCGTGGGTGTAGGGACGCTACTGTAGGTGTCCGTGGGTGTAGGAACGCTACTGTAGGTGTCCGTGGGTGTATAGGAACGCTACTGTAGGTGTCCGTGGGTGTAGGAACGCTACTGTAGGTGTCCGTGGGTGTAGGGACGCTACTGTAGGTGTCCGTGGGTGTAGGGACGCTACTGTAGGTGTCCCTGGGTGTAGGAACGCTACTGTAGGTGTCCGTGGGTGTAGGGACGCTACTGTAGGTGTCCGTGGGTGTAGGGACGCTACTGTAGGTGTCCGTGGGTGTAGGAACGCTACTGTAGGTGTCCGTGGGTGTATGAACGCTACTGTAGGTGTCCGTGGGTGTAGGAACGCTACTGTAGGTGTCCGTGGGTGTAGGAACGCTACTGTAGGTGTCCGTGGGTGTAGGAACGCTACTGTAGGTGTCCGTGGGTGTAGGAACGCTACTGTAGGTGTCCGTGGGTGTAGGAACGCTACTGTAGGTGTCCGTGGGTGTAGGAACGCTACTGTAGGTGTCCGTGGGTGTAGGAACGCTACTGTAGGTGTCCGTGGGTGTAGGGACGCTACTGTAGGTGTCCGTGGGTGTAGGAACGCTACTGTAGGTGTCCGTGGGTGTAGGGACGCTACTGTAGGTGTCCGTGGGTGTAGGAACGCTACTGTAGGTGTCCGTGGGTGTAGGAACGCTACTGTAGGTGTCCGTGGGTGTAGGAACGCTACTGTAGGTGTCCGTGGGTGTAGGAACGCTACTGTAGGTGTCCGTGGGTGTAGGAACGCTACTGTAGGTGTCCGTGGGTGTAGGAACGCTACTGTAGGTGTCCGTGGGTGTAGGAGCGCTACTGTAGGTGTCCGTGGGTGTAGGAACGCTACTGTAGGTGTCCGTGGGTGTAGGAACGCTACTGTAGGTGTCCGTGGGTGTAGGAACGCTACTGTAGGTGTACGTGGGTGTAGGAACGCTACTGTAGGTGTCCGTGGGTGTAGGGACGCTACTGTAGGTGTCCGTGGGTGTATAGGAATGCTACTGTAGGTGTCCGTGGGTGTAGGGACGCTACTGTAGGTGTCCGTGGGTGTAGGAACGTTACTGTAGGTGTCCGTGGGTGTAGGAACGTTACTGTAGGTGTCCGTGGGTGTAGGGACGCTACTGTAGGTGTCCGTGGGTGTAGGAGCGCTACTGTAGGTGTCCGTGGGTGTAGGAACGCTACTGTGGGTGTCCGTGGGTGTAGGAACGCTACTGTGGGTGTCCGTGGGTGTAGGAACGCTACTGTAGGTGTCCGTGGGTGTAGGAACGCTACTGTAGGTGTCCGTGGGTGTAGGAACGCTACTGTAGGTGTCCGTGGGTGTAGGAACGCTACTGTAGGTGTCCGTGGGTGTAGGAACGCTACTGTAGGTGTCCGTGGGTGTAGGAACGCTACTGTAGGTGTCCGTGGGTGTAGGAACGCTACTGTAGGTGTCCGTGGGTGTAGGAACGCTACTGTAGGTGTCCGTGGGTGTAGGAACGCTACTGTAGGTGTCCGTGGGTGTAGGAACGCTACTGTAGGTGTCCGTGGGTGTAGGAACGCTACTGTAGGTGTCCGTGGGTGTAGGAACGCTACTGTAGGTGTCCGTGGGTGTAGGGACGCTACTGTAGGTGTCCGTGGGTGTAGGAACGCTACTGTAGGTGTCCGTGGGTGTAGGAACGCTACTGTAGGTGTCCGTGGGTGTAGGAACGCTACTGTAGGTGTCCGTGGGTGTAGGAACGCTACTGTAGGTGTCCGTGGGTGTAGGAACGCTACTGTAGGTGTCCGTGGGTGTAGGAACGCTACTGTAGGTGTCCGTGGGTGTAGGAGCGCTACTGTAGGTGTCCGTGGGTGTAGGAACGCTACTGTAGGTGTCCGTGGGTGTAGGAACGCTACTGTAGGTGTCCGTGGGTGTAGGAACGCTACTGTAGGTGTCCGTGGGTGTAGGAACGCTACTGTAGGTGTCCGTGGGTGTAGGGACGCTACTGTAGGTGTCCGTGGGTGTATAGGAATGCTACTGTAGGTGTCCGTGGGTGTAGGGACGCTACTGTAGGTGTCCGTGGGTGTATAGGAACGCTACTGTAGGTATCCGTGGGTGTAGGGACGCTACTGTAGGTGTCCGTGGGTGTAGGAACGTTACTGTAGGTGTCCGTGGGTGTAGGAACGTTACTGTAGGTGTCCGTGGGTGTAGGGACGCTACTGTAGGTGTCCGTGGGTGTAGGAGCGCTACTGTAGGTGTCCGTGGGTGTAGGGACGCTACTGTAGGTGTCCGTGGGTGTAGGAACGCTACTGTAGGTGTCCGCGGGTGTAGGAACGCTACTGTAGGTGTCCGCGGGTGTAGGAACGCTACTGTGGGTGTCCGTGGGTGTAGGAACGCTACTGTGGGTGTCCGTGGGTGTAGGAACGCTACTGTGGGTGTCCGTGGGTGTAGGAACGCTACTGTGGGTGTCCGTGGGTGTAGGAACGCTACTGTGGGTGTCCGTGGGTGTAGGAACGCTACTGTGGGTGTCCGTGGGTGTAGGAACGCTACTGTAGGTGTCCGTGGGTGTAGGAACGCTACTGTAGGTGTCCGTGGGTGTAGGAACGCTACTGTAGGTGTCCGTGGGTGTAGGAACGCTACTGTAGGTGTCCGTGGGTGTAGGGACGCTACTGTAGGTGTCCGTGGGTGTATAGGAATGCTACTGTAGGTGTCCGTGGGTGTAGGGACGCTACTGTAGGTGTCCGTGGGTGTATAGGAACGCTACTGTAGGTATCCGTGGGTGTAGGGACGCTACTGTAGGTGTCCGTGGGTGTAGGAACGTTACTGTAGGTGTCCGTGGGTGTAGGGACGCTACTGTAGGTGTCCGTGGGTGTAGGAGCGCTACTGTAGGTGTCCGTGGGTGTAGGGACGCTACTGTAGGTGTCCGTGGGTGTAGGAACGCTACTGTAGGTGTCCGCGGGTGTAGGAACGCTACTGTAGGTGTCCGCGGGTGTAGGAACGCTACTGTGGGTGTCCGTGGGTGTAGGAACGCTACTGTGGGTGTCCGTGGGTGTAGGAACGCTACTGTGGGTGTCCGTGGGTGTAGGAACGCTACTGTGGGTGTCCGTGGGTGTAGGAACGCTACTGTGGGTGTCCGTGGGTGTAGGAACGCTACTGTGGGTGTCCGTGGGTGTAGGAACGCTACTGTGGGTGTCCGTGGGTGTAGGAACGTTACTGTGGGTGTCCGTGGGTGTAGGAACGCTACTGTGGGTGTCCGTGGGTGTAGGAACGCTACTGTGGGTGTCCGTGGGTGTAGGAACGCTACTGTGGGTGTCCGTGGGTGTAGGAACGCTACTGTGGGTGTCCGTGGGTGTAGGAACGCTACTGTGGGTGTCCGTGGGTGTAGGAACGCTACTGTAGGTGTCCGTGGGTGTAGGAACGCTACTGTGGGTGTCCGTGGGTGTAGGAACGCTACTGTAGGTGTCCGTGGGTGTAGGAACGCTACTGTAGGTGTCCGTGGGTGTAGGAACGCTACTGTAGGTGTCCGTGGGTGTAGGGACGCTACTGTAGGTGTCCGTGGGTGTCCGTGGGTGTACACGCTACGTCCGGCCGGGGAAACTCTCCCCTGTCAGGTGAAAAGAAGCAGCTTGGACTCCTCATGCATAGAAGGAGGCATGAGGTCAGTCCGCTGCTTGCCTGTCTGCTACGTTTTCATGCGTGAGTCGTGTGATGCCGTAGTATGATCAAGTACGACGATTATTTTACGGAAAAATACGAAAAGTTAAAATATGGAGAGATTTTTTTTTGCCTGACAGCAACGATAAGCTACACTGCTACAGTACATTGCACGCACGCACGCACGCACGCACGCACACAAACACACACACACACACACACACACACACACCTCTGACAGTGGGCCTGTCTTTGACTTTCAGGGACCTGATCGTGGGAAACGACACGCCACCCCAGCAGGTGTCAGATAATACCGGGGCAGGTGAGGACCCAAAGAAGGACAACATGCCGACAGAGAACACGGCGTCCCAACTTGCAGAGAGTGACACGGTAGGAACCAGAACCACAATGAAAACCCTTCTGTTGGAATACCTTTTCTTTCTTGTGTCTGCTGAGTGTGCTGTGCGTGTTTCGTAAACACACTACAGTTTCAGTTAGTTTTCTTTTCTTTTAAATAAAGCCTCAATTAACTAAACTTAAAATTTGTTTAGTTTACTAACCCTAAATGTGAATGCTCAAGTCCTCACATCTGTACTCTCCTATACACTGACGCCACGCTAGACAGGAACGCCCAAAAACGTCACATCCAGTTTTAGCCTGGGGTAAGAATTTTCTATGGCTGCCAATGCAACTTGGTCCAATCCTTAATCACATACGGACAAACATCAATGCCGATGCTATCTAACTTGCTGAGGTAGCGTGCCTTGTCGTATGGCATTGCAAATACGTTTGATAATCGCTACTCTGCTCAATATTGTTTTAAAATGCCGCAAATTGCATTGCAGTAAACGAGAGCAAATCACAACTTCCCCCGGGGGTGGGCGGAGTCACAGTTTGAGGCGCTGATTACGCGCCGTGGTGTCAGTGCATGTATAGGTTGATAATTTGAGCCATGTTCTTCACTCTACTTCTCTGCGTGGCATGTGATTGGCCACTTCAAATGCTTGCTGTCTGACAGGTCAATCCAGACATGTAGCTCTATAATGCATGTGTACCCATGTCTATCTCTGCCTTTGTGCCTCTTTAACTCATTTAGGCCTGACGTCGAAATTTAAAAAAATGTCTTCAAAATCCTGACAGTTTTCTGAAAAACCTCATGTTTCTGTATCAGTGGTTCTCAATATTTCATGTCAAGGACCCCAAAAATTATATGTAATATGCCTCCGCCCCCCCATCTGAAAATATGTTCTTCCAGGGACCCCCCCAGAATCAAAGATTTGAGTTAAAATGTTCACTCTGTAAGTCTGTAATAATATATATTCAAAGATTTGAGGCACATTTTCACGATGTTTCAAAAATAGCAGACCTACAAGTTCATAGCGCGGCACTCGGTGCCGCGCTATGAGCTTGTAGATCTGCTATTTTTCAATAGTTAAAACACCAAAAGGGGTTCCCGCCCAAAATGGGTTAAACGTATACCAGGTCCATAATGCATATACTATTGTCCCTCTCTTGGGCTCAAACCTCAGCTGCTGTGATTGCACGTCAACGTATCATCATGTGAGAACACGGAAATAAAGCCCACGCTTAAGATCCCATCACTTCTGCATTACATGATTCCGGCGGCAGCTAGCCGATGGCACGTTAAATCCAGCTTATGCCCCCTTCATCATACGTGGGGGTCTGGTGACATGCTGGAGTGCC
Organism: Electrona antarctica; assembly: GCF_951216825.1. Lineage (NCBI taxonomy): Eukaryota > Metazoa > Chordata > Actinopteri > Myctophiformes > Myctophidae > Electrona > Electrona antarctica. Next base: position 6,191,227 of record NC_136793.1, read on the forward strand.
TGTTCTGGGGATATAGTGTTGTAATCTGCACATGGTCCAATCCATGTCCTCCACCCACTTGTGTCGCCGCTCAAGCCCCCGTCAACCGCAGCGAGCGGATGGGGCGAAACCATTTCAAGGGGGCTAATGAATGCGTGCAGCTGCGGTCGCTGATCCTTCTCTCCCTATCTGCCACGGACCTCTTGAAATGATCCAGAGTCCATGAGACCTGCGGGGTGTGGGTGGGGGGTGGGGTATTGGGGGGGAGGGTGACATACGGTACTCACGGTGTGTTCTGAGTATACGCCATTCTGACTCACAAGTAGATTACCCGCTGTTCTTTTTTGCTAGACGACATCAGCACTTAACTGTATTGGCCCATTTTGCCGAGCTTTGGGTTATCGACTATACACTACAACGTTCTGACATGGAAACAATTTGGAACACAGTGACAAATATCACCAGGAAGTTTACTATGAATCGCATTATATCAGAGAGTTTCATCCAAAGTGTTCAGTTTATTAAAAGCAAGTATCTCTGGCTGAGAAGGACATTTCCTCACCTCATCAAGGGACTAGGGAACCAAGGGACTAGGGACTAGGGAACCAAGGGACTAGGGAACCAAGGGACTAGGGAACGGGCACCAGGACAGAAACTCGCTCAGGGTGACATAGTTCCGGTCGTCATTTCCCAGCATCACTGTGTGACCACAGTTATAAATACGGAAGCGTAAGGCGGGGTTGGCGAAAGGGCCTTTCTGTGTGGAGTTTGCGTGTTCTCCCCGTGTCCCCTAGGGTAGGTACCCTCACAAAAAACATGCAGTAATCCTGGTCTCTAAACTGCCTCCCCCTGGCCAGCCGGGGCGCCTGATGGAGGGGAAAGGAACTGGTTGGAATAACGTGTTCCTTCCACAAAAAAACCGGCTACTGCGGAATTCCCCTTTAAGCCCAAATCTTAAGTGTAGCGTCACTGCCCGTTCCCTATAGTGCAGAATGTTCTCAGACACCTTTGATGATCCATTCAGGATCAGAGAACAGGCTACCGTGCCAGACAGTTCCCACCTCCTCCTCCATACGGCTCCATTGTTGCTGAATAAGACTCAAGGAGACAGACAAACCATCTGTTAGAGTTTAATTAATGTTCTGAAATTTTTAAAACTTTTTCAGTTTACCTTCCATCTCCCTTTCTGTCACTCTTTCTCCTCTTACTTGTATGGTTATTGAAGGGCACTAGTACAGTATATAGCCCCTCCTCCACTGCCTGACCTTTGAAATTATTTCATATGGCAGCCACGTCTATGGACTTTAAATGTTTAGAGCACTGATATATATGTGACCAGATTTGACTGAGAGACTGCCATCGCGCAAATTCCAGCTTTTCACCAGAGGAGAAAAACCTTTTATTTGTTTTATTTATTTTTTCAAAGTGAGTTATTACCACAGGCAGACTCTTCACATACTAGAGCATGTCTGAAATAGGTGTCAGAGCTGAAATCGACATGTAAATATGAAATAAATGCTTAAACATGTAGCTAGGTGTAATGTTAGAGACCACAGAAGTGAACACACTGCAAATTCATGTCTCGTAGACTCGTGACGTGTAATCTGCAACGAATTAAACAATATGTGCAGGCTTCTAAAAGTCAAAATGATGCTTCATTTCAATGTTACCAGGCACCCCTCACTTCACACCAGTGTGTTTTTTTGTCCACATGTTACGGTTGGTTGCCTGAGGATTATGGCCCCTCTTTATTTTTTATTTTTTTAATAACTTTTATCCCACGATTTTGTAACCCATTTTTTCACCCAGTGTCAATTATCTAATGTAATCCTGGGCGCTACACTTCCTCTGCCAACCTGGGGGTGCAGCGAACTGACCTCATGCTTCCTTCTATGCAGTCCAAGCTGCTTCTTTACACCTGACGGGGGAGAGTTTCCCCGGTCGAACGTAGCGCGTGGAAGGAACACGTTATTCCGACCAGTTCCTTTCCCCTCCATCAGGCGCCCCGGCTGGCCAGGGGGAGGCAGTTTAGAGACCAGGATTACTGCATGTTTTTTGTGAGGGTACCTACCCTAGGGGACACGGGGAGAACATGTGAGGGTACCTATACCCTAGGGGACACGGGGAGAACATGTGAGGGTACCTACCCTAGGGGGCACGGGGAGAACATGTGAGGGTACCTACCCTAGGGGACACGGGGAGAACATGTGAGGGTACCTACCCTAGGGGACACGGGGGGAACATGTGAGGGTACCTACCCTAGGGGACACGGGGGGAACATGTGAGGGTACCTACCCTAGGGGACACGGGGAGAACATGTGAGGGTACCTACCCTAGGGGACACGGGGAGAACATTTGAGGGTACCTACCCTAGGGGACACGGGGGGAACATGTGAGGGTACCTACCGTAGGGGACACGGGGAGAACATGTGAGGGTACCTACCCTAGGGGACACGGGGAGAACATGTGAGGGTACCTACCCTAGGGGACACGGGGGGAACATGTGAGGGTACCTACCCTAGGGGACACGGGGAGAACATGTGAGGGTACCTACCCTAGGGGACACGGGGAGAACATGTGAGGGTACCTACCCTAGGGGACACGGGGAGAACATGTGAGGGTACCTACCCTAGGGGACACGGGGAGAACATTTGAGGGTACCTACCCTAGGGGACACGGGGGGAACATGTGAGGGTACCTACCGTAGGGGACACGGGGAGAACATGTGAGGGTACCTACCCTAGGGGACACGGGGGGAACATGTGAGGGTACCTACCCTAGGTGACACGGGGAGAAAATGCAAACTCCACACAGAAATGCCCTTTCACCAACCCCGCCTCGGGTATGGGCACTGATGACGCGGAGGAGGGAAGACGCCCCCATGCAGTGCCCACAGCGTCCCCAGCGGGAATCGAACCCAGGACCTTCTAGCTGTGAGGTGACGGCACTACCGACTGTGCCACCGAGCCCGTGCCCCTCTTCATGACACACAATGGTCTCTGATCATGACTGTGAGCATCATGGTCATGGACATTGTGGTTTGACCCCTCTGAGCTCCGCAGCCCGCGGGGGCTTCGCTGCTGGAACCTGAAAGAGCACGTTTCACTTTCTCATTATCCCCTTTAGATCTTGAGCTCGATTCTACAAATGTCTTCTGACTAAATCCTGACAGTTTTCTGAAATACCTCATGTTTCTGTATCAGTGGTGCTCAATATTTCATGTCAAGGACCCCCAAAAATGATATGTAATTGGCCCGCCAACCCCCATTTGAAAATATGTTTGTTCCAGGGACCCTCCCCAGAAGCAAAGATGAGTTAAAAACGTTCGCTCTGAAAGATGTTGTGAACGTTCAAAGGGGATTTTCTCAGTTTTGGGTAAAACGGCACAAATTACTCTGGTCGAGATGAGGGCCTATTTGCCAGACCTGGTCACATATATTCAAAGATTTGCGCGACGTTTTCACGATTTTTCAAAAATAGCAGACCTACAAGCTCGTAGCGCGGCACTCGGTGCCGCGCTATGAGCTTGTAGATCTGCTATTTTTCAATAGCTAAAGCATAACATAATGCTTAAACAACACCAAAAAGGGTTCCCGCCCAAAAAGGGTTAAGTGCAGAATCAAGATCCCTTCATACGGGCGCCGTTCCTGTCTAGGACAAAGGAATGCCGATGAGAATCAATTGGACGTGCAGGTTGCACGTCCAATTTGCGTCATTTCTTCAACACGTGCCACAATCTTGTCTCTGTTGTTCGACGGCGCCCCCCCTCTGCAGTAAAACTCTCTGCACCATTATAGATGAGGCGGGTTTGTGAGGCGTGGGATTGATTCTTTCTGAGGTTTGGCGATCACAATCATCACAATGGGCCTTTTTCTTCATGAAGAGCACAATCCGAACAATTGACTGTGTAGCTTAATTGCAAGCATTCATCAGTCAATTGCCACCATATTGGCAAGGCAATCAGCCAGCCCACTGTTAATGATACCTTTCTCTTGAAGTGAGAGGAGAGAGGAGAGAGAATGCTCTGTGTGTGTGTGTGTGTGTGTGTGTGTGTGTGTGTGTGTGTGTGTGTGTGTGTGTGTGTGTGTGTGTGTGTGTGTGTGTGTGTGTGTGTGTGTGTGTGTGTGTGTGTGTGTGTGGAAATAATTCCCAATGCATTTTCCCCATAGACATTTCAAAAAGTATTAATTTAAAGACCTTTTAAGCGTCGTACAAAGCCTACTCGAGTTGTGACAAATCATGACAACAAACACAATATTTTTGTGTTTTTTTTCTTCTTTCTAATTATTTGTTCGGACAAAAACATTGTGTTTATTGTCATGATTTGTCACAACTCGAGTTGGCTTTTTCCTCAGCGTAAACGTCTTTAAATAAATACTTTTTGAAAAGTCTATGAGGAAAATTAACGGGGAATTATTTCCCAGGTCTCTCGAGGGGGCGGGACTGTGACGCTCTATAGACCATATTGGCATGGCGGCCATCTTGCCATTAGGTTCATGAAATGCCACCCCGTTTCCACCCTGCTTTTTCAATGCAAAATGCCAACATGGCCGCCGTGTAGATCGCCTATTTTCAGCATGCAACCAAGTGTAAAATAACATATACTGGATCACTGAAAACTTGTGAAAATGGGACATTCTGCATAATGAATACTTTGTACTTTTGGTACTTTTACTCAAGGGAATGTTTAATAACAGACTATGTTTCCTTCCTCCCTTGCAGCACGCAGAGTCCAAAGAATCCAAAGACAAAGAGCCCAAATTCCTGAAGATCAAGAACTGGGATACTGGGAATACGTACAGTGATGTCCTCCACCACAGCTGCACCGAGGTGAGGTTATTAATACGTACAGTGATGTCCTCCACCACAGCTGCACCGAGGTGAGGTTATTACTGGGATACTGGGAATACGTACAGTGATGTCCTCCACCACAGCTGCACCGAGGTGAGGTTATTACTGGGATACTGGGAATACGTACAGTGATGTCCTCCACCACAGCTGCACCGAGGTGAGATTATAATACGTACAGTGATGTCCTCCACCACAGCTGCACCGAGGTGAGGTTATTACTGGGATACTGGGAATACGTACAGTGATGTCCTCCACCACAGCTGCACCGAGGTGAGGTTATTAATACGTACAGTGATGTCCTCCACCACAGCTGCACCGAGGTGAGGTTATTACTAAGAACTGGGATACTGGGAATACGTACAGTGATGTCCTCCACCACAGCTGCACCGAGGTGAGGTTATTACTAAGAACTGGGATACTGGGAATACGTACAGTGATGTCCTCCACCACAGCTGCACCGAGGTGAGATTATTAGTTATTACTACAAACTGCAAAGTGACATAATGACATTGTTGCCGAGTGCATGTCTTTGCCAGGTCGGGTGGCCTACCCATGCAGGGCCAGGGCCGTGTATAAAGGTCAGTTTATATGCTTTTGCACAACAAAGTGTCGAATGGCTACACGTCTGAGCGTTCATGCCACAAAAATATAAAATAGGTGAATTTATTCTCTTGCATCTCGATCTGTGGTGACGATGTTCAGGATACTTCATCTTCCCAACTGGTCGTCGTACGCAGCGTTTTACGAAGGTGTATGCGACCGGTGTTGTTTTCGTCGACTGAAACTAAGACGAAAACTTTTCGTCGACTACCTTTTTCCACTGACGAAAACTAAATGGAAACTAAATGAAAACTAAGCTATGATGACTAACACTAAGACTAAATACACTGACAATTTCGTCAACAAATAAAAACTAGACTAAAATTTCAGGAAGGGACTAGTGGACAAGCGATCCAGTATAAGTCAGTGTAAAAACAGCCATTACGACTGCATCAAGGCCCACCAGAACACATTTTAGTCGACTAAATCAACTGTAGATTTAGTCGACTAAAATCTTATGATATTTAGTCGACTAAAACTAGACTAACACTAAAACATCCCAGGTGACTAAAATGTGACTGAAACTAAGTGAAAACTATTCAAAAGACTACGACTAAAACTAAAATCAAAATGTGCTGCCAAAAACAACACTGTATGCGACACCCTTTGCAGTGGAGGTGTAAAGTATAGGCTAACTAAGTACATTTGCTCAAGGAATTTCATTACTTTACGGGAGTATTTTCAATTTTCAATACCTCAGTACTATACTTCTATACTATCTGTTTTACTTTGACTCCACTGCAATTATATTTAAAACTTTAGTTTCCCATAGCAACCATTGCTAGTGTCTGGGCAATAACAGGAGTCCACCATATATTTATGTCAGTGCTAAAAGGCAAATAAAGGCAAAGAAGTTTAGGGATAAGGGGTTCATTAGCACTGACAAAAATAGGACCCCCATATCTCTACCTCTTTATTAAACAGAACAAATGTTTTCAGGTCAGGATGTCACTTGTATCCAATCAAGAGAGAGAACAGGATAAACAAGTGAAATTGGAATTGATTAAACAAATAAGTGACTTGATTATCTGTTGTAACTGACCGAAAGTTCAGAACGAGCACATTAACCCATTTTGACCTGGGAACGATTCTACAATGTCTTCTAAATCCCGACAGTGACAATTTCAGGACCCTAAAAAAATATATGTAATTGTCCGCCAACCCCCATCTCAAAATATGTTGTTCGCTCTGAAAGAATATATAGTAATTTTCAAGATTTTTCAAAAAATAGCAGACTCGGTGCCGCGATATGAGCTTGTAGATCTGCTATTTTTCAATAGCTAAAGTATAACATAATGCTTTAAAACACCAAAAGGTGTTCCCGCCCAGAATGGGTTAAGGCAACCCTCCTCCTCCTCCCCCCGAGTGGCGCCACGACCGCCCACGGACAGGCAGCCTTAATTAACTCGGTGACTTATCGGACGGGGCTGTTGTGATGAACATCATAGTGAATGGCTTGTAACAACGTCTGTAGATGTGTCACATCACAGATACGACTCATGCCGTATTGGTTGGATGATGCGTCTTCTTTTCTCAAAAAGGACAGCTGGGCTGCTATGAATGCCCCGCGGCAGTGTGAGGATGAGCGGATGTGTTTTATTTTTAACTACTAGCTACTCCCTCCCGCCCGCCTCCAGTTTTTAATTCACTCACCACTATACTCCTTCTCGCGTGACTTTTCTTGTTGTCGCATCGTTGTTTTCAACCTTGTTGCCTTGTGGCCTGGCCTCTATACCTCTGTCAATTACCTCTATACCTCTGTCAATTACCTCTATACCTCCGTCAATTACCTCTATACCTCTGTCAATTACCTCTATACCTCTGTCAATTACCTCTATACCTCTGTCAATTACCTCTATACCTCCGTCAATTACCTCTATACCTCTGTCAATTACCTCTATACCTCTGTCAATTACCTCTATACCTCCGTCAATGACCTCTATACCTCTGTCAATTACCTCTATACCTCTGTCAATTACCTCTATACCTCCGTCAATTACCTCTATACCTCTGTCAATTACCTCTATACCTCTGTCAATTACCTCTATACCTCTGTCAATTACCTCTATACCTCTGTCAATTACCTCTATACCTCTGTCAGTTACCTCTATACCTCTGTCAGTTACCTCTATACCTCTGTCAATTACCTCTATACCTCTGTCAATTACCTCTATACCTCCGTCAATTACCTCTATACCTCCGTCAATTACCTCTATACCTCCGTCAATTACCTCTATACCTCCGTCAATTACCTCTATACCTCTGTCAATTACCTCTATACCTCTGTCAATTACCTCTATACCTCTGTCAATTACCTCTATACCTCTGTCAATGACCTCTATACCTCTGTCAATGACCTCTATACCTCTGTCAATTACCTCTATACCTCTGTCAATTACCTCTATACCTCCGTCAATTACCTCTATACCTCCGTCAATTACCTCTATACCTCCGTCAATTACCTCTATACCTCCGTCAATTACCTCTATACCTCTGTCAATTACCTCTATACCTCCGTCAATTACCTCTATACCTCCGTCAATTACCTCTATACCTCCGTCAATTACCTCTATACCTCCGTCAATTACCTCTATGCCTCTGTCAATTACCTCTATGCCTCTGTCAATTACCTCTATGCCTCTGTCAATTACCTCTATACCTCTGTCAATTACCTCTATACCTCTGTCAATTACCTCTATACCTCTGTCAATTACCTCTATACCTCTGTCAATTACCTCTATACCTCTGTCAATTACCTCTATACCTCTGTCAATTACCTCTATACCTCTGTCAATTACCTCTATACCTCTGTCAATTACCTTTCTTCAGCCTCGTGTTGTCTTTATCGATTTCCCTTCATCTCTCTCTGTCTCTCTCTCTCTCTCTCTCTCTCTCTCTCTCTCTCTCTCTCTCTCTCTCTCTCTCTCTCTCTCTGTCTCTGTCTCTGTCTCTCTCTCTCTCTCTCTCTCTCTCTCTCTCTCTCTCTCTCTCTGTCTCTCTCTCATCTCTCTCTCTCTCTCTCTCTCTCTCTCTCTCTCTCTCTCTCTCTCTCTCTCTCTCTCTCTCTCTCTCTGTTTTCCCCCTCCATCTCTTTCTATTTGTGGCGCCTGCATTGGCAGCAAACTTCCGTTGGTTGAATGGCTGGATGGCTTGTAGAAAAGGGGGGGGTGTTGGGGGGGGGGCACCAGGGGACATTTATTGCAGACTGGGATCGGTGGCCTGACTGTTTAGACAGTGTGAGTGGGTGGTTAAGCGTAACGTGACGAGACAATGTTAGCAGACGAGACGGACACACAGGGGTTATTGTCAAATTTCCGTTGTGGCCTGATGCCTAGCGCTACTGTTCCTGTCGTCTACTGGTTGCGTCACTCATTCGATCCCTCTGTCTGTGTGCCAATGAGGGCATTTACAGCGAACCAAAGTGACAGCTTATTTCAACTCTAATAATTTTTGGGGTATATGTGACGACCACACACGTTCACTCTCAGCTTTTGAGCGATGTTCCACTCACATCATGTCCGTCCGCTAAACCACTTCTTGTTCAGCCATGTATCCAGACTCTGTGCAACGAGGGGGTATACCGATCGGTGTTGTTTTTGGCAGCACATTTCCATTTTAGTTTTAGTCATAGTCTCTTGAATAGTTTTCATTTAGTCACATTTTACTCTAGTTTTAGTCGACTAAATATCATACGATTTTAGTCGACTAAATCTACAGTTGATTTAGTCGACTACAGTGTATTTTGGCGGGCCTTGATGCCGTCGTAATGAGTGCTATTTGAAAATAGCCGATCTACAAGCTCACAACGCGTCGCAACGCGGCGCGCTGTGAGCTTGTAGATCGGCTATTTTCAGCATGCAACCAAGTGTAAAATGACATATACTGGATCTCTGAAAACTTGTGAAAATGGGACATTCTGCATAATGAATACTTTGTACTTTTGGTATTTATATTTTTATGCCAAAACCTTTGAACTTTTACTCTAGGGAATTTTTAATAACAGACTCTTAAGTTGTATTTTTTACAATGTTGTATTGATACTTTCACTGAAGTAAAGTATTCGAGTACCTTGTACTTTGTACCTTGTAATGTATAATGTATTTCTCTATGAAAGACAGAATATTCTAACCTGACTCCGCCAGATGGGGCAGCAGAGAATACACTGGGTTCCCCCCCTCCTGCTCCCATCTGGGAACTCTCAGGCAGACTTGATGCTCCGGCCACAAAACGGCCTGGCCAATCAGCGGCAGCTAGAGGCGGGATCAAGGCAGCACTGTGTATGCCTTGATCCCGCCTCTAGCTGCCGCTGATTGGCCAGTTCCCAGATGGGAGCAGGAGGAGGGCAACCCAGTGTACTCTCTGCTGCCCCATTTGGCGGAGTCAGGTTAGAATATTCACCTCTGTAGTGTAACGTGATGATGTTTATGAAAGATGGAATAATGTGTAATGTGATGTCTCTCCACTAGATGCCTGTATGTATGTAATAATGTGTAATGTGATGTCTCTCCACTAGATGCCTGTATGTATGTAATCATGTGTAATGTGATGTCTCTCCACTAGATGCCTGTATGTATGTACTCATGTGTAATGTGATGTCTCTCCACTAGATGCCTGTATGTATTTAATAATGTGTAATGTGATGTCTCTCCACTAGATGCCTGTATGTATGTACTCATGTGTAATGTGATGTCTCTCCACTAGATGCCTGTATGTAATAATGTGTAATGTGATGTCTCTCCACTAGATGCCTGTATGTAATAATGTGTGATGTGATGTCTCTCCACTAGATGCCTGTATGGAATAATGTGTAATGTGATGTCTCTCCACTAGATGCCTGTATGTATGTAATAATGTGTAATGTGATGTCTCTCCACTAGATGCCTGTATGTGTGTAATAATGTGTAATGTGATGTCTCTCCACTAGATGCCTGTATGTGTGTAATAATGTGTAATGTGATGTCTCTCCACTAGATGCCTGTATGTGTGTAATAATGTGTAATGTGATGTCTCTCCACTAGATGCCTGTATGTATGTAATAATGTGTAATGTGATGTCTCTCCACTAGATGCCTGTTTGTATGTAATAATGTGTAATGTGATGTCTCTCCACTAGATGCCTGTATGTGTGTAATAATGTGTAATGTGATGTCTCTCCACTAGATGCCTGTATGTGTGTAATAATGTGTAATGTGATGTCTCTCCACTAGATGCCTGTATGTGTGTAATAATGTGTAATGTGATGTCTCTCCACTAGATGCCTGTATGTATGTAATAATGTGTAATGTGATGTCTCTCCACTAGATGCCTGTATGTATGTAATAATGTGTAATGTGATGTCTCTCCACTAGATGCCTGTATGTAATAATGTGTAATGTGATGTCTCTCCACTAGATGCCTGTATGTAATAATGTGTAATGTGATGTCTCTCCACTAGATGCCTGTATGTAATAATGTGTAATGTGATGTCTCTCCACTAGATGCCTGTATGTATGTAATAATGTGTAATGTGATGTCTCTCCACTAGATGCCTGTATGTATGTAATAATGTGTAATGTGATGTCTCTCCACTAGATGCCTGTATGTATTTAATAATGTGTAATGTGATGTCTCTCCACTAGATGCCTGTATGTATGTAATAATGTGTAATGTGTTGTCTCTCCACTAGATGCCTGTATGTGTGTAATAATGTGTAATGTGATGTCTCTCCACTAGATGCCTGTATGTATGTAATCATGTGTAATGTGATGTCTCTCCACTAGATGCCTGTATGTGTGTAATAATGTGTAATGTGATGTCTCTCCACTAGATGCCTGTATGTATGTAATAATGTGTAATGTGATGTCTCTCCACTAGATGCATGTATGTATGTAATCATGTGTAATGTGATGTCTCTCCACTAGATGCCTGTATGTATGTAATAATGTGTAATGTGATGTCTCTCCACTAGATGCCTGTATGTATGTAATAATGTGTAATGTGATGTCTCTCCACTAGATGCCTGTATGTATGTAATCATGTGTAATGTGATGTCTCTCCACTAGATGCCTGTATGTATGTAATAATGTGTAATGTGATGTCTCTCCACTAGATGCCTGTATGTGTGTAATAATGTGTAATGTGATGTCTCTCCACTAGATGCCTGTATGTGTGTAATAATGTGTAATGTGATGTCTCTCCACTAGATGCCTGTATGTATGTAATAATGTGTAATGTGATGTCTCTCCACTAGATGCCTGTATGTATGTAATAATGTGTAATGTGATGTCTCTCCACTAGATGCCTGTATGTATGTAATAATGTGTAATGTGATGTCTCTCCACTAGATGCCTGTATGTATGTAATAATGTGTAATGTGATGTCTCTCCACTAGATGCCTGTATGTGTGTAATAATGTGTAATGTGATGTCTCTCCACTAGATGCCTGTATGTGTGTAATAATGTGTAATGTGATGTCTCTCCACTAGATGCCTGTATGTATGTAATAATGTGTAATGTGATGTCTCTCCACTAGATGCCTGTATGAATAATGTGTAATGTGATGTCTCTCCACTAGATGCCTGTATGTATGTAATAATGTGTAATGTGTTGTCTCTCCACTAGATGCCTGTATGTATGTAATAATGTGTAATGTGATGTCTCTCCACTAGATGCCTGTATGTATGTAATAATGTGTAATGTGATGTCTCTCCACTAGATGCCTGTATGTATGAATAATGTGTAATGTGATGTCTCTCCACTAGATGCCTGTATGTATGTAATAATGTGTAATGTGATGTCTCTCCACTAGATGCCTGTATGTAATAATGTGTGATGTGATGTCTCTCCACTAGATGCCTGTATGTATGTAATAATGTGTGATGTGATGTCTCTCCACTAGATGCCTGTATGTAATAATGTAATGTGATGTCTCTCCACTAGATGCCTGTATGCATGTAATAATGTGTAATGTGATGTCTCTCCACTAGATGCCTGTATGTATGTAATAATGTGTAATGTGATGTCTCTCCACTAGATGCCTGTATGTATGTAATAATGTGTAATGTGATGTCTCTCCACTAGATGCCTGTATGCATGTAATAATGTGTAATGTGATGTCTCTCCACTAGATGCCTGTATGAATAATGTGTAATGTGATGTCTCTCCACTAGATGCCTGTATGTGTGTAATAATGTGTAATGTGATGTCTCTCCACTAGATGCCTGTATGTGTGTAATAATGTGTAATGTGATGTCTCTCCACTAGATGCCTGTATGTATGTAATAATGTGTAATGTGATGTCTCTCCACTAGATGCCTGTATGTGTGTAATAATGTGTAATGTGATGTCTCTCCACTAGATGCCTGTATGTGTGTAATAATGTGTAATGTGATGTCTCTCCACTAGATGCCTGTATGTGTGTAATAATGTGTAATGTGATGTCTCTCCACTAGATGCCTGTATGTATGTAATAATGTGTAATGTGATGTCTCTCCACTAGATGCCTGTATGTAATAATGTGTAATGTGATGTCTCTCCACTAGATGCCTGTATGCATGTAATAATGTGTAATGTGATGTCTCTCCACTAGATGCCTGTATGTATGTAATAATGTGTAATGTGATGTCTCTCCACTAGATGCCTGTATGTAATAATGTGTAATGTGATGTCTCTCCACTAGATGCCTGTATGTAATAATGTGTAATGTGATGTCTCTCCACTAGATGCCTGTATGTATGTAATAATGTGTAATGTGATGTCTCTCCACTAGATGCCTGTATGTGTGTAATAATGTGTAATGTGATGTCTCTCCACTAGATGCCTGTATGTAATAATGTGTAATGTGATGTCTCTCCACTAGATGCCTGTATGTGTGTAATAATGTGTAATGTGATGTCTCTCCACTAGATGCCTGTATGCATGTAATAATGTGTAATGTGATGTCTCTCCACTAGATGCCTGTATGTATGTAATAATGTGTAATGTGATGTCTCTCCACTAGATGCCTGTATGTATGTAATAATGTGTAATGTGATGTCTCTCCACTAGATGCCTGTATGTGTGTAATAATGTGTAATGTGATGTCTCTCCACTAGATGCCTGTATGTATGTAATAATGTGTAATGTGATGTCTCTCCACTAGATGCCTGTATGTATGTAATAATGTGTAATGTGATGTCTCTCCACTAGATGCCTGTATGTAATAATGTGTAATGTGATGTCTCTCCACTAGATGCCTGTATGTAATAATGTGTAATGTGATGTCTCTCCACTAGATGCCTGTATGTGTGTAATAATGTGTAATGTGATGTCTCTCCACTAGATGCCTGTATGTATGTAATCATGTGTAATGTGATGTCTCTCCACTAGATGTAATAATGTGTAATGTGATGTCTCTCCACTAGATGCCTGTATGTAATAATGTGTAATGTGATGTCTCTCCACTAGATGCCTGTATGTAATAATGTGTAATGTGATGTCTCTCCACTAGATGCCTGTATGTGTGTAATAATGTGTAATGTGATGTCTCTCCACTAGATGCCTGTATGTATGTAATCATGTGTAATGTGATGTCTCTCCACTAGATGTAATAATGTGTAATGTGATGTCTCTCCACTAGATGCCTGTATGTAATAATGTGTAATGTGATGTCTCTCCACTAGATGCCTGTATGTGTGTAATAATGTGTAATGTGATGTCTCTCCACTAGATGCCTGTATGTATGTAATAATGTGTAATGTGATGTCTCTCCACTAGATGCCTGTATGTATGAATAATGTGTAATGTGATGTCTCTCCACTAGATGCCTGTATGTGTGTAATAATGTGTAATGTGATGTCTCTCCACTAGATGCCTGTATGTAATAATGTGTAATGTGATGTCTCTCCACTAGATGCCTGTATGTGTGTAATAATGTGTAATGTGATGTCTCTCCACTAGATGCCTGTATGTAATAATGTGTAATGTGATGTCTCTCCACTAGATGCCTGTATGTGTGTAATAATGTGTAATGTGATGTCTCTCCACTAGATGCCTGTATGCACTAAGAACGTGTGTTGGGGTTCAATGTTGATGCCCCTTCGGCAAAATGTCTGTCTCCGCATGCGGACAAAAGAAGAGGTGCTCCCGCTGGCCGTGGACTTCATCAACCAATACTTCACCTCCATTAAAAGGCAAGAAGCACGCATTCTACCGCTCCGTTAACCCCTTTATAGAGCTGAGGACCATTCTACAAATGTGACCAAGTTTGACTGAGGGACTGCCATTGGATTTTCGTTTTTTCATGTCATATGAAAGCAGGGAATCATAGCTTCAAATTAACATAATGGTTGTTCAGTTTGACCCACCAGTTTTGGAGATATGGCTTATAGAGTAATGTCTTGCAGAGAAACAGCAAGTTGAGAAAACAGGCTTGAAAGGTTCACTTCTGTGGTCTCTAATATTACACCTGACCTAGCTACATGTTTAAGTATTTATTTCATATTTACATGTCGATTTAAGCTCTGACACACATGCTCTAGTATGTGAAGAGTCTGCCTGAGCTATTAACTAAAAAAAAAAAGTTTTTCTCCTCTGGTGAAAAGCTGGAATTTGTACGATGGCAGGCTCTCAGTCAAATCTGGTCACAAATGCCTTCTAAATCCTGACAGTTTTCTGAAAAACCCAGGTTTCTATGTCAGAGGTTTTCAAACATTTTAATTTCAAGGACCCCCAAAAATATATGAAATTGGCCGCCGACCCCCATCTGAAAATGTGTTGTTCCAGGGACCACCCCAGACGCAAAGATTTGAGCTAAAATGTTAGCAGACCTGTCCTATACAAGCTGATATGCAGATGATATGCAGACCTACAAGCTCGTAGCGCGGCACTCGGTGCCGCACTATGAGCTTGTAGATCTGCTATTTTTCAATAGCTAAAGCATAACATAATGCTTAAAACACCAAAAGAGGTCCCCGTTCAGAATGGGTTAACAGGGAAGCACAACAGCCTCTAGCAATGCTGCTCTTGTGTGTGTTATGTTAACCCATTTTGGGCGGGAACCCCGGTTGGTGTTAAGCATTATGTTATACTTTAGCTATTGAACAAATAGCAGATCTACAAGCTCATAGCGCGGCACCGAGTGCCGCGAGACTTCAGCATCAAGTCTGCCTGAGAGTTCCCAGATGGGAGCAGGAGGGGGGAACCCAGTGTACTCTCTGCTGCCCCATCTGGCGGAGTCAGGTTAGAGGAGATGAGGGCAAGGTGCAAACTGCTGATTGCAGTACATCAGCAGTTCCCAACCGTCCCTCGATCAGGGCCCATTTGAAAATCTTGAGAGCATTCACAACTTTTCTATGAGTTTGAAGTACTTGTTGTGACTGCATTCCCATGGTGTAACTGTGTGCTGTATACTGGGTTCAGGGCTGAAGTACTTGTTATGACTGCATTTATTTCCATGGTGTAACTGTGTGCTGTATACTGGGTTCAGGGCTGGCTCCAAGCCCCATGTGACTGCATTTCCATGGTGTAACTGTGTGCTGTACTGGGTTCATTTCCATGGTGTAACTGTGTGTTGTATACTCAGGGCTGGCTCCAAGCCCCACGTGGAAAGACTGGAGGAGGTGATCAAGGAGATTGCGGATACGGGAACCTACCAACTGAAGGACACTGAACTCATTTATGGTGCCAAGCATGCCTGGAGAAATTCTGCCCGCTGCGTAGGGAGGATTCAGTGGTCCAAATTACAGGTGAGAAGACGATACTGGTGGTAACAGGAGGAGTGGCCACTAAGGACGAGTGGACACCTCGGTGTTCAATTGGCTGTGTTGTCCAAAAAAATGTAAAATAAAATGTGTTTAACATAATGTAAAGTATTCTTAGAACATGCTTAACCCATTTTGACGATTCTGCAAATGTCTTCTAAATCCTGACTGTTTTCTTGAAAAAGCTATGTTTTTCTATGCCAGTCGTTCTCAAACACTTTCATGTCACTTTTCACGATTCTTCAAAAATAGCAGACCTACAGGCTCGTAGCGCGGCACTCGGTGCCGTCCTATGAGCTTGTAGATCTGCTATTTTTCAATAGCTAAAGCATTACATAATGCCAACACCAAAAGGGGTTCCCGCCCAGAATGGGTTAAACATTCGACAATTGATTTGATTGATTACACATTTTACTAACGGATTGCAGAATGGGTACAGTCCAAGGAAGGTACAGTACAGGTCAATACAAACACTGCTAACCAGAAAAAAACACTAAGACTTGTTTATATAAGGTCTTCCATTTTCAATTAATCAAAAAAAAGAAAGAAATTAAGGTCTAATATTTCTACAATTGCTTCAAATTTCTATAAGACCTGTTTTGAAGCCGAAGACTTTGAAGCATGAAGACTATACAACCGCTCATAGCATGTTCGACTATTATCTGCAAATCACATCAAATATGCCAATTTGGCAGTTTTACCAACCATGGCATTCTGTTTTCCAGGTGTTTGACGCTAGGGACTGCACAACAGCTCATGGAATGTTCAACTACATCTGCAATCACATCAAATATGCCACCAATAAAGGAAACATGAGGTGAGGAATTCTTTAGTAATGCTTACATGCTTTTTTTTTGTCGTTCCATGTACACTAGTATCTCATCATCAAGTCCTCTCTGTCAGACTGTCACGTTCTAGTACGCTCTCTCAACCCACTGTCCACCTGTCCACGCGCGTGCACTGCTTCTTAGCGCTTTCTCTCTTAAGTCATCAGCATAGTCTATGAAAATTGAAAGGATGTTTTCCAATTTATATCACATGTTAAAGATTAGAGCTTTGACAGCCATACTTGGATATCATCTATGTGATCATCTATGACGTTTAGTCCAAAATGAAGTAAACCTATACCCTAATAATAGTTTAATCTATTCTTATTTTTTATTCTTACTAGTCTTAACCCATTTTGACCTGAGATCAGATTCTAAAAATGTCTTCTACATCCTGACAGTTTTCTGAAAAAGCTATGTTTCTATGTCAGTGGTTCTTCGATTTTTCAAAAATAGCAGACCTACAAGCTTATAGCGCGCCACTCGGTGGCGCGCTATGAGCTTGTAGATCTGCTATTTTTCAATAGCTAAAGCATAACATAATGCTAACACCAAAAGGGGTTCCCGCCCAAAACAGCCATACTTGGATATGCCATAGATCTTTGTTTTAATTGTACCATAAGGAGTCAATTTGGCAACACTCTCCTTTGCACACCCTCAGATAGTTTCTGGAAGTTGTTTGGTGCTGCATGTCACCAGTGGCACGCACACGCACGCACGCACGCACGCACGCACGCTCACACGCTCACACGCACACACGCACACACACACACCAGCTGTTCTGTCCCCGGTGATTCAACAGCAGCTTAGTTAAATTAACACTTGCCCTGTCATGGCAATAAAACACAGTTGTGTTTAAAAGCCAATGTGCAAACTGTGCTCGTCTATATAGGCTCTGTGCTCGTCTATATAGGCTCTGTGCTCGTCTATATAGGCTCTGTGCTCGTCTATATAGGCTCTGTGCTCGTCTATATAGGCTCTGTGCTCGTCTATATAGGCTCTGTGCTCTGTGCTCTGTGCTCGTCTATATAGGCTCTGACTGCAATGTGCAAACTGTGCTCGTCTATATAGGCTCTGCAATGTGCAAACTGTGCTCGTCTATATAGGCTCTGCAAACTGTGCTCGTCTATATAGGCTCTGCAAACTGTGCTCGTCTATATAGGCTCTGCAAACTGTGCTCGTCTATATAGGCTCTGCAAACTGTGCTCGTCTATATAGGCTCTGCAATGTGCAAACTGTGCTCGTCTATATAGGCTCTGCAAACTGTGCTCGTCTATATAGGCTCTGCAATGTGCAAACTGTGCTCGTCTATATAGGCTCTGCAATGTGCAAACTGTGCTCGTCTATATAGGCTCTGACTGCAACGTGCAAACTGTGCTCGTCTATATAGGCTCTGACTGCAATGTGCAAACTGTGCTCGTCTATATAGGCTCTGACTGCAATGTGCAAACTGTGCTCGTCTATATAGGCTCTGACTGCAATGTGCAAACTGTGCTCGTCTATATAGGCTCTGCAATGTCAAACTGTGCTCGTCTATATAGGCTCTGACTGCAACGTGCAAACTGTGCTCGTCTATATAGGCTCTGACTGCAACGTGCAAACTGTGCTCGTCTATATAGGCTCTGACTGCAACGTGCAAACTGTGCTCGTCTATATAGGCTCTGACTGCAATGTGCAAACTGTGCTCGTCTATATAGGCTCTGACTGCAACGTGCAAACTGTGCTCGTCTATATAGGCTCTGCAATGTGCTCGTCTATATAGGCTCTGCAATGTGCAAACTGTGCTCGTCTATATAGGCTCTGCAAACTGTGCTCGTCTATATAGGCTCTGCAAACTGTGCTCGTCTATATAGGCTCTGCAAACTGTGCTCGTCTATATAGGCTCTGACTGCAATGTGCAAACTGTGCTCGTCTATATAGGCTCTGCAAACTGTGCTCGTCTATATAGGCTCTGCAAACTGTGCTCGTCTATATAGGCTCTGCAATGTGCAAAACAAATCCCTAGCTAGCAAAAATCAAATCATGTTCCGATAACAACATGCTAATCACTGTGTGTGTGTGTGTGTGTGTGTGTGTGTGTGTGTGTGTGTGTGTGTGTGTGTGTGTGTGTGCGTGTGCGTGTGCATGTGTGTGTGTGCGCTTGCGTGCGTGCGTGCGTGCGTGTGCAGGTCAGCTATCACCGTATTTCCACAGAGGACAGATGGTTTGCATGACTTCCGCGTGTGGAACGGTCAGATAGTAAAGTACGCAGGCTACAAGATGCCGGATGGAACGATCATTGGAGATCCTGCCAGCCTGGAGTTCACTGAGGTAGGAATGACGGGTAGTTGCAGTGAAGTTATTTAAACAAGGAATTGATACATAAAAAGAGAGACAGTGGGTATGACACCAGGGGCTCCATTTTCGTCACCGCTAAACCCCTTACCCCTAAACTTCTTTGCCTTTTTTTTTTTTTTACTATTTTGCAAAACATTTTTCCCCTCCATCAGGGCGCCTGATGGAGGGGAAAGGAACTGGTTGGAATAACGTGTTCCTTCTACGCGCTACGTCCGACCAGGGAAACCCCCCCCTGTCAGGTTTAAAGGACACTCAGGCATGAAGGAAGCATGAGTTCAAGTCCGTTGCTCTCCCCATGTCCCCCATATATGGGGACTAGGTTGGCGGAGGGTGTGTAGAGCCCAGGATCACATTAGATAATTGACACAGGGGTGAAAAATGGGTTACAAAATCGTGGGATAAAGAATATTATAAAGCAAATATACACTGGCCCGACTAAATAAACGAATAAAGTTAAAGTGAAAGTTGCAACAAAACATATTTTGATCCATGTCATCCGATCGGCGTCCCGATCAATGTCATCTGATCGGCGTCCGGATCAATGTCATCTGATCGGCGTCCCGATCAATGTCATCTGATCGGCGACCTGATCTATGTCATCCGATCGGCGTCTCGATCAATGTCATCCGATCGGCGTCCCGATCAATGTCATCCGATCGGCGTCCCGATCAATGTCATCCGATCGGCGTCCCGATCAATGTCATCTGATCGGCGTCTCGATCAATGTCATCCGATCGGCGTCTCGATCAATGTCATCTGATCGGCGTCTCGATCAATGTCATCTGATCGGCGTCTCGATCAATGTCATCTGATCGGCGTCTCGATCAATGTCATCTGATCGGCGTCCCGATCAATGTCATCCGATCGGCGTCCCGATCAATGTCATCCGATCGGCGTCCCGATCAATGTCATCTGATCGGCGTCCCGATCATTTCATCTCATCGGCGTCCCGATCAATGTCATCTGATCGGCGTCCCGATCAATGTCATCTGATCGGCGTCTCGATCAATGTCATCTGATGGCGTCCCTGATGGCGTCCCGTGGTTCTCTGTCCCGTTATAGGTCTGCATCCAGCAGGGGTGGAAGGCCCCGATGGGGAAGTGGGACATCCTGCCCCTCCTTCTGCAAGCCAACGGGCAAGACCCGGAGATGTACGAGATCCCTCCGGAGGACGTCCTGGAGGTTGACATCGTACACCCCAGGTGAGTTTAAAGCATGCATGTTCAAACATGCGCTTCACCCTCTTAACCCATTTTGACCTGAGGACGATTCTACAAAAAAATGGCTTCAAAAATCGTGACAGTTTTGTTATGTTTCTATATCAGTGGTTCTCAAAATATTTCATGTCAAGGACCCCCCAAAAAAATATGTAATTGGTCGCCGACCCACATCTGAAAATATGTTGTTCCAGGGACCTCCCCAGAAGCAAAGATTTGACTTAAAAACGTTCGCTTACAGAATATATTCAAAGATTTCCGCCACATTTTCACGATTCTTCAAAAATAGCAGACCTACAAGCTCGTAGCGCGGCACTCGGTGCCGCGCTATGAGCTTGTAGATCTGCTATTTTTCAATAGCTAAAGTATAACATAATGCTTTAAAACACCAAAAGGGGTTCTCGCCCAAAATGTGTTAAAACATAATGTCGACATTCCACAAACAAAGACTTACAAAGTGCCACCTCTGCGACATGCAGAGAGTGCCATCCATCCCCTCAGCACTTGATCTTGCCCCTGCCAAGCTCATAGCTGGCATCGCTGACCCTTTGCCCTGCATCAGATGGCCCTCAACCCTGTGCCATCTGGCCAGACAGACCATGGCCACCAAAACAATCCCCATCACGAGTGTAGCTGGAAAGATGCATTTTCCATTACCCGACACCAGCGGTTACCAAACCTTTTTGGCCATGCTCCCCCTGTTACCTCCCGACCTAGCTGATGCACCCCCTAGAAGGCACCCCCTAGAAGGCACCCCCTAGAAGGCGCTCGTGTGTGTGTGTGTGTGTGTGTGTGTGTGTGTGTGTGTGTGTGTGTGTGTGTGTGTGTGTGTGTGTGTGTGTGTGTGTGTGTGTGTGTGTGTGTGCGTGTACGTGTGCGTGTGCCCAACAGAGCACCGCATTTCAATGTGGACAGACCCGATATCAGATCTGAAAGACCTACTGATGCAGTGGATGTGTTGTGGGTTGGGGATTTTATATAGGATGGTGGAGGGAGGGAGTGTTGGGAAGGGATAGGAGTGGGGGGGGGGGGGTGGTATTGAGTTCAGTTATGTTGATTTTATATGACTTGAAATGTTCTTGAAATTTGTTTGTTAAAAAAAGAAAATCAATACAATTTTAATGAGGAAAAAAAAGAGAAAGAAATGCAGAGGAATAAAAGACAGACGGAAGTGGGCTTCGTGGTGTATTTACAGTACATTTATGGACAATCAATCGGATAATAATTTCCTGATAATTCCTTTTTTCCATATGGATATTCAATAAAAAATCCACAGCTGAGAAGCCCGCACAGCAATAGCCTGCACCCCTAGTGTTAAGCCATTTTGGGTGGGAAGTGGGAACCCCTTTTGGTGTTTTAAGCATTATGTCATACTTTGGCTATTGAAAAATAGCAGATCTACAAGCTCATAGCACGGCACCGAGCTTGTAGGTCTGCTATTTTAGAAAAATCGTTAAAATGTGGCGCAAATCTTTTAATATATTCTTTCACAATGAACGTTTTAACTCATACCTTTGCTTCTGGGGGGGGGGGGGGGGGGTTTCTGGTGTAATTGATGTCATAAAACCTAAAAGAAAAAGAAAAAGAAATTAAAATGAATGTCATAAAAACCTTTAAAAACAAGCAACAACATCTTAAAATAAATGGTAAATCTCGGTAAACCAGTGAAGGGCAGCAAGGACTGGTGTAAGGTGCTCATTTCTCTCATAGTGCAGTGGTTCCCAAAGTGGGGTCAGGGGACCCCCAGGGGTCCTTGAGAGACGTCCAGGAGGTCCCCTGCAGCTATATCATAGTTTGGAACCAAAATGTACCCTTATGGGTCGACTGTGGCTCAAGAGGTAGAGCAGGTCGTCCAATGATCCATGGGTCGGCGGTTCGAATCCCGGCTCCTCCTGTCTACATGTCGAAGTGTCCTTGGGCAAGACACTGAACCCCTAATTGCTCCTGATGTGCTGGTTGGTGCCTTGCATGGTTTCCGCCGCCATCAGTGTATGAATGTGTGTGTGAATGGGTGAATGTAATGCACAATCTATGTAAAGCGCCTTGGATAAAGGCGCTATATAAATGCACCATTTACCATTTTACCATTTTAAAATGTACCCTTTATGGGTCTGTATAACTCTGAGAGTGTACAAATGGATTGAGTTTTGCATGTAACAAAAACCCTATATTCATGTGAAATGAAATGTTGTTTACTTGCCCAGGTTTGAGTGGTTTAAGGAGCTGGAACTGAAATGGTACGTTCTACCAGCAGTGTCCGGCATGATGCTGGACGTTGGCGGACTTCAGTTCACTGGCTGCCCCTTCAGCGGCTGGTACATGGGCACAGAGATCGGCACCAGGGACTTCTGTGACACTTCACGTTACAATATTATTGAGGTAATGTTCAGTACATCAGTGGTTCCCAAACTTCTTCGTGTCAAGGACCCCCAAATCAACATTTATTAGGCCACGGACCCCCCATTTGAAAACATATGCCAGAGACCCCGGACAAGGGAGGATTTTTACGGCTCTAGCAGTGATTCCGAAACATATTAATTCCAAGGACCCCCAGTTTCACACGCATTATGCTACGGACCCCCGATTTAATGGCATTTCTATCTCTGGTACCCCCAATTTATATTGTAAAACCACTGTTAATTTAACTCTGAGAGTGTACAAATGTCATTGTCATTTGTGTCATTTGTAAAAATCTCATGATATTTAGTCGACTAAAACTAGACTAACATTCCAGGTGACTAAAATGTGACTAAAACTAAATGGAAACTATTCAAGAGACTATGACTAAAACTAAAATAGAAATTTGCTGCCAAAAACAACACTTCCTTCAGTAGTACCCCCTTCCCCCCGGCCCCCCCTTTCCCTGATTTCTAAATCCGTATTCCCTCCTTTACCCAACTGTAACTATAACTGTAACATGTTGCTTAGCAGACCATGCAAGAGAAAAGCACACGATGCTATGAATTAATGATAAACCCTCCTTTTGAAGAATAACATTTACAAATAAGAGCTTCATTGATGGAGTTGTAATTGGAGCCAAATGTGTGACGGTAAGCCATGTTAGACCAATATATTAGATATGTTCATGATTTTAACAACTCCACACATGAATGCCTTAGATCAGGGGTTCTCAACGTTTTGATCCGGGGACCCCCAGAAATGCTTTGGCCGTGTCTCGTGACCAGCCCCGCCCCCCTCCCCACCCCCAATACAAATTGCCCGCTACAATAACCATAATAATAGTGAAAATATATCATGAATAAATACTGACACCAGATATAATCATTAAGGAAAGTTTATGCATGTAAACTCTTCATTTCTCTTTTCCAGCCATTTAGTTGCAAAAGAAAAAAAACATATTTTTTTTATAATTTGGGGACCCCCCAAAATTATTTGGCGACCCCCCCGGGGGGTCGCGACCCACGGGTTGAGAACCCCTGCCTTAGAGTCTAGACTAATCATATGCTTTCTTATTATTCAAGAATTGTATCTTATTTAACAAAAAAAAGTACACAAGAGTCAAAGTCTTTGGTTTTGGTTCCTCAACGCTGTTGCAGCAATAACAACAATAACAAAGTAATACAGTAATAAAGAATGGCAGCAATAGTAATAAAAATAGCAAAGTATTGTACATTAGTCACCTCACCTTATCTCCGGATTAGCAGTTGAAGATGGATGGATGTACATGAGTCAGAGCACATTAGTCAGAGCACACTAGGCTACAGCATGTTAACAAGGACACACATCACTGTGTGCTCACATACTGTACGTAAAGGATTCTAGAGCAATGCAGCATGACAATGTTGCATGTCGCATATAGCCTTAATTCCAAGGAGTCCATCTTTTCCCTGGAGTTGGATGTTTTTGAGTGGTGCAGTAACCCCTCCTATAGACAGCTATGTGTGTGTGGCTGGGTCTGTCTGTCCCTGTGTCCCTGGCTGGGTCTGTCTGTCCCTGTGTCCCTGGCTGGGTCTGTCTGTCCCTGTGTCCCTGGCTGGGTCTGTCTGTCCCTGTGTCCCTGGCTGGGTCTGTCTGTCCCTGTGTCCCTGGCTGGGTCTGTCTGTCCCTGTGTCCCTGGCTGGGTCTGTCTGTCCCTGTGTCCCTGGCTGGGTCTGTCTGTCCCTGTGTCCCTAGCTGGGTCTGTCTGTCCCCGTGTCCCTGGCTGGGTCTGTCTGTCCCTGTGTCCCTGGCTGGGTCTGTCTGTCCCTGTGTCCCTGGCTGTGTCCGAGCACGGAAATAGCGTTATAGCCCTCGGAGGGTCGCCAAATTATTTTGGGGGGTCCCCAAATTATTTAAATTACACCACTCAAAAAAAAAAGTATTTATTCAGTATGTATTTATGGTGTATTGTCTCTTTTAATAAGGTTATTGTAGCAGTCAATTTATATTGGGGGTCGGGAGGGGATGGGCGGGGGTCCCGAGACATTGCCAAAGTATTTCTGGGGGTCCCCGGCCAAAAACGTTGAGAACCCCTACAGTACAGTACAGTACAGTACAGTACAGTACAGTACAGTACAGTACAGTACAGTACAGTACAGTACAGTACAGTACAGTACAGTACAGTACTCACTTCAGACTGGTCTGATTTTTCTTCCTGTTATTTCCACCCCAAGTTGTAACAATAATGCTACAAAGGCCCTCATGCAAAAAAAAAACCCTCAGAATAATGCATAATTATACTGTGTCATACTACGTCTGCAATGTAAGCATGCTGTCCTGCATTCCTTCCTTGCCGTGCAGAACGTAGCCATGAGGATGGGCTTGGACACCAGGAAGATCTCCTCTCTGTGGAAGGACAGCGCTCTGGTGGAGATCAACATCGCTGTGCTCTACAGCTTCCAGGTGTGCATGATGTAATGGGCTCCACTAGTGATGCACCCAATATCCGTCCGCAGAAAATATTCGGCAGAAAATGGCTAAAGATGCATCTTTCGGCCTATTCGGTTTCGGCCCGAATAGACAGAAAATATATCACCGAATAGTGTGTATGCAATTAATGCATTCAGAAGAGCTGAATAAATGTTTTATGGACCCATAATAGTGATTATTATTTAAGTTAAGTTTTACCATAACCATTTATTTTGGCATAAATCAGGTAGCTTTAAGGTACGGCCATGACAGCAATGGTAGGAAAAAAGATATATAATATTAATCATATTCGGATATTCGGTTTTCGGCCAACTGTTTCCTATCAGTATTCGGTTTCGGCCAATGTCGGTGCATCCCTAGACTCCACGACATTCAACTGATGAGATATGAATTAATGCTGATCCCACTTTTTAGAATAACATTGGGTCATCTTAAAATCATCTCGTATAAGCATTGTGGTCCAAAAATATACAAACTGTCTCGGCGATATCGTTGGGGAGGTGACTGTATCACTTATGACAGTCAGTCAGTCAGTCATATTTGATACATATTTGGTCTGTTTCTAGCGAGAATGTAACTAATGCGGCAGCAGCAACAATAGCGTTTTCTCGCAGTCTGTTGATTCTTCATATCCACATGAGTGAAGCAGCCAGGATGATGTGTTTATTTTTATGAGGCGATCTAAGATCCCCCTATGGGGGTTCTAATACAAAAGTACACGAACCCGTAGACTTAGTGCCCCCTAGCGATACTGACGCCAGACTTCGGTGCTCTATTTGTAGCATTTATAATGTACATGCAGGTGTCTGGCTGCTACTGTACATATTACCCCTTGCTCAACATTATTAGAAGACAGCCATTTCAGAGCACGGTGATAAAAAAGCCCCCACCCCCGTTAACAGTTATATAATACACAGAGGAGGCACGTAAACCCACTCCAGAGTCTCTGTCTGAACTTTTGCGCACAGGGCTACGCGCATCATTTATGACTTTGGTCAACATAACATCGCCTGATTCCGCTGGTGCAACACAGTACAAATGCAGTTCAGCGGCTTGTTGTTGATGTCAGGTTAATCCAGCTAGTGCATGGAGAACCGCTTATAAGTTCACAAGTGAAAGTATAGCACATATACTAGGGCATTAAGCAACTAGTCGACTAGTAAATCCACTAGTCGACCTTGTTGGTACTAGTTGACTAGTTGATAAGAAAAAAGAAAAAAAGTTTATTTTTTTTATTTTTTATTTTTCCCCGATTTTGTAGGCTTTAAGATCAGGTAGATTATAGTTATAGTCACCAATGTACACAGTTTTTAAATGTACACATATTTATTTAAAAAAAAGGGTTTTATTTGTATTTGTATTTTTTTTACATAATTGGTAGTTAAACGACTAGTCGACAATTCGACTAGTAAACTAGGCAACTCGTCAACTAGTAAAAATGACTAGAAGTGAATGCCCTAACATATACACACACACGCTTTATTGTAGGTTTCCTCCTCAATGACAGCCAGGACTATAGTGCGAGTAGTGGCATGCATACTGTAACTAACGTTGGCAGATGTAATAATCTCTTATGATGACTCATGCAGCTGAGAGCTCTCTGGCAGTTTAACAATCATACATGACCTCCTTGCTGCCCTCGGTCTCTCCAGGATGCCAAAGTGACCATCGTGGACCATCACTCAGCTACAGAGTCCTTCATGAAGCACATGGACAACGAGCACAAGCTCCGGGGAGGCTGTCCTGGAGACTGGGCGTGGATCGTGCCCCCCATGTCGGGGAGCATCACGCCAGTGTTCAGCCAGGAGATGATAAACTACCACCTCACACCCTCCTTCGAGTACCAGGTGAGGATCCTGCAGGTCACGTGGCCAGGGAATGCAAACGGGCAGTTACGTGTAGTCATGAGGGATCGATGATTTGTCATGTTACCTTCATTCTTATAAGCTTCACACCGGTGTCTCTGTGCCTTTCTCCTTATCTGACACAGCCAGACGCCTGGAAAGGCTTTGTGTTCAAGGCAGTGAACGGAACACCCACCAAAAAGAGAACCATTGGATTTAAGAAGCTGGCAAAGTAAGAATGCACTCTTTTGATAAGCCTCGGGGGAAAAAAACTATAAAAGAGTATGGGGAATATGGGATGCAAAGTTTGATTTGTGTTGATTTGCCAATGGAGGAGAGGAGGTGTTACATCATGATGTGAATACCATGAAAGCCATTTCTTTTCATCAAACATAACCGAAATAACAGACGTTGGGGTCAACTGCACAAGTGCTGAAATCTTTGCCACTAATAGAATGTTGTCCTTCAAACAGTTCCACTTGTCAACCAATAGTGGGTGTAGGAGCCAAAATATACATTTTGTTGTATATTATATTTATTGTTTATTTTTTCCCACACTTGGTTTTTGATGTTCCACTTCCCTTACCTGCTGTGTGTCTGCTAATCAATTTACTTATGTCAGCTGTGTGTCTGGGCAGTGGCATTCAGTGAGAGAATGGGGGTGAGCTCTAGGCTCAATATTTTCTGTTGACCGTTTATCTACGTTTAATCGTTTCTACGTTTTGATCGTTTATACCTACGTTTTCATTCATCAACATTTTCAGTAAATTTTTTGGACTATGTTATTTTCTTAATAAATCACCTTAACTACAATAAGAAGTTTTCTGGATTTGATTGAAACGCGTCACACAGTTCCTGCCGACAGCTCAGCCTCATAGCACGACTTCTATGATTCGACCCAGGAAGAAGTAGTTGCTACAACAGTGGGCATTATGCTACCACAGGATCAACATTTCTCAATAGAAGAGCAATAAATGGTCAAGATACGATGTTAATCACACACAAAAATACACAGGGTAGCTTTAATGGAGATACAACAATGCTAATACTGAGCTAAACAAGGCAAACAAGTCCTTTTAACCTCTGTTTCCTCATCATTGCCTTTGGTCTATCGATGAGATGAGACACGGGAAGGAAGTGGTGTACTCCACGGTGTAATTCACCCAATCAACCCCTCAGGGAGCAATCAGAACTGTGTCAGCTCTTTGTATGCGCGTGTCTGTCTACGCGCGCGTGCATGTGGGTGCATGATGCGTGTGTCTGTCTACGAGCGCGTGCATGTGGGTGCATGATGCATGTGTCTGTCTACGCGCGTGCATGTGGGTGGTTGGGTGCATGCGTGCATGTTGGTTCTATGATATTAATGTAATGGCCTCCAGGACATGACAAGCTGAGTGATCACAACACCCATCCATCCATCCATCCATCTGCTACTTCTGACATGATCTGCAGTATGTCTGACATGAATCACATGACCACTGAACCCACGGGGCTGAATTATTTGTTCAGTTTTTTGAATACCAGTATCATGTTTTGTTTTGTTTTTGTAACAGCTTCCATTCATTGTCTGTAAATATCGTATCTGAAACTGAAGGATGATCAAATACATTAAACATATAATATAATGAATACCCCTGGTTTAGGCAAATTTAAGTGCCATATCATGACAATATTTGTTGTGATTTAGTGCTATATAAATACAAATGACTTGACTTTAATCTATTTCTATATGTTCATTAAGTTGTGGCAAATCTGGGGAAAAAAATGCTTACCACTAGCACAGATGTGTTCATAAAGGTGTCTACTATCACAGAAACTTGGGAAACTTTGTGACAGCTGCTGAAAGTTGAGGTACCATTATCAACCAATATATTCCAAATTTCATTATACTTTAAGTAGCATGTGACATGTCAAACTAGGGGGTTTTCATGATGCTGAATCCATTGCAAGCATTAGTTTTGCACAAAAAACACTCCTTTGCCTAAAAATGCCCATAGCCGTCATCACAAATGTGATGAGGTCAGCACATTTGGGCACATTTGGGCAAGTGGCTATGGCTGAATTTAGCCCAAGGAGTATTTTCGTGCAAAACTAATGCTTGGAATGGATTCAGCATCATGAAAAACCCCTAGTTTGACATGTCACATGCTACTTAAAGTATAATGAAATTTGGAATGTTTTGCCTTATATTGGTTGATAATGGTACCCCAACTTTCAGCAGCTGTCACAAAGTTTCCCAAGGGAGTTGGTTGGAACATTTTTTTCTGTGATAGTAGACACCTTTATGAACACATCTGTGAAGAAAGCTAGTGGTAAGCATTTTTTTCCCAGATTTACCACAACTTAAGCTAACTTTACCTAACTATATATACTCCCCCCACCTCTCTCTCTCTCTCTCTCTCTCTCTCTCTCTCTCTCTCTCTCTCCTCTGCAGAGCGGTGAAGTTCTCAGCTAAGTTAATGGGTAAAGCGATGGCCAAGAGAGTCAAAGCCTCCATCTTGTACGCCACAGAGACGGGAAAGTCCCAAGAATACGCCAAGACCCTCTGTCAAATCTTCAATCACGCCTTTGACGCAAAGGTATAGGCTACCATTAGAATACTCCAGAGAGATGAATCATGTAGTTTGCCTATTATTTTTTTGCTGATGTCTGTTGGGAAGGGGAGCAGTTGGCTCTCGGGTCGGCCCCGGACCCATGCAGACCTGGTCCTGAATCCGACATGGCCCAGAACATTCCAGCCAAGTAGAACGATTCAAGGGCAGAGAGGAAGCAACTAAGGGCTCCATTTTCGTCACCGCTAAACCCCTTATCCCTAAACTTCTTTGCCTTTTTTTTTTTTTACTATTTTGAAAAACCTTTTTGAATAGTTCAACTAGCCAATCTACATTGTCACGTTGTGAGCTTGTAGACTGGCCATTTTAACTATTCAAAAATGTTTTGCAAATTAGTAAAAAAAGGCAAAGAAGTTTAGGGATAAGGGGTTTAGCGGTGACGGAAATGGAGCCCTAAGGGCTCCATTTTTGTCTCATCTTTCTAAAGCCACTATTTGGGGTTTTAGGAGTGGGGAAAGGGTGTTCCCCCACTAAAGTTGGTATTTTGGTTACCTGTCTAAATCCCTTAAACACCTCCATTACCCGTTATATTATGCATAGGTGTGGTTTGGGCGTTGCAATAATTAAACCAAATTTAACCAATCACCAGTCTTGGCTTTAAGAGATCCCTTTAAGAGATCCCTTAACCGTTGCCCGTTAGTGCTATATTGCTTCATAGCCGCTGCCGCGGGCTTGAGGCGCGAGCGGCTCTACCGAACTAATTTGGCACGGCTTATACGGGTGCTTTTAAACTCCACTATCGACTTCCCAAATGTATGTGACCAAAATAGCAATTTAGGGGAAAGCGTGCCAACACGCCCAAATACCATTAAGGGACAGAGAAAGCTCCTATATTCGTAATTTTCGGGCAGCGGCTGAATTGCGGGCCGAGCTGCGGGTAAAGGATGCGACAAAATTATTTTGTCACATTTTCTTCTGCTCACATGCATGAAAGTGTGGGGGGTCGGAATTGAGATTCATCCAGCCAAGATTAAGACAAGATCTGAAAGCACCCCTGGCGGTGTAAATGACTTTGCCCATGACTTATTTTTGCCAATTTAAAGAATAACAACATGAGTTGCTCTCTCAATCATGTAGCGTTTTGGTTCTAGGACATTTTGCTCGTGATCAATCATACAACAAGCGACTGCTCTGCATGCATGCATGAGTGTGCACGCGTGTGTGGTTCAGGGGCAGATGAGAAGGCCTGGGGCCATTTCTGCATGATTGATTGATTGATTGAAAAATGTATTAACAGTTTGCAGAATTACAGTACATTTCAAGCACAAACTCAATACAAAGGCTGTTAACTGTGAGTGGACGACCCAATTAAGCATTAAAGTTGTTTCCAATAGGGTCCACCATGTTCAAATCATCAAAAACATTTAGAGACGTACAAATAGACACTTCTATATAGACAAAGAACAGAACAGGAATTCATCATAAAGGAGGTAAAAAGGGAAAAGAAACATATACAGTGAGGGAAAAAAAGGGGTGGGCGGTGGGGGGGATTCACGTTCAGCTCCGTTAATTTGTTTGTTTTCCTTGGAGGAGCTGCGTTGGGTCCCCAAGTCGGCTCCGTGGCCGTACCTTGAGTTGGCTGTGTGGCCGTGACCGGGGCTGAGGATTAGTTGTCTCTTCACAGTGATTGTGTGGCACGTCGTCATTATGCGCTAACTCATTATATGCAAGCAGCAAGAACATTATCAACTTGTTGCCGGAGCAGAGTAGTATTCATTACAGTGTTTCTGCTCGACTACTGGGTCAGTAGTTGTACTATGAGTACTACAGTACTACTGGGCCATGGGTCAGGGCCCTGTGTGTGTGTACTATGAGTACTACAGTACTACTGGGCCATGGGTCAGGGCCCTGTGTGTGTGTACTATGAGTACTACAGTACTACTGGGTCAGGGCCCTGTGTGTACTATGAGTACTACAGTACTACTGGGTCAGGGCCCTGTGTGTACTATGAGTACTACAGTACTACTGGGTCAGGGCCCTAGTGTGTACTATGAGTACTACAGTACTACTGGGTCAGGGCCCTGTGTGTGTGTACTATGAGTACTACAGTACTACTGGGTCAGGGCCCTGTGTGTACTATGAGTACTACAGTACTACTGGGTCAGGGCCCTAGTGTGTACTATGAGTACTACAGTACTACTGGGTCAGGACCCTGTGTGTACTATGAGTACTACAGTACTACTGGGTCAGGGCCCTGTGTGTACTATGAGTACTACAGTACTACTGGGTCAGGGTCCTGTGTGTACTATGAGTACTACAGTACTACTGGGCCATGGTTCAGGGCCCTGTGTGTACTATGAGTACTGCAGTACTACTGGGTCAGGGCCCTGTGTGTACTATGAGTACTACAGTACTACTGGGCCATGGTTCAGGGCCCTGTGTGTACTATGAGTACTACAGTACTACTGGGTCAGGGCCCTGTGTGTACTATGAGTACTACAGTACTACTGGGTCAGGGCCCTGTGTGTACTATGAGTACTACAGTACTACTGGGTCAGGGCCCTGTGTGTACTATGAGTACTACAGTACTACTGGGTCAGGGCCCTGTGTGTACTATGAGTACTACAGTACTACTGGGTCAGGGCCCTGTGTGTACTATGAGTACTACAGTACTACTGGGTCAGGGCCCTGTGTGTACTATGAGTACTACAGTACTACTGGGTCAGGGCCCTAGTGTGTACTATGAGTACTACAGTACTACTGGGCCATGCTCAGGGCCCTAGTGTGTACTATGAGTACTACAGTACTACTGGGTCAGGGCCCTGTGTGTACTATGAGTACTACAGTACTACTGGGTCAGGGCCCTAGTGTGTACTATGAGTACTACAGTACTACTGGGCCATGCTCAGGGCCCTGTGTGTACTATGAGTACTACAGTACTACTGGGTCAGGGCCCTGTGTGTACTATGAGTACTACAGTACTACTGGGTCAGGGCCCTGTGTGTACTATGAGTACTACAGTACTACTGGGTCAGGGCCCTGTGTGTACTAGTCTATGAGTACTACAGTACTACTGGGTCAGGGCCCTGTGTGTACTATGAGTACTACAGTACTACTGGGCCATGCTCAGGGCCCTGTGTGTACTATGAGTACTACAGTACTACTGGGTCAGGGCCCTGTGTGTACTATGAGTACTACAGTACTACTGGGTCAGGGCCCTAGTGTGTACTATGAGTACTACAGTACTACTGGGTCAGGGCCCTGTGTGTACTATGAGTACTACAGTACTACTGGGTCAGGGCCCTGTGTGTACTATGAGTACTACAGTACTACTGGGCCATGCTCAGGGCCCTGTGTGTACTATGAGTACTACAGTACTACTGGGTCAGGGCCCTGTGTGTACTATGAGTACTACAGTACTACTGGGCCATGCTCAGGGCCCTGTGTGTACTATGAGTACTACAGTACTACTGGGTCAGGGCCCTGTGTGTACTATGAGTACTACAGTACTACTGGGTCAGGGCCCTAGTGTGTACTATGAGTACTACAGTACTACTGGGCCATGCTCAGGGCCCTGTGTGTACTATGAGTACTACAGTACTACTGGGTCAGGGCCCTAGTGTGTACTATGAGTACTACAGTACTACTGTGCCATGCTCAGGGCCCTGTGTGTACTATGAGTACTACAGTACTACTGGGTCAGGGCCCTAGTGTGTACTATGAGTACTACAGTACTACTGGGTCAGGGCCCTAGTGTGTACTATGAGTACTACAGTACTACTGGGTCAGGGCCCTAGTGTGTACTATGAGTACTACAGTACTACTGGGTCAGGGCCCTGTGTGTACTATGAGTACTACAGTACTACTGGGCCATGCTCAGGGCCCTGTGTGTACTATGAGTACTACAGTACTACTGGGTCAGGGCCCTGTGTGTACTATGAGTACTACAGTACTACTGGGCCATGCTCAGGGCCCTGTGTGTACTATGAGTACTACAGTACTACTGGGTCAGGGCCCTGTGTGTACTATGAGTACTACAGTACTACTGGGTCAGGGCCCTGTGTGTACTATGAGTACTACAGTACTACTGGGTCAGGGCCCTGTGTGTACTATGAGTACTACAGTACTACTGGGTCAGGGCCCTAGTGTGTACTATGAGTACTACAGTACTACTGGGTCAGGGCCCTGTGTGTACTATGAGTACTACAGTACTACTGGGCCATGGTCCTGTGTGTACTATGAGTACTACAGTACTACTGGGTCAGGGCCCTGTGTGTACTATGAGTACTACAGTACTACTGGGTCAGGGCCCTGTGTGTACTATGAGTACTACAGTACTACTGGGTCAGGGCCCTAGTGTGTACTATGAGTACTACAGTACTACTGGGTCAGGGCCCTGTGTGTACTATGAGTACTACAGTACTACTGGGCCATGCTCAGGGCCCTGTGTGTACTATGAGTACTACAGTACTACTGGGCCATGGTCCTGTGTGTACTATGAGTACTACAGTACTACTGGGTCAGGGCCCTGTGTGTACTATGAGTACTACAGTACTACTGGGTCAGGGCCCTAGTGTGTACTATGAGTACTACAGTACTACTGGGCCAGGGCCCTGTGTGTACTATGAGTACTACAGTACTACTGGGTCAGGGCCCTAGTGTGTACTATGAGTACTACAGTACTACTGGGCCATGCTCAGGGCCCTGTGTGTACTATGAGTACTACAGTACTACTGGGTCAGGGCCCTGTGTGTACTATGAGTACTACAGTACTACTGGGTCAGGGCCCTGTGTGTACTATGAGTACTACAGTACTACTGGGTCAGGGCCCTAGTGTGTACTATGAGTACTACAGTACTACTGGGCCATGGGTCAGGGCCCTGTGTGTACTATGAGTACTACAGTACTACTGGGTCAGGGCCCTGTGTGTACTATGAGTACTACAGTACTACTGGGTCAGGGTCCTGTGTGTACTATGAGTACTACAGTACTACTGGGTCAGGGCCCTGTGTGTACTATGAGTACTACAGTACTACTGGGTCAGGGCCCTGTGTGTACTATGAGTACTACAGTACTACTGTGCCATGCTCAGGGCCCTGTGTGTACTATGAGTACTACAGTACTACTGGGTCAGGGCCCTGTGTGTACTATGAGTACTACAGTACTACTGGGTCAGGGCCCTGTGTGTACTATGAGTACTACAGTACTACTGGGCCATGCTCAGGGCCCTGTGTGTACTATGAGTACTACAGTACTACTGGGCCATGGGTCAGGGTCCTGTGTGTACTATGAGTACTACAGTACTACTGGGTCAGGGTCCTGTGTGTACTATGAGTACTACAGTACTACTGGGTCAGGGCCCTGTGTGTACTATGAGTACTACAGTACTACTGGGTCAGGGCCCTGTGTGTACTATGAGTACTGCAGTACTACTGGGTCAGGACCCTGTGTGTACTATGAGTACTACAGTACTACTGGGCCAGGGCCCTGTGTGTACTATGAGTACTACAGTACTACTGGGTCAGGGCCCTGTGTGTACTATGAGTACTACAGTACTACTGGGTCAGGGTCCTGTGTGTACTATGAGTACTACAGTACTACTGGGCCATGGGTCAGGGTCCTGTGTGTACTATGAGTACTACAGTACTACTGGGTCAGGGCCCTGTGTGTACTATGAGTACTACAGTACTACTGGGTCAGGGCCCTGTGTGTACTATGAGTACTACAGTACTACTGGGCCCTGTGTGTACTATGAGTACTACAGTACTCTGTGTGTACTATGAGTACTACAGTACTACTGGGCCCTGTGTGTACTATGAGTACTACAGTACTCTGTGTGTACTATGAGTACTACAGTACTACTGGGTCAGGGCCCTGTGTGTACTATGAGTACTACAGTACTACTGGGTCAGGGCCCTAGTGTGTACTGTGAGTACTACAGTACTACTGGGTCAGGGCCCTGTGTGTACTATGAGTACTACAGTACTACTGGGTCAGGGCCCTGTGTGTACTATGAGTACTACAGTACTACTGGGTCAGGGCCCTAGTGTGTACTATGAGTACTACAGTACTACTGGGTCAGGGCCCTGTGTGTACTATGAGTACTACAGTACTACTGGGTCAGGGCCCTGTGTGTACTATGAGTACTACAGTACTACTGGGCCAGGGCCCTGTGTGTACTATGAGTACTACAGTACTACTGGGTCAGGGCCCTGTGTGTACTATGAGTACTACAGTACTACTGGGTCAGGGCCCTGTGTGTACTATGAGTACTACAGTACTACTGGGTCAGGGCCCTAGTGTGTACTATGAGTACTACAGTACTACTGGGTCAGGGCCCTGTGTGTACTATGAGTACTACAGTACTACTGGGCCAGGGCCCTGTGTGTACTATGAGTACTACAGTACTACTGGGTCAGGGCCCTGTGTGTACTATGAGTACTACAGTACTACTGGGTCAGGGCCCTAGTGTGTACTATGAGTACTACAGTACTACTGGGCCATGCTCAGGGCCCTGTGTGTACTATGAGTACTACAGTACTACTGGGTCAGGGCCCTGTGTGTACTATGAGTACTACAGTACTACTGGGTCAGGGTCCTGTGTGTACTATGAGTACTACAGTACTACTGGGTCAGGGCCCTGTGTGTACTATGAGTACTACAGTACTACTGGGTCAGGGCCCTGTGTGTACTATGAGTACTACAGTACTACTGGGTCAGGGCCCTAGTGTGTACTATGAGTACTACAGTACTACTGGGTCAGGGCCCTAGTGTGTACTATGAGTACTACAGTACTACTGGGTCAGGGTCCTGTGTGTACTATGAGTACTACAGTACTACTGGGTCAGGGCCCTGTGTGTACTATGAGTACTACAGTACTACTGGGTCAGGGCCCTGTGTGTACTATGAGTACTACAGTACTACTGGGCCATGGCCCTGTGTGTACTATGAGTACTACAGTACTACTGGGTCAGGGCCCTAGTGTGTACTATGAGTACTACAGTACTACTGGGTCAGGGCCCTGTGTGTACTATGAGTACTACAGTACTACTGGGTCAGGGCCCTAGTGTGTACTATGAGTACTACAGTACTACTGGGCCATGCTCAGGGCCCTGTGTGTACTATGAGTACTACAGTACTACTGGGTCAGGGCCCTGTGTGTACTATGAGTACTACAGTACTACTGGGTCAGGGCCCTAGTGTGTACTATGAGTACTACAGTACTACTGGGTCAGGGCCCTAGTGTGTACTATGAGTACTACAGTACTACTGGGCCATGCTCAGGGCCCTGTGTGTACTATGAGTACTACAGTACTACTGGGTCAGGGCCCTAGTGTGTACTATGAGTACTACAGTACTACTGGGTCAGGGCCCTAGTGTGTACTATGAGTACTACAGTACTACTGGGCCATGCTCAGGGCCCTGTGTGTACTATGAGTACTACAGTACTACTGGGTCAGGGCCCTGTGTGTACTATGAGTACTACAGTACTACTGGGTCAGGGCCCTAGTGTGTACTATGAGTACTACAGTACTACTGGGCCATGCTCAGGGCCCTGTGTGTACTATGAGTACTACAGTACTACTGGGTCAGGGCCCTGTGTGTAATATGAGTACTACAGTACTACTGGGTCAGGGCCCTAGTGTGTACTATGAGTACTACAGTACTACTGGGCCATGCTCAGGGCCCTGTGTGTACTATGAGTACTACAGTACTACTGGGTCAGGGCCCTAGTGTGTACTATGAGTACTACAGTACTACTGGGTCAGGGCCCTGTGTGTACTATGAGTACTACAGTACTACTGGGTCAGGGCCCTAGTGTGTACTATGAGTACTACAGTACTACTGGGTCAGGGCCCTAGTGTGTACTATGAGTACTACAGTACTACTGGGTCAGGGCCCTAGTGTGTACTATGAGTACTACAGTACTACTGGGCCATGCTCAGGGCCCTGTGTGTACTATGAGTACTACAGTACTACTGGACCATGGTCAGGGCCCTGTATGTACTATGAGTACTACAGTACCGTGGGTCAGCCATAGCTGAGTTCTTGCCCACTCGGTGTTGGGTGAATGCGTGGTTAGTGAGCCTGCTTGGGAAGCCAGAGGCTCTGGTTGTCCCCCGTTCGATTCCAAGCCAAGCCAGCAATGTGTCGATTTGTGTCCCATGAAAAAGACTCTTATAAACCCCTAATTTAAATTGGCCCTAGTAGTTATAGGATGGGCCGAGGGCCATGCACACTGCACAGCACAGTCTGGACTCGGAATGTTGGCACTGTGTGTACGTCAGTGTCATTTTTGGCAGCAAATTTTCATAGTCTCTTGAATAGTTTGAATAATTTAGTTTTAGTCACATTTTAGTCACCTGCAATGTTTTAGTGTTAGTCTAGTTTTAGTCGACTAAATGTCATAAGATTTTAGTCGACTAAATCTACAGTTGATTTAGTCGAACAAAATGTATTTTGGCGAGCCTTGATGCCGTCGTAAGGGCTGTTTGTACACTTGCTGAAAATAACAGATCTACAAACCCACAACGCGTGCAAATCTGCTATTTCCAGCATGAAGTGTAAAATGACTTATACTGGATCTCTTGTCCACTAGTCCCTTCCTAACATTTTAGTCTAGTTTCTATCTGTTGACGAAATCGTCAGTATATTTAGTCTTAGTTTTAGTCAGTTTTCATTTACTTTCCATTTAGTTTTCCCCAGTGAAAAAAGGTAGTCGACGAACATTTTTCGTCATAGTTTTAGTCGACGAAATCAACACTGTGCCCTCAAGAGCTTTCCTCTTCTTCTGTTGTCTGCAGGTAATGTCCATGGAAGAATATGACGTGGTGCACCTGGAGCATGAGACATTGGTGCTAGTGGTGACCAGTACCTTTGGCAACGGAGATCCTCCCGAAAATGGAGAGGTAGGGGCGTAGTTTGAATGAGCAACCTTCCTTTGTGGTTCAGTAATATTTAGTGTTATCCTTTTAACATAAGCTTTGACTGTACCTGTACTGTTAATAAGCATGTTAGTAAAGTAACACGTTTGATTATGCAGTCAAAAACAACCTGTCATTTGCCTCTTTGTAGAAATTTGGAGCTGGCTTGATGGAGCTGCGCCACCCAACACTTGACCCAGAAGAAGTGAAGTGAGTGTAACGGCGTGGGCAGTGGCGTGTGGAGCGTCCAGCTTCCACTTCAGTGGCATCTGGAGCGTCCAGCTTCCACTTCAGTCCTTGTATAACGGCGTCTCTCTTGACCTCTTGTTTCTTTTGTCTCTGCCTGTCTTCTCCTACAGGTCCTACAAGGTGCGTTTCAACAGTGTCTCCTCCCACTCGGACGCTCGGAAGTCCTCCAGTGAGGACGCGGGTATGTTTGGAAGTACCGGACCCTTCTCCAATGTCAGGTAAATAAAAACCGGAAGTCATGCATGAACCTCAATAGGTCATAGGTTCGCTATTTTGCGTATTCAACTACCTTTAAAGGTATATAGAGGGTATGCGCATGCTTAAAGTGAATTGAGTGGCAAAGCAACATGCAAAGTGAGTTTAACATTGTTTAACGTTGTTTAATGCAATCAGATTGGACTTTTCTGTTTGGATGCATGGGTTATCATGGCCAGAAAGTAGTTTTTTGCCACTCAGTAGGCCTTCCTGCATAACTTCCTGGTTTGATGATGATGTCACGCGCATACCCTCTATTCAGGGATTTCACTTAATTCAAATATCACTTTTATTATTATTATTTTTTATAATCCTCCCTACTATAGAGTCTGCTGACCATATAAGGAGTTAGTTTCGGTTTTGGTGGCGGGTGAGAAAGCCTTCATCCAATCAGGATGAGAGGGGCCTTCCTCCAATCATGATCGAGTGGGGGCGGGCCTTGGTGCATGTGCTGTTGGCCTGTTGCACTTCCCCCCCCACTGTAGAGTGTGTGCATGCATGTGCACATCTTTACCGGGGCGGACCGGGGGGTTTTCAAAATCACCTAAAATCACTGAATCCTCCTTTAAGGCTGTGAGGGTATGAGTAATGCACTCAGTCGAGAAATCTTTGCGTTGTCCCACTATTAGGACAGTGTCTGGCGGGGCTTAACCACATTCTGGGCCAAACATTCTGTGTTTGCTTTGTTGCTTTGCTTTGTATCTAGTACAGAGCCCTGGGGGCCCTGGGGGCCCTGGGGGACACTGCTCAACAAAGAGAAGATGGACATGGCAGCGTTGGTCTTGAAAGTCTTGAACTGTGTATACTAGTGGCATCAGACATGCTGCAAGCGCTGGGATCTTTTTTGTAACGCACATCCTCACTCTCTCTTCCTCTGTGCAGCCAGGTACTCAGCGTTTGGCCTTGGCTCTAGGGCCTACCCACACTTCTCTCTCTCTTCCTCTGTGCAGGTACTCAGCGTTTGGCCTTGGCTCTAGGGCCTACCCACACTTCTCTCTCTCTTCCTCTGTGCAGGTACTCAGCGTTTGGCCTTGGCTCTAGGGCCTACCCACATCATCTCTCTCTTCCTCTGTGCAGGTACTCAGCGTTTGGCCTTGGCTCTAGGGCCTACCCACACTTCTCTCTCTCTTCCTCTGTGCAGGTACTCAGCGTTTGGCCTTGGCTCTAGGGCCTACCCACATCCTCACTCTCTCTTCCTCTGTGCAGGTACTCAGCCTTTGGCCTTGGCTCTAGGGCCTACCCACACTTCTCTCTCTCTTCCTCTGTGCAGGTACTCAGCGTTTGGCCTTGGCTCTAGGGCCTACCCACACTTCTCTCTCTCTTCCTCTGTGCAGGTACTCAGCGTTTGGCCTTGGCTCTAGGGCCTACCCACATCCTCACTCTCTCTTCCTCTGTGCAGGTACTCAGCCTTTGGCCTTGGCTCTAGGGCCTACCCACACTTCTCTCTCTCTTCCTCTGTGCAGGTACTCAGCGTTTGGCCTTGGCTCTAGGGCCTACCCACATCCTCACTCTCTCTTCCTCTGTGCAGGTACTCAGCGTTTGGCCTTGGCTCTAGGGCCTATACCCACATCCTCACTCTCTCTTCCTCTGTGCAGGTACTCAGCGTTTGGCCTTGGCTCTAGGGCCTACCCACATCCTCACTCTCTCTTCCTCTGTGCAGGTACTCAGCATTTGGCCTTGGCTCTATGGCCTACCCACACTTCTCTCTCTTCCTCTGTGCAGGTACTCAGCGTTTGGCCTTGGCTCTAGGGCCTACCCACACTTCTGTGCCTTTGCCCACGCCGTCGACACTCTGTTTGAAGAGCTGGGGGGCGAGCGCATCCTACGCATGGGAGAGGGCGACGAGCTGTGTGGCCAGGAGGAGTCCTTCAGAACCTGGGCCAAGAACGTTTTTAAGGTCGGTGCGGTGCCTCACACTAGTGCTTCTCAAACTGTTTCATGTCAAGGACCCCCAAATTGACACGAATTAGGTGTGGGTCAGTGTACAGTCAACCATATCAGTGGTATCCTGTCTATTAATTGTTTCTACTCAAGTACTGGACAAGGGGGCAGCCAAACCTTATCAAATTGACTCTCTTTGTTTCTCAGGAAATACCTTATTCTCTCAAGATGATCGTGTACTAGTCATTTCATTTATCCATGGCTTACATTTTGTTGCATGTCAAGGCGGCATGTGAGGTGTTCTGCATCGCAGACGTGAACATGGACCAGGCCAACAACGCCCTGATCGTCAACGACCGCAGCTGGACGAAAAACAAGTTCCGCCTGACCAACGTCACAGAGGCCCCGGTCCTCACAGAAGGTACTTAGATAGCATTTTATACAGACTTATAGCATGTTACGTAGACAGGGGGTGCATAGTTTAGATTAGTCATTGGTTAGACATGGGTTAAGGTTAGGTTTAGGTGTGCTGCCCCGTGGGAGGTTAGGGTTAGGGTGAGGGTTTGAGATAGGTTGTAGTTGTAGGTCTAACCAATGACTAGTCTAAACCAAGTAATGTCTAAACTAAGTACTGCACCCGTAGACAGCACTAGAATTGCATTTTATGTAGTCATAGCACTTTATAGTACATATGTATAGTATAATATAGTATAGTATGTATAGTTTATATATATAGTTTCATTATATCCACTGTTACGTTCTTAGCTTACGCATGTTTCATGATAACTACTTTTTATGGGGTTTTTTGTGGGGTTTTTTGCATTTCTTTCACCATGTAGTAAATGCTACATTCGTGGTCTGGAAAGGGCAGTTGTTTTACAGACGGGCAAACTTGTCTATGTGTGCCCGTCTGCAAGTGTACACCATTGATCCCTAGATTTTTCAGGCAAAGAAATCTTGAGGTTTAAGGCTGAATGTGTTAACTGTGAATGTGACCACCAACAGCATTGAATGTGTTAACTGTGAATGTGACCAACAGCATTGTTCCACATTCACAAGAAGAAGGTGTACGGCGCCAAGATGGTCGAATCTTTAAATTTGCAAAGTACTAAATCTGAGTAAGTGTATTTCCACGGGACTGGGATTTAACATTTGCATGGTGGTGTGAAAAGAAAAAAAAAAAGTAGTCGGTTAAGCTAAACAGCAAAGTGTTTGTTCATCGACTGTGGCTCAGGAGGTAGAGCAGGTCGTCCAATGATCCATGGGTCGGCGGTTCGAATCCCGGCTCCTCCTCCTGTCTACATGTCGAAGTGTCTTTGGGCAAGACACTGAACCCCAAATTGCTCCCGATGTGCTGGTTGGTACCTTGCATGGCTTCCGCCACAATCTGTGTATGAATGGGTGAATGTAATGCACCTTGGATAAAGGCGCTATATAAATGCACCATTTACCATTTATCATTGTGACATTGTTCATCACAAAGCACTTTTGTAGCAATCTGGAAGGAGCTGAAAGTGGTGCGGCCTCATTGATATTATGTTTATTGACAATGTTTACATGTACAGAAAAATGCACATATTTATACATCACTATCAAATGGATAAATGCAAGAAAGCCGACGGCTTATTTCCATTGCAGTCCCTTAGTTGAAAATGAAACACAACAATGAATGTGTGTGAGTGAGCATGTCCATGTGAGTGTTTTAGGAATGAGTTATATTATAATTATATTTTTATTTGTTTGTGTTTTTAGGGTGAGTGTGTACAGTATGTGTTCCTGTATGTATGTGTACACAATTAAGAGACAATGGGTACATGACACAAATCAGGGGGGTATGCGATAGTAAAAGGATACAGCATTCAATGTACAATAATTTCAAGTAATAGTAGAGATAAAACAAAAGAAAAACATTTACAATAATTGTAAATGTTTTTATTCGGTTTCAGGTGCCACAGTCCTTCTAATTATTAGAAGGACTGTGGCACCTGAAACCGAAGATAGGTTAGGATGTATCCTGCTTAGCCATTCACCCCCCTGTACTCGTTCACAGCCGTACCACTGTGTTCATTAGGATGTATCCTTAGCCACTTGTTCACAGTCGTACCACAGTGTTCATTATGATGTATCCTTAGCCATTCACCCTCCTGTACTCGTCCACAGTCGTACTACTGTGTTCATTAGGATGTATCCTTAGCCATTCACCCTCCTGTACTCGTCCACAGTCGTACTACTGTGTTCATTAGGATGTATCCTTAGCCATTCACCCTCCTGTACTCGTCCACAGTCGTACTACTGTGTTCATTAGGATGTATCCTTAGCCATTCACCCTCCTGTACTCGTCCACAGTCGTATCACTGTGTTCATTAGGATGTATCCTTATAACCATTCACCTCCCTGTACTCCTTCACAGTCACTGTGTTCATTAGGATGTATCCTTAGCCATTCACCTCCCTGTACTCGTCCACAGTCGTATCACTGTGTTCATTAGGATGTATCCTTAGCCATTCACCCCCCTGTACTCGTCCACAGTCTGTGTTCATTAGGATGTATCCTTAGCCATTCACCTCCCTGTACTCGTCCACAGTCTGTGTTCATTAGGATGTATCCTTAGCCATTCACCTCCCTGTACTCGTCCACAGTCTGTGTTCATTAGGATGTATCCTTAGCCATTCACCCTCCTGTACTCGTCCACAGTCGTATCACTGTGTTCATTAGGATGTATCCTTAGCCATTCACCTCCCTGTACTCGTCCACAGTCTGTGTTCATTAGGATGTATCCTTAGCCATTCACCTCCCTGTACTCGTCCACAGTCGTATCACTGTGTTCATTAGGATGTATCCTTAGCCATTCACCCTCCTGTACTCGTCCACAGTCTGTGTTC
The DNA here is from genome assembly GCF_951216825.1 of Electrona antarctica. Lineage (NCBI taxonomy): Eukaryota > Metazoa > Chordata > Actinopteri > Myctophiformes > Myctophidae > Electrona > Electrona antarctica. Next base: position 6,235,211 of record NC_136793.1, read on the forward strand.
ATTAGGATGTATCCTTAGCCATTCACCCCCCTGTACCACTGTGTTCATTAGGATGTATCCTTAGCCATTCACCCCCCTGTACCACTGTGTTCATTAGGATGTATCCTTAGCCATTCACCCGCCTGTACCACTGTGTTCATTAGGATGTATCCTTAGTAGCCATTCACCCCCCTGTACCACTGTGTTCATTAGGATGTATCCTTAGCCATTCACCCTCCTGTACTCGTCCACAGTCTGTGTTCATTAGGATGTATCCTTAGCCATTCACCCCCCTGTACCACTGTGTTCATTAGGATGTATCCTTAGCCATTCACCCCCCTGTACCACTGTGTTCATTAGGATGTATCCTTAGCCATTCACCCCCCTGTACTCTTCCACAGTCGTATCACTGTGTTCATTAGGATGTATCCTTAGCCATTCACCCTCCTGTACTCGTCCACAGTCTGTGTTCATTAGGATGTATCCTTAACCATTCACCTCCCTGTTCTCGTTCACAGTCGTACCACTGTGTTCGTTCGATTCCACACAAACAACCACGTGGGCCTGACGTACCTGCCCGGCGACCATCTGGGCGTCTTCGCTAGCAACGACGTGGACTTGGTGGCGGCTCTCGTGAAGAAGCTGGAGGACGGTCCGCCCGTCGAGCAGATCTTCCAAATGGAGTTCCTGGAAGAGAGGAACACTGCCTTGGGTGGGTCTGTTTAGCACTGCCTTTGGGTGGGTCTGTTTAGCACTGCCTTTGGGTGGGTCTGTTTAGCACTGCCTTGGGTGGGTCTGTTTAGCACTGCCTTTGGGTGGGTCTGTTTAGCACTGCCTTGGGTGGGTCTGTTTAGCACTGCCTTGGGTGGGTCTGTTTAGCACTGCCTTGGGTGGGTCTGTTTAGCACTGCCTTGGGTGGGTCTGTTTAGCACTGCCTTGGGTGGGTCTGTTTAGCACTGCCTTGGGTGGGTCTGCTTAGCACTGCCTTGGGTGGGTCTGCTTAGCACTGCCTTGGGTGGGTCTGTTTAGCACTGGTGTAAAGAGGAACACTACCTTGGGTGGGTCTGTTTAGCACTGGTGTAAAGCAGTGCTTCCCAAACTTTTTCATGTCAAGGACCCTCAAATTTATATTTATTAGCCCGCGGACCCCCGTTTGAAGAGATAATGCCAGGGACCCCCATAAGAGAAGACTTTTACGGCTCTAGCAGTGATTTTCAGCCCGTTTAATTTGGTCCCCAGAAGCCCGTATTCCTATAATAATGTAATGCTCCTCCGCCGCCACAGGTACGATCAGTAACTGGTCCCCAGAAGCCCGTATTCCTGTTGTAAACTATAGCGTAATGCTCCTCCGCCGCCACAGGTACGATCAGTCACTGGTCCCCAGAAGCCCGTATTCCTGTTGTAAACTATAGCGTAATGCTCCTCCGCCGCCACAGGTACGATCAGTAACTGGTCCCCAGAAGCCTGTATTCCTGTTGTAAACTATAGCGTAATGCTCCTCCGCCGCCACAGGTACGATCAGTAACTGGTCCCCAGAAGCCCGTATTCCTATAATAATGTAATGCTCCTCCGCCGCCACAGGTACGATCAGTAACTGGTCCCCAGAAGCCCGTATTCCTATAATAATGTAATGCTCCTCCGCCGCCACAGGTACGATCAGTAACTGGTCCCCAGAAGCCCGTCTTCCTGCCTGCACCATATTCCAAGCCTTCCAGAACTACCTGGACATCACCTCCCCGCCCAGCCCTGTGCTGCTGCAGCAGTTCGCTGCCCTGGCAACCAATGAGAACCAGAAGAACAAACTGGAGCTCCTCAGTAAGGTAATTCCTTTAAGATTCAAGATTCAAGACTTTATTGCCATGTCAACAGGGTTGATTGGAATTTGTTTCAGTGCACTAAAAACAGACATACAAAAAGACACATATTCATATCACATATTCAGACGGTAGAACAAGATACAAAAGTACAAACATCATATGAGGGGGACCGATAAATAAGAAGAATGCAAAACGTTACAATTCATGTTGAGTAAATAAATAGCAATTCATCGCAGTTCGTCGTATTACAAAGCAGCTTCACGCTGTAAAGTGCGAGTGAAAAGAGGGTCAGCATTCAGGAGGCGAACAGCCTCGGGATAAGTGCTGTTCTTAAAGCGGGAGGTGTTGCACTTTAGAGACCGCAGTCTCTTACCTGAGGGTAGGGGTGCGAAAAGACAGCAGGCAGGGTGTGAGGGGTCGGAAATCACCTACTGCATCCTGCACTTAGAGCGTATGGTGTAGATAGAGGAGACGGACGGGAGGTCGAGGACAATGGTTTTTGACGCTGTGCGTACGACCCTTTCCAGCTGTTTCCTCTCTAAGACGGTGGTGTTTCCATACCACACTGAGATTGAGAAGACTAGGACACTCTCCACAGTGGCTCTGTAGAAGTGAACCAACGCCTCCCCAGTCACACCGAACTTCTTTAAGAGGCGTAGGAAGTGAAGCCTCTGGTGGGCTTTACTCAAGATGTGTTAACTTCCCATTTTAGGGAGCAGCATATAGTGGTGCCAAGGAATTTAAATTACTTTTTTTTACAGTAGCATTCAGTTCAGTCATTTATAACATTTCCTTCTCCGTGCTCTCTCTCGTGGCCCATGCTCTTGTATAGAACCTGTTGCAAGTTTGTTGTATTGTTTTTGTATTGTTTTTTGTTTGTTTTTTTGTTTTAGGAAAAAGTAGTTTATTCTGTTGTTACTCTGAATTTGTCATGGAACTATATGAAAGACTAGACCTGCACGTGCCCGTCGGCTATACCGGCCTACTTGAGAATGATGCAACTTGGGAACCTAATAATACCCGTTGTCAATTGGACTGGTTAAGTAGGCTAATCAATTGTCAGGTGTGGGGTTGCCATGGCAATCAATTGGCTGAGGCTGGAAATTGCACAGGTGAGGGGATTGTGTGGTGGTTCTGGAGAACCGTGGGTCCGCCCGACTCGACACACGCGTTCCATACTGTACTGTACAGTATGTAGCACTGCTAAAAATTGGTGGAAGAAGTACTCACACTGGGAAAAGCGTCAATACCACAATGTAGAAATAGTCAGCTACAAGTAAAGGTTTGGTATTCAAACTTTACTTGAGTAAAAGTACAAAATATGTCCATCCAGATATACTTAAAGTACCCAAAGTAAAAGTACACAGAATGTACAAAAAGTTGCAGGTCTACAAGCTCACAACACCCCACAAAGCGACACGTTGTGAGCTTGTAGATCTGCTCTTTTCATCTTCATAATGTGTTTCCGGTGAAAGGGGAATGCCACCTTCTGGAAAAGGGAACTACAGCCATGCACAACGGAGCCTATTACCATTTCACCACCAAGTACCTAGCCTGGAACTCACCTATGCTTTCTATGGCATAGGCAGCTAGGATCCGCCGGGAGAAACTATGCGCAGCTGCGCGACATGAGACTTATTACTTAGAGCGACAGAGAGAGAGAGGAGTGTGTGTGTGTACATGTGTGCGTGCGTGTGTGTGTCAATTTAACAAAGGTGCAGACGATCAGAAATCAGCAGAGAGTGAGTGATGTTTGTGCTACTCTATGCCGAATTGAAGTGGACTCGGACCCAGACTTTTTTTTCCTCCCTGGAAATAAAAACGTCTGGGTTTCCGAGGCTACCAAGTACCTGGTTATACAAATGTTTACTAAGAAATGTCCATTGGAAGCTTATAGAACCTTCAAACTAATGGGTTGAGAAAGTTACTACCGGTTTAGTGTGTGTGCATTCACACATACACAATTAATTGTCTCATTAAGGTGGTAGTATAGGTAGTATAGGTCACCTCAAAAATATCAATTACACACCCCATTCCGGAGCCAATAATCTGTGACAAAATTTGACTGAGGGACTGCCATTGGATTTTTTTCATTTTTTCATATGAAAGCAGGGAATCATAGCTTCAAATTGACATATTGGTTGTTCAGTTTGACCCACCAGTTTTGGAGATATGGCTTAGAGTAAACCTAGCTACATGTTTAAGCATTTATTTCATATTTACATGTCGATTTCAGCTCTGACATTTATTTCAGACATGCTCTAGTATGTGAAGAGTCTTAACTCATTTTATGAAAAAAAAAATAAGTTTTTCTCCCCTGGTGAAAATCTGGAGTTTGCGCAATGGCAGTCTCTCAGTCAAATCTGGTCACATCTGATGGCCAGCGGAGTTGACCAGCCATCATCATCATCAAATTATTATATAGGAATGCAACAAGAATTCAAGGCCTCATTGGGGTGCTCTTAACGGTTGTACTGCTCCTGGCGGAACGTTCCGTCATAAGGAATCCAACCAGCAACTGCTTCTGGCATAATGTTCCTTCTGATAAGCTTTATTATTGATATCAAACCGGATCGCTGATTTCTTCTGTATTTCATCTGTATAGCATAGTATAGTATATATGTATAGTTTCATTATATAGATATTCCACTGTTACGTTCTTAGCTTATGCATGTTTCATATACTTTTTATATATGTGATGTATTGCCATGCTTTTTGTTCTTGCTTAGTCGCTCTGGATTAAGAGCGTCTGCTAAATGCCTAAATTGTAAAATTGTAAATTGTAAGCAAGAACAAAAACAAAAACAGACAATGGCCTTGTGGTTAGAGTGTTAGAGTGCCCTGAAACTGGGAGGTCGGGGTTCGATCCCCGGCCGGGGTCATACCAAAGACTGTAAAAATGGGATCCAATGCTTCCCTGCTTGGCACTCAGCATCAATGGGTTGGATCGGGGGGTCAAATCAACTAATCAAATGATTCCCGAGCGCGGCACGGCTGCAGCTCACCGCCCCAAGAGATGGGTCAAATGCGGAGAACTCTGCGGTAACGTGTGTGACAAATCGTACAACTTTGACTTTGACATGGTAATGCATCATATAGGAACTATAAGAACTTAACAGTGGAATATCTATATAATGAAAATATGCATATATACTATAGTGCTATGTCTACATAAAATGCTATCCAAGTTATCTAACCAACGATAAATCTAACCAACATCGAATTGTGGACAAAATCTTATCCTACGACAACAAAATATTCTCAGTTTTAGCTCTAAGAGGCTATAACATATCAAATGGTGGTCCGTGGATCAAATGCTGAATACATAATGGACCTTGGTATGAAAAGGATTTAACCCATTTTAAGCATTATGTTATACTTTAGATATATAAAAATAGCAGATCTACAAGCTCATAGCGCAGCACCGAGTGCCGAGCTATACGAGCTTGTAGGTCTACTATTTTAGAAAAATAGTTTGGGGGGGGGGGGGGGTCCGTGGCCAAATACAGATATTTCTGGGAGTGAAATAGTTTGAGCACCACTGACATAGAAACATGAGGTTTTTCAGAAAACTGTCAGAATTTAGAATACATTTGTAGAATCGTCCTCAGGTCGAAATGGGTTAAAACCCACTGCCCCAGGACCCAGTGTGACACCTCCTTCCTCCTTGCCTCCCCCCCCCCCTCCCCCCCAGGGTCAGCAGGAGTACGAGCAGTGGAAGTGGTACAACAACTCCACGCTGGTGGAGGTGCTGGAGGAGTTCCCGTCCATCGCCATGCCGACCACGCTGCTGCTCACCCAGCTGCCTCTGCTGCAGCCACGCTACTACTCCATCAGCTCCTCGCTGGACGCCCATCCCAGCGAGGTCCACCTCACCGTGGCCGTGGTCTCCTACCGAACCCGAGGTACGTGGTTGACCACGTACTGTATAGAGCGTCGCAGTCCCGCCCCCTTTCATGACGACGTCAGGCCCAGGAAATGATTCCCAATGCATTTTTCCCATAGACATTTCAAAAAGTATTTATTTAAAGACGGTTACGCCGCGGACAAAGCCAACTCGAGTCGTGACAAATCATGACAATAAACACAATATTTTGGACCAAACAAATAATTACAAAGAAGAAAAACAACAAAAAAAGTGTTGTAACCTGCCGTTTTTTTCTTCTTTCTAATTCTTTGTTCGGCCCAAGAAATTATGTTTGTTGTCATGATTTGTCACAACTCGAGTTGGCTTTGTACGAGGCTTAAAAGGTCTTTAAATAAATACTTTTTGAAAAGTCTATGAGGAAAATGAACGCAGAACCATTTCCTGGGCCCTGGTAGGGGGCGGGACTGCGACGCTCTATAGAGCAGGGATCTGCAACCTTTTTCACATTAAGTGCCATGTTTTCATTTTTGTGATAGTCAGTGTGCCCATATATAATTACATTATGACACTACATAAAAATTAAATATTCCCAACTTTGATTGTCCATAGGATACACATAACAACATCAGGATGTAATGACCATTAAAAGCAATAACCCACCTATCTCCCAGAATCCCCAGGCATGAATTAGGAGCTTGAATGAATGTACAATGATGTGCAGGACGTAATTTGTAGATGTGAGTGGACTTAATTTAACTGACTAAACTTTTCTGGAATGAAAAGAAAAAACTTCTCTGTCTCACAATTATGCCAGTGTGCCAGTGATCACCCCCCCCCCCCCCCCCCCCCCCCCCTGTACCAATGTTGGCACCCGTGCCTAAGGTTGCCTACCCCTGAGCATTAATGGGCAACTGGTGGCCCTGGGGGGCCACATGCGGCCCCCACCTTCACTTAATTTGGCCCACAGGTTAATATCAGAATACTGATATATTTTTTATTTCAGCTAAATACTAGTATAAAAATGTTATTGTCTTTTTGTATGTCCAATGTGTACATAACTCTAACTAAATGCATTTGAAATTCAAATAATATTACGTTTCAGGATTCCAATTAAAAAATAGAAAAGAATTATTCAGAATTTCAATTGAAATATAGCAAAATTAGCTGATCTACAAGCTCAAAACGTGTCGCAGTGCGACACGTTTTGAGCTTGTAGATCGGCTATTTTTGCTACGACAGTAAATATAGTGGCCCTCTGGAGTGAGTGTGGAAATATAGTGGCCCTCTTGATAACTTTAGTTGTAGTAGATTTTGATTATTATTACAAAACGTTACATTAACCACTTCAGCCCTATACACATTTTGGCTGAAAATAGCCGATCTACAAAATAGTAGATTATACATTCAACGATTATGACGATTTTGATATTATTTGTGGAAAAATGCGATTAGGCGATTATGTAATAATTATAATATAGTGACAGGCTTACCTGGGGCACCTTCACCTCCTCTCAAGAGCTTACCTGGGGCACCTTCACCTCCTCTCAAGAGCTCTCCTTTACCTGGGGCACCTTCACCTCCTCTCAAGAGCTCTCCTTTCAAGAGCTACTCGAATACACGCACGCTCCTCCTTCTACTTTAAAGTGCTACGTAGGTAAAAGAATGCCTTTTACTGTGACTGATTGACAGGAGATGCTAGGTGGTTCCCATTAAATAAGTTATTTGTCTATTTCGTCAAGGCCTTGAGGTGCAATTAATTCAGTTTGTCTGGCCTCCCTGTCAGCTTCCAGCAGGGAGGCCTCCAATGGCTAGTATTCTGTCAGCTTCCAGCAGGGAGGCCTCCAATGGCTAGTATTCTGTCAGCTTCCAGCAGGGAGGCCTCTAATGGCTAGTATTCTGTCAGCTTCCAACAGGGAGGCCTCTAATGGCTAGTATTCTGTCAGCTTCCAGCAGGGAGGCCTCTAATGGCTAGTATTCTGTCAGCTTCCATCAGGGAGGCCTCTAATGGCTAGTATTCTGTCAGCTTCCAGCAGGGAGGCCTCCAATGGCTAGTATTCTGTCAGCTTCCAGCAGGGAGGCCTCCAATGGCTAGTATTCTGTCAGCTTCCAGCAGGGAGGCCTCCAATGGCTAGTATTCTGTCAGCTTCCAGCAGGGAGGCCTCCAATGGCTAGTATTCTGTCAGCTTCCAGCAGGGAGGCCTCCAATGGCTAGTATTCTGTCAGCTTCCAACAGGGAGGCCTCTAATGGCTAGTATTCTGTCAGCTTCCAGCAGGGAGGCCTCTAATGGCTAGTATTCTGTCAGCTTCCATCAGGGAGGCCTCCAATGGCTAGTATTCTGTCAGCTTCCAACAGGGAGGCCTCCAATGGCTAGTATTCTGTCAGCTTCCAGCAGGGAGGCCTCCAATGGCTAGTATTCTGTCAGCTTCCAACAGGGAGGCCTCCAATGGCTAGTATTCTGTCAGCTTCCATCAGGGAGGCCTCCAATGGCTAGTATTCTGTCAGCTTCCAGCAGGGAGGCCTCCAATGGCTAGTATTCTGTCAGCTTCCAACAGGGAGGCCTCCAATGGCTAGTATTCTGTCAGCTTCCAGCAGGGAGGCCTCCAATGGCTAGTATTCTGTCAGCTTCCAACAGGGAGGCCTCCAATGGCTAGTATTCTGTCAGCTTCCAACAGGGAGGCCTCTAATGGCTAGTATTCTGTCAGCTTCCAGCAGGGAGGCCTCCAATGGCTAGTATTCTGTCAGCTTCCAGCAGGGAGGCCTCTAATGGCTAGTATTCTGTCAGCTTCCAGCAGGGAGGCCTCCAATGGCTAGTATTCTGTCAGCTTCCAGCAGGGAGGCCTCTAATGGCTAGTATTCTGTCAGCTTCCAGCAGGGAGGCCTCTAATGGCTAGTATTCTGTCAGCTTCCAGCAGGGAGGCCTCTAATGGCTAGTATTCTGTCAGCTTCCAGCAGGGAGGCCTCCAATGGCTAGTATTCTGTCAGCTTCCAACAGGGAGGCCTCTAATGGCTAGTATTCTGTCAGCTTCCAACAGGGAGGCCTCTAATGGCTAGTATTCTGTCAGCTTCCAGTAGGGAGGCCTCCAATGGCTAGTATTCTGTCAGCTTCCATCAGGGAGGCCTCCAATGGCTAGTATTCTGTCAGCTTCCAACAGGGAGGCCTCTAATGGCTAGTATTCTGTCAGCTTCCATCAGGGAGGCCTCTAATGGCTAGTATTCTGTCAGCTTCCATCAGGGAGGCCTCTAATGGCTAGTATTCTGTCAGCTTCCAGCAGGGAGGCCTCCAATGGCTAGTATTCTGTCAGCTTCCATCAGGGAGGCCTCCAATGGCTAGTATTCTGTCAGCTTCCAGCAGGGAGGCCTCCAATGGCTAGTATTCTGTCAGCTTCCAGCAGGGAGGCCTCCAATGGCTAGTATTCTGTCAGCTTCCAACAGGGAGGCCTCCAATGGCTAGTATTCTGTCAGCTTCCAGCAGGGAGGCCTCCAATGGCTAGTATTCTGTCAGCTTCCAGCAGGGAGGCCTCCAATGGCTAGTATTCTCCACATTCCATTAGCGAGACAATTAAGCTCGAGCACTCCCCGATGGCATAGTTCACAGTTTTTAAAATGTAATTTAAATTAAAATCACGAGTGATTTTTTTGTATTATTATTATTTTTTTGCTGGCAGATGGGGTACCTACTATAGTACCTATACCCCCACAGATGTGGTTCTTTTGATGTCACTGCTTTTGATGCCACTGATGACTGAAAAAGTAAAAATGAGTCAGCCTTTCTGAGGAAATATTCTGGTGGTTCAGAGGACTTCTATAGGCTTGAAAGTTATCTTGGAACAGCAGTCTGCTCCATGGGGCAACGACATGAAACCTGGAACTGGTGTAGCTAGGCTACAGTACAGTATCTGGGGGATTTCAGTTGACTGCATGTGTTTTGCCAACAGGATTTGGTCCAATAGATATTTTCTTTATTTCCCAAGACACTGTCTGTGTGCTGTAGCCAGGTATATGAACCGCTTTGATCTGAATCAGGGGTGGGCAACTGTGACGATGGAGAGGGATGTTTCCACACTCACTCCAGAGGGCCACTATAGTTCCACTCTCACTCCAGAGGGCCACTATATTTCCACACTCACTCCAGAGGGCCACTATATTTCCACACTCACTCCAGAGGGCCACTATATTTCCACACTCACTCCAGAGGGCCACTATATTTCCACACTCACTCCAGAGGGCCACTATATTTCCACACTCACTCCAGAGGGCCACTATAGTTACACACTCACTCCAGAGGGCCACTATATTTCCACACTCACTCCAGAGGGCCACTATATTTCCACACTCACTCCAGAGGGCCACTATAGTTACACACTCACTCCAGAGGGCCACTATAGTTACACACTCACTCCAGAGGGCCACTATATTTCCACACTCACTCCAGAGGGCCACTAATTTTCCACACTCACTCCAGAGGGCCACTATATTTCCACACTCACTCCAGACAGAGGGCCACTATATTTTCACACTCACTCCAGAGGGCCACTATATTTCCACACTCACTCCAGAGGGCCACTATATTTCCACACTCACTCCAGAGGGCCACTAATTTTCCACACTCACTCCAGAGGGCCACTAATTTTCCACACTCACTCCAGAGGGCCACTATATTTCCACACTCACTCCAGAGGGCCACTATATTTCCACACTCACTCCAGAGGGCCACTATATTTCCACACTCACTCCAGAGGGCCACTATATTTCCACACTCACTCCAGAGGGCCACTATAGTTCCACACTCACTCCAGAGGGCCACTATATTTCCACACTCACTCCAGAGGGCCACTATATTTCCACACTCACTCCAGAGGGCCACTATAGTTCCACACTCACTCCAGAGGGCCACTATATTTCCACACTCACTCCAGAGGGCCTCTATATTTCCACACTCACTCCAGAGGGCCACTATATTTCC